>NC_045541.1:152343627-152699599 GCF_009769535.1 Thamnophis elegans | reverse complement strand
CCATATATAAAATAAAATGACCCTGCCAACAGGCAAGCCACTTTGCAGGGCAATGCTGTGATAATATATTTGCAACCTGATAATGAAAATACTGCCCAACGGCAAGCTGTCTCATATTCTGAGAAGCATAAGGCTGAATCCCCCTCTGCCAAAAGCACAGGAAAAAGAGCCACATATTTATTGCTTTAAATAACATGTGCTGGTTGTAAAGGCTCACATTTAGAAAATAAAGGTTAAAAAGGAGATCTAAATAATCATAACTCCATAACTTTCTTTCTTGGTTCTTCATTTCCAATCCTGCATGTTGCTTCTGCATCAGTCCACCTGCCATTCCATCTGCAGAAACACACAAAACACCAAACAGAAGGAGAAACTCCTGGCTGACAGCCAATTCTCAACTCAGTCATCCAACAACAGTTCAAAGTTGCATCGGTCTCGTAAAAGTGACTTATGACCGATACTCATACTTATGACTGTCACAGCACCATGGTCACATTATCACAATTCATGCACTTGGCAACCAGCTCATTTTTAGGACCGGTTGCAACCTGCAACCACATGACCATGATTTGCTACCTTTTTTGCTGGTTCCCAGCAAAAACATCCATTGGGGAAGCTGGATTTGTTTAACAAATCATGTGATTTATTTCATGGCCAACATCATTTGTCATAAAGTCAGGTCCAACTCAACTTATTATGGAAATTCTGGTCCTAATTGTGGTCATAAGTTGAGAACTACTTGTGGGGTGGGCTTTTTTTACTTAAACGGTCCCATGTGATCCCCAAAAGGGGAGAGAAAATAACTGTGATATAAGGAGTAGTGGTTGGTAAGAGCCCTGCTTCATGGTAAAGCAGAAGTCAAAATCCCCATCAGCTGTGAACTGGCCCCTGAGAGATGGTTAAACCCATTGCTGAGGCCATCTGTCAAAGCTTGCCTTCTCCTCCAAACTCACCCCACATTACTTCAGTGGTGGGTTCCTACCAGTTCAGATTAGTTTGGCTGATCCAGTAGTGGTATGGCAGCCTGGGTCGCTGGAACCGGCAGTGATCCAGGCCTGCCACACCTCGAGCCCATTCCCAGTTCTTCTTCTGCTGTCGCTGGCATGTTCCTGTGCATGCGCAAAACAGTTTTCAGTCAAATGGGCACACACACAAGCGAAGTAAGCAGTGTGTGAGAAAAACGCCCTCTCAGCGAATCGGTAGCAAACTGGTTAGGAACGCACCACTGCCTTATTTGTTATGTCTTGCCCCGTAGTAAACTGTGAGATCAGTACTATTTTGTTACTCCGACAAAATTTAAAGTGGTTATGGGGGGGCTGAACAAATCACTACTGGCTTAATGTCTATGGAGATTCTCAGTCATCCAGGTCATGGTTGTCCCAAAGGTGCTTTTTTCAAAGGCAACTGGTCTTTCTTTACTTGAAGATGTTTTGCTTCTCATCCAAGAAGCAGCTGCTGCTGAAGGAGGAGGAGGAGGAGGAGGAGGAGGAGGAGGAGGAGGAGAAGGAGGAGGAGGAGGAGGAGGAGGAGGAAGAAGAAGAAGACGACGATGACAAAGAAGAAGAAGAAGAAGAAGAAGAAGAAGAAGAAGAAGAAGAAGAAGAAGAAGAAGAAGTAGTAGTAGTAGTAGTAGTAGTAGTAGTAGTAGTAGTAGTAGTAGTAGTCCAACTGCCTCTGGAAAAAGCACCTTTGGGACACCGCTGGAATACTTTGTTGCCTGGTAGACTGGAGAAAAGTCATTAAACTGGCTGTCTGGAGAAGCCCTACATCTTCAGAAGGTGCTTCCCTTTTTCCACTTTCAGTTCTCATTTCCCATCATGACTCCTTCACCATTTTCTCTCTTGAATATTACCTCCTCCTTCTTGTACATTACTTGGCCGTACAATTATTCATTCCTTTCTCTGAGAGCTTTTACTGTTCACCTTTTACATTAACCGCTTAGTCACATCCTTGCATGATTTACACCCTTAACCTCCTAAAATAGTGGAAACAGTCGACATCGATGCTATTTTACCCAGACGATGCTGTGTGCTTTATTACAGTTACCAATTGGTCTCAGGAGAATATTGAGTACTATGCTGTTAAAAATAATCTTATGATTAATTATCAAAAGACAAAGACTGTAATATTTGCAAAAGACCCTAGGGCACTATAACTGAGTAAGTTAATTGCTTGAAATATCTGGGAGTAGCATTCATGATTCAGGCAAGGAGGCTGAAAAGGTCATGGAGGCAGCATAGGGAAGGGCTACAGCAGAGGTGGTATTCAGCAGGGTCTGACAGTTCTGGAGAACTGGTAGTGGAAACTTTAAGTAGTTCGGAGAATCGGTAAATACCACCTCTAACTGGCCCCTCCCCCATCTATTGTCTGCCTCCCAAGTCCAGCTGATTGGGAGGAAATGGGGATTTTGCAGTAACCTTCCCCTGCCATGCCCACCAAGCCACGCCCACCAAGCCACACCACACCCACAAAGCCACGCCCACAGAACCAGTAGCAAAAAAAAATGAATCCCACCATTGGGCTACAGGTACGTTCAGACCATTGGTGGGTTTCAAAAAATTTTCGAACCTACTCTGTGGCCTCCTTTGTGGGAGTGGCTTGCCAGCCATGTGACCTGGTGGGAGTGGCTTGCTGGCCATGTGTTTTCTTTCTTTCTTTCTCTCTCTCTCTCTCTTTCTCTCTCTCTCTCTCTCTCCTTCCTTTTGTCTCTCTGTCCCTTTTTCCTTTTTTTCTTTCATCTCTCTCTCACTTTTTCTTTTTTCTTTTTTCTTTTTTCTTTCTTCCTTTCTTTCTCTTTCTCTCTCTGTGTGAGTCTGTGTGTGTGTGTGTGTGTGTGTGCGTGCGTGTGCGTGTGTGTGTGTGAGTGGTGGGTTTCAAAAATTTTTGGAACCTCTTCTATAGGTGTGACCTGCTTTCTGGTGGAATCTACCGAACTGGTGTGAACTGGTAGGAACCCACCTCTGGTTCAGACTCAAAAGAAGCCAGTTTCCTGCTTATTGTCATCAAAGCGTTTCATGCTATTTTTAAAATAATCTCTTATGTGGAGTATAATTTGGTCCCTATTCAAATAATTCTTCTCTAGAAGCCATAAATTCCAAATGGCAGGTTTCCACGCACCTCTTTAATGTTGCCTTTATATAAAAGGGAGACTTGGGAAGAACTTTCATTTTTTATTGAAGCTTAAGTGCTTTTCCATGGAATTTCTGCTGAATTTCAATACTGCTGACTTAATTCTCACTTCAGTTGTTGTTATTTTTTTCTGTTTCTCTTAACTTTTCTCTCTCAAGACTTCATATTTTAAAAATTATGAAAGCCCCCCCCCCCAAAAAAAAACTATTGAGTGTATGGGTTATATTTATCAATATTTACCATATTAAAATGTTAAATTGATTCAATTGCTTCTCACAAATAATTGAAAAGATTTTAATATTACATCACTTTTCAACATAGGCTAGTAAATAATTTTGATTTTGAGACTCACCCACACACTCAAGAGGGAGATCCTAGGCGCATACTTTAAGAAACACTAGTTTCTTAAGAAGAAACACCAGAAACACTTTAAGAACACTATGATCGGGGGCCCTTAAATCAGGGGTCTCCAACCTTGGCAACTTTAAGCCTGGTGGACTTCAATTCCCAGAATTCCCCAGCCAGATTTGCTGGCTGGGGAATTCTGGGAGTTGAAGTCCACCAGGCTTAAAATTACCAAGGTTGGAGACCCCTGCCTTAAATTATACATTCTGGACCCTGAATGACAAAATGCTGTAAGTGAAACCTTTTTTCTAATCCTGGAGACTGAATCTAAGACTACTCCAGCTAAATATCTTACTACACTGATACTGTCTCACCATCAAGGAATCTTCTTTCAGTTTAATATTATTTCATTTGCTCTGGTAGAGGGCAAATATAATAGTACCTGCCTCCGTGGTTTAATAGGAATGAAATTGTTGGACATGCTCAGCTATATGATGGAAAAGCCGGGGTGGCGCAATGGTTAAAATGTGTTTGATCATAACTGGCTGAAGATTGACTCAGCCTTCTGTCCTTCCAAGATTGGTAAAATTGAGGACCCAGATTGTTGGGGGCAATATTCTGATTCTGTAAACTGCTTAGAGAGTGTCTGTAGCACAACAGACTTTCTATGCTCCTTTTAGTAAAATTTCCAAACCACCAAGATTGTTTCTCACTGATGTGAATGAGGACAGGCAGCCTGCTGTAATGTGATAAAATTGTGCACAATGCCACGTAGAGCATAGCAATAGATAATGAGAAAATACCAGTAAAATTTCTTTCTTTTTCCAGTTGCAGTTGCTTTTTAATATATTGTCCAAGCATATTTTGTGCATTTTCTCCTTATGATTGCATGCATTTTGTCCAGTATAGCTTCTTAGAAGCAATATTACCTATATAATGCATTTCATATCCCAATTCCAGCACTCTTCTGTTTCTTCCTTAACATGCCTAGTTTTTTGCATATTTTTTGATCTAAGAACTGTACCAGAAAATTTGGAGAAGTGAGTGTTTGGTAGTATTGGCAGAAATGCAAATATTCCCAATATATGTTACCTAACTCTACTCTAACATAGCCACCCAAGGACAGCTGACTCTGAAGCAGTTGAGAGGCTGCTCCTAGAGTGAGGCATGACTCTGGGTGCAGCTAGTGTTCCAGGGGTGAATGCTAGGGGTCTTCCACCTGGATGAGAGTCGGTGGAGTGCTGAATGAATCTGCCCTCCCTCCAGCTGTCCAATGACAGGGTTCAGTTTAGGAGGGAGGATGCATATGTAGGAGGGGTAATGGAGGCATGGGAGACATCTTGGCACTGAGAGACAGAACTACAGAATGATACGAAATCCCTTCCTCCTTCACCTGCCGTAGCTCTGAGGAGAGTTAGGAGGAGAGGCAAGTTCACTTGCGAGCTCTTGAAAAGACTACACATATTGGGGTGATTATCATGGGTTGTTATAGTACTCAGAGTGCAGGCCTGTCAGGGTTCCAAGAAACACCCTCAATGAAATAAAACTCCAAGGCCTAAAGTTCCTCAAAGTTCCAATTTATTAGAGATGTCATGTTGGCACATCTGGAAAAACCCGAATCTGAAAGTTTCCAGGTTTTCACCACTCAGTTGAATGTTCACATCCCTGCTCCACACCCACAAGTTCCTCACATGGTGCAATCAATTCTTCAGACTCGACTGGAGACAATCCCCAGTCATTCCCATTCAGGTGCAGGCAAATGTCCTTGACTCCCAGTGCAAGGAATGTTGTTATGGCTATGTTTCCACTAATCCAACAAAAAAACCCTCCCAATTTCCCAGGCTAAAATATGTGGCAGTCAGGAAGCAAAAAGGAAAAAATGGCTTCTAAATCTGACAAGGCCATTACAGAGGAAGAGGCCTCTGATGTGTAGTACCGGTGGCTTGTTCTGGCCCTCTTAACTCCCTCCCAGCCCTAGGACAGCATATGTATTCTTTGAAGTCCTGCTTCTATGAATGCCAGATCAGGCAATAATAAGGCTCCCCTCATCCAAATCTTATTGAAGATGAGCAAGCATCACCAAGACCTGGATGACTCCAGATGAGGGGTGGGTCCCCTCTCAGAGATGTGCCCTTCTGAGTTTGGGGTTTGGTACAAACAAAGCCCTGGGGCAGGGGAAGTGGAATGACAGTAATCATCCAAGAATCTCTTCTGGCATTTGGAGGCCTTTCTCCCCAGGTTTCCAACCATGAAACCCTGTTCCGGACATCTAGGAGTGTTTCTACTGTACCAGCCTCCCTGCGGCATAGCAACCTCCCTGCCAGAACTGCTGGAGGCCATTTGGGGGCTGGTAGTGAGGTTTCCCCAGGCTTATGGTCCTGAGGGACTTCAATCTTCCATCCCTGGGCTTGGCCTCAGAAACAGCCCAGGAGTTCATTGCAACCATGGGCCTATCCCAGATCATCTTAGCTCCAATCTGAACTGTGGTCCGACACCAGATATGACTTGTTGGAGCAATGGCAACATGATCTATTGTGGACCTTTGGTTTCCACACTGTCATGGTCAGATCATGCCCTGCTGTCCTTCAGATTCTCTTATGCCACCAACCCCCTTTGGCAGGAGGTTGGGCCCATTTAGGTGGTCTGCGCCCAGCAACTCATGGGGATGATTGGGTTCAAGAGGAAATTGAAGGAAATTATGGTGACCTTATCTGCATGGTCCTGCCAAAGATCTGTAATGTCCTGGAATCAATGGGGGTCAAGGCTTTGGACAGAATCATGTCTTTTTAGCATCTCTTAACCCATCACTTCTGACCAGGGGTGGGTTTCAACCATTTTGCGGCGGTCCCCGTGAACTGGTTGGTCGGCGAACCCGGAAGTAAGTAACTTCCGGGAACGGCGAAGGGCCCACCCGCCCGCCTACGCTCCTTACCGGTCTTTGAAGGCTTCTGCGCTTCCACGCAGGTACATGGCACATACCTCGCCTGCGTGATTCTCCGCGAGCAGCTGGATGGTACATACAGCACCTGCGCGAGTCTCCGTGAGCAGCTGGAGCATCGCGCAGGCGCTAAGACGCATGCGTGAACTGCACGCGTGCACGAGGATGCCAGCGGCCCCGTTCCAACTGAACCGGTGGGAACGGGATTAGCAACCCACCCCTGCTTCTGACCCTCCCTGTGGTTCATGGAGGAGCTTCATATTATGAAAAGGGTTAAGGGTTACTTAGAGTGCTGTTGCAGGAAAATGCGAGATGACTGACCAGATACAACTTGGTGCTGCTATTAAGGTCCACCTTGTAGCAGTAGGAGTGGCAAAACATCACTATTTCTCCACTCTTGTTCCATCTGCAAAAGGTTGCCCAACTATGCAGAATATGATAGCAAGGCTGTTTTGGGGGGCCCTAGGTTGGTTCATGTTCCACCACTGTTCCGCTGCTGTTCCATTACATTGGCTTCTGCTTTACTTCTGGGTCCAATTCAAGGTGTTTGTTATCACCTTTAAAGCCCTTCATGGCATGAGTCTAGGCTATATGGACTATTTCATCCCAATGGTATTAGCCCAACCCACTTGTGCCAGCAGAAAGGGCATACTGTGGACCCTCTCAGGAATTCCACATTGCAGGATCCAGGAGAAAAGCCTTTCTGGCCATGGCTTCTGCCCTTTGGACTATCCCGGAGTGAGATCCACACTCACCCTCCTGACCTTCTGTAAGACTCTAGTGACCTAACTCTATAAGTTAGTCTGGGGTGCCAATGGGGGAGGTATCACTCTAGAGGTGGCTACTAGATTAGGAGAAGACCACACCTCTCCCCATGATCTTCATGCTCCCTTCTCCTCCCCATCTTTTATGATAATTTTTATTACTATTGTTGTTGTTTATATTTATTGTTTTATCCCTTTCAATGTTTACTAGTTTTAATGTTTGTAAGCCACTCAGAGCCACCTCTAGATGAGATGGGTGGAGTGTGTGTGTGTGTGTGTGTGTGTGTGTGTGTGTGTAAACTGTAATCACATGATCCTTATCTGGAATTAAATCCCATTACATTGAATAGATCTTATTTTTTTCACATTAATATCTATAAAAAATTGGGTCATTTTCTTGATTACAGATTACAATTTTTTGGACCATGTTTTGCTTGCTTGCTTATTTGTTTATTTGTTTGTTTATTTATTTATTTATTTATTTATTTATTTATTTATTTAACATTATTTGTAATCACCACAATTGCAACCACCCAAAACAAGAAAGCAAATAATATAATCAAATATGTCTCATAAAAAGTGTCCCATGCTTTGATAGAGATCATCATCATCATCCATCTTTATATTTTACTGGCCCTAAATTGGTTTCAATTACAATATATTGTTGATAGGTTGACCTGCTATGGCAAGTGTAGAAATAGAATATTAAACCCGAAATCAAAATTGCAGATTAAGAATTGTTCTCACATCCATCAGATCCTTTTGTGGTTGAATGATGTAATTGTCTATGTCCTTTAAATATCTGGTTCTAATCAGAAGGGAGAAGCTTGAATTACTCCTTTTTTAAAAAAAATGCTCATGTAGGAATCCTTACAAAGGACTGCTTTAATAGTTTTCTATAGCAAACTTTTCCTTTATTACATGCTTCAGCAAAATTGCATCAGGTTTAATCTCATTTTCACCGATAAAATTGTTTATACATAATCCATCTGTAACCAACGACTAAATATGGTCACCTGCAAATCACAAGGCTATGCCATATTTCTAATAAAAAATAAACAATTGGAGGAGTGGGAGGGAACAAGAGTGTAGTTGATCTGTGAAAAAAACCAAGTAATAATTAGTCACAAACATGACTAGAAAATAAATATAATGTTATTACAATATCCATTACTTCAATCCTTCAGGATTTCATGCAGTTCTTGAAAATCTTGGGTACGGTCTCCAAAGCTAAGCTCTAAATTGCTGCTCAATTGTAAATTTTACTGTGACAGAAGGAAGAAAATATGTAAAACAGAGAAGAATAATCCATTAATTGAATTTAATTTTGCCCTGGTTTTGCCTTGAATATTGTGCTTAAGTGTAATACTTAGCATGCTACTTACAAGGTGAATAAGATTCTCAATCCCAAACAGGAATTTACTTCTAAAAAAGATACTTGATGAAGGAAAACAGAGCATTCTGGGTGTATTCTGAATCCCTCCTTGGGAGAAGAAATGGGTAAAAAAAAATAACTCTTTTTCATGAATATGCATAGAATAAGCATATATATATTGTCTGGAAACCATTTAAAGTTGGGGCCTATTTCTGACAATTACAAGTACGACACAAGTACCTCAGACTCTCCGAGATGTCAAAAATTATGGCAAAGCCCAATCTTTGCTATAAACACATTTGGAAGCTTACTGGCAGGCAGAAGCATGAGGCTGTCTTTTTGAGATCATGACTTCCAAGAACTTCCAAGATTCTTGGAATGAGTTGCACTCTGGATTTAAAACTCTTTGGATGGAGACCTCACAGCATAAGAGTCTCTCCACAGAATATGCTTCTTTTTCTGAAACCCAGACTTAGTGCTATGATTCCCTTTTTTGAAAACAGGAGATAATTATTTGATGCTTAGTTCAAGCTTTATTTGTAAATATTTGTAGGAAACATGCCGGGCAAGCTGTGCAAATTTGGGGAAACCACAATTAAAACAATTCAATCATTTTTTTAAAAAAGAATGCGTACAAATGTTATTAACTATATATTACTTGGACCAATCATGTTGCTTGGCTTGTATTGTTGACTGCCCAATGTATTTCAGAATCTAATTTATGGGATGATTTCTTCTGTCTAGAAAATGTTAGCAGTAATGAGGGGTATTTTATCTTGTCAAAAAATGATTTGGCTAAAACAGCTTTAAACTACTCAATAACATCAGAAATGGAAGCAGCATAAAGTAATCCAGTTACTTGGGAAACTTCTGGATTTAGTAGTAAGTGTCTTATTTTATGCTTGAATGAGTAATCAAAACTGTCTCATTTTCTGCAGTATTGATAACAAGCATAAAGGCAGGCTCCAGCTGTATAAGAAAGGATAATAGTTTATTACTTCCCCCTTATTGTCAGAAAATCAACAGCATTTCACAGATTATCTAAGGGACAGCCTCCTTTAATTTGTTGTTTTAACACATGGTTCTTGAGCTCAGTGTTTAGGTGAAAAAAATTATGCTATCTCTTTTATGCACACCTAGTTTTTGATAAAAGAAAAAGTGACTGTCAACATTCTCTGAAATCACAACAGCTATATCCAAGCAATCTAAGGTAATTCAGATGTTATCTCTTTCTCAATTATTTTTTTCTATTACATGTGGATAGACAGTAACCTGCAAAAAAATATCTGACCTTAAGAATTGCAATCATGCCCGCATTGTATCTCTGCTCTTAGAACACCTCAGTCCCAGAATATATTAGCACTGGGATCATGTTGATTATGGGACGAATTTCTAAGAAAACTTGGTTTTCTTTCTTGCCTTTTTTGAAGGCACAAGACAACCGTGCCAAATATTCTCAGCCCCAATCACAAAACAGCAAGAAGACTTTGGTTCACCATTACTTCCAGGCTGGTAGAAGCTACTTTATTTGTCT
This sequence comes from Thamnophis elegans, assembly GCF_009769535.1. Lineage (NCBI taxonomy): Eukaryota > Metazoa > Chordata > Lepidosauria > Squamata > Natricidae > Thamnophis > Thamnophis elegans. The sequence continues at coordinate 152,689,514 of NC_045541.1, read as the reverse complement.
TCTGGACCTCCTTATCTAAAATAATGATTATAACCATGAGAAAACCCTGCCATTACCATACTGCTTCTCTAAAGTCACCAATTTGTAAATAAACCAGCAGTAATGGTAAAAATGACACTTATCCTGATGAAACTTCCTAACCAGCGGTGGGATTCACTTACCTTCCCTACTAGTTCGCAAATGTGAGTCCATGTGCACTTTGCACCACATCTGCGCATGCACACTGCCTTCTGTGTATGCGCAGTGCTTGTGCATTATATCGAGGCGGGTGGGCAGAGCCTCCTGCAGCTGGCACTACAGGTACACCCGAACCAGAGAGAACTGTCTGAATACCAGCTCTATTCCTAACTGTAATAAGGAGTAAAGGTGATAGAATCAGGGAGAAATAGTTACTACATCAACTAAAGGCTCAGAAAAACATTACTTTTTTTCAGCTTTAATCCACTTTTTTCTCTCTCTTCATTTTTTTGGTCAACTGTAGATTAGTGAAGCTGTACTTCTTGCAATGTATTTCTTCTGAAGAGTCTGCCTTTGTTCTTTTTTCTTTTCTCCCTATGCAGTTTTCAGATATCTTTAGGGTATGAATAGCTTTTTTCAGTTTGTTAAATACGGTGCCAGTCCTCAATTTCACGAAGTGTTTTTATGGAGCACTTGGTGGTTCACACTCCTTCTGTGCCCCACCCCATCCTCAAGCTGTCCCTCTGTGAGCATATTTAATTAGTTTTTAAGAGCTGCTAAAAAAAGAAGCTAATGATATACTTTGGCAGAGGAGAGAAACAGGAGCAAATGCGAAAGGAAGAAGTGTCTCTTTTCTTCGCACTCTTCCTGCTTCTTGAAGTGATATTTTCTTCTTCGGTGTGCAAAACCTATTAGTCTCCATCTGCAATATTTGATGGAACTTTTTTCTCCATATTTTAAAAGTTTTATTTTCATCAGCATAACCTGGGTTTATTACATGACTGTTTATTGTAAATATTTATATTTACTTCTTACCTCTTACTTTAAAATTTATGAAGCAGTTTGTTAGGAATATAATCTAACGGTTGGGTTAGCAATATATAAATCATGTAACAATGCTATACCTGTTTCTTTAAATCATACTGTAAAATGTGATTGGTTGTTGTTTCCTCAATTGGCCATAAGAGGGTGCCACAATGACTGTTAGCTCTCTGTTTGTTAGATGCTGGGCTGATCTGATCTGAGTGTTTTAGAAGCTGGCTGTTAGAAAGTGCCGTGAGCTATTGTAAGTTTTGCAACTGCTAGCAAACTTTGCATACTGAACTGATTATATGATACTGGAGTCCACATACACACACACACACAAATTATTTATAAAAAAACAAATTACAATTACTTACAAATAATTTTTAATTCCTCCCCTCTGCCCCCTCCCTCCGACCCACATACCTTCCAGCTGTGTCAACTCTCCTCTTGTCCACCACGATGAAAATGTAAAAAGAAAAAGGCAAGAGCTGCTCTAGGCTAGCCAGGCTAGGATAGTTGCTGCTAGAGGCACCACGTGAATGGCTTTGCTTAACTGTTTAAAAAAAGTCTCTAAACAAAGTGCCCTCAGCAGGAGGAGGCAGGAGAATCACGTGCCTCCTTTGCATAAGGAATTTTTCGCCTTTTAACCCTTGCTTAACTCTGAGCAAGGGTTAAAAGGTGAAAAATTCCTTATGCAAAGGAGGCCCATAGTTCTCTCGCCTCCCTCTGCAGTTAGCACTAAGCAGACTCAGAGTCATCCACTGTGACTCTGGAGTCTAGCAGCAGCTACCTTAGTCTTTTTCCTTTTAATGTTTCTTTTCTTTTCCTCATGACACTGGTGAGGCCCCGCCTCCCCTGCCTCCCCTGACTGCACGTCCCTGTACTGGACTATGTTATTTGGATTATCCCTTAACTGAAAGACATTGATGACTGACTGTCATATCCGTGTATGACTTGGACTGTTTGATGGACTCTGATACCTCTTTTTCCACGAAAGTAAAAGCCTATTTAAACTGCAGTGTCTCTTTATGCTGGTTTGTGTATTCTCCAACACAACTCTCACAACGCTTCTCTGAACGCACTTGCCCTCCCAATGGGGAGCTTACCTAACAAGGTTGATAAAATATTATATATCTTTTAGATGCATATGTATTTGGTGGTTGTGCCTGTCCTATGAAACATCACATTACTGAGCTCCAACTTACTGGCCTTGACCAAGGCTTGAAAAGCAGGTTCTTGATCCAGGTACTGGCCCAAGGTATGAATGAACCCATCCTATGAAGCTTAAGAGGATAATTGTGCCTGGCCTCTCTTGTGACACTATTTTTTATGTGTAGTTTTGGTGATCTTTTGTTTACTTGTTTTTAATATAATATTAGCTGTCCAGAATTGCAAATAAGATTTATTATTAGCATTTATTATTAGCAGCATATAGATTGATAGATTGATTAATCAAACAAACAAATAAATATATGCTTACCAAAGCATATAATAAAAATAGAATTAAAATGAAATAAAAGCAAAATGAATTCAAATAGACTACAAACATATATCGGTACTGAGATGTTAATGGTTGGGGAAGATCTCAAATGTGTAAGGGAACCTTCTCCTTGTTATATTGATTGTTGCTTGTTTATAACTTTCAGCTCCTAATATGGCATTTAAAATAATAAAAATATATAGCAATTACATAAATTATTTTTATTATTTTAAATGCCATATTTGAGTCATATAACTGAAAGATGATTCTAAGATTTGATAGATAGAGAGATAAAATAGATAAATAGTATTTGGGTCTGGAATATCATATTTTCTATTTATTTTTCCAAGGACTCAATTTATTTACAATAGCGTCCCAGCCGGACACTTCTGAATGGGAAAATCTCCATAATGGGAGCTTCAGTCCAACACAAAGAATGGAAAAATTAAATCTACAGCTTTGTTTGAAAGGTTTAAAATGTACCTTACCATTTCTAGATTTCAACCAATAGAGAATCTGTACTTCCAATGAAATAGAACAGCTTAAAGCAGTTATAAATGAGTAAATCACATCATTCTGTTTTACCTCTATGAAGAATATTCATTATATTGTTGCTGTGTTTTATGTTACCTTTGCCTATAGGAAGAGATGTGAATCTACCCATATGAATCTACCCATATTGTATTAATTTTAAGTTGTTTCTTTATTTTAACTCCTTATTTTAACTTTTTTCTGTAAGCCGCCCGGAGTCCTACGGGATTGGGCGGCATAAAAATTTATTAAAAGTTAAAGTTAAAGTTAATTGTGGTGAACACTTGGTTAAGCAATCACAATGAACAAAATGTGGTTTGCCCATAGGCCACCCTATTATTTACCATTTATTTTTCCACCCTATATTTTCCCTAATAGATTGTTGACATGGGTGTGTTCTTTTTTTGTTAGTGATGCCATCTAGTTCATTGGTTTCATTTGTTAGCCTTTGACCAGGCTGGTTGGAGACTATGAGAGCTGTTGCTCATCATATTTGAAGCATATTACTTTGGGGAAGCTACCCTATAGCTGTGCATTTGAGATTATTCAATTTTGTCTTTAAAACTTATTTCATCTTGTACCAGCTATGACTTCCACAGCTGAATGTGTAGGGATTGACAGGCACAGTTGGCTGCATGTAGTCCACTCCTGATTGCCCAAATCTTTTAATTAGGTCACTAATCCAACACTGGTTCCAACACTGCAATGGGAACAGGGCTTCTTCAATCCATTTGAAAGGGCAAGGATATTAAGAATGAGCCTGGTTTCAATCAGTGAAGAATCTTTCAAATATAGGGTTTTAGCTATAGGGAGAGGAAAATCTTTATCTGTTTCAGGATGTTGTATTTTCTTGGACGATTTCACTCCCCAGGCGGTGTATAGATGGTAAACCAACTATCTCCATGCTTTCATCTTGCATTAATACTGTTCTGGGCAGTGCCCCTTTTTAGATCTATAAAAAACTGAAATAGATTTTGGAGGAGAGCAATGAGGATATTTAGTGGTATGGAAACACAAATCTAATGAAAAAAGGAAGTGATATGTTTAGTCATGGGAAGAGAACATTGCAGGAGAGAGATTAGAGTTTACTTCAAGTAACATATATTCTATCTCTGTTTTGAAAAAAAAAACTAATTTCAGGGGGTGGATTTTGGACAGAAAAAATTAAGTGATGTGTAATCCAAGCCAAACTAATGGTTATGGCAATGAAAAAAAACCACCTTAGAAGCAAGTAATAGTTACAACTTTGGATTTAATTCTTTGTTAAATTAAACCATGACTTCTTTAACCTTGATTTGTTGAATAAACTACCACAAACGGATTCACACCAGGGATGGTATTCACTTACTTTCCCTACCAGTTCACAAATATGAGCATGCACACTTCTGTGCATGCGCACGGGCTTCTGCACATGCACTTTTGGTGGAAAAAAGGGCCTAAATGGGATACCATAGAGCTGACAGAGGTGGGTGGGGCTGCCCATGATTTCCACCCACAATTTCCATTCGGGAAAACCGGTCCAAACTGGTAGAATACCACCTCTGGTTCTCACATACAGCTAATCCATAAACAATGGCTGACAAACCACAGGTGCTTGATTTACAGATCATACTGTAGTAAAACATAGTGTAGTTTGGTTTTGGCTCAGGGATGTTAAATTAGCCCCACCCATTGGATCAACAATCCACTACTATACCACATATAAAGGAAAATGCTTGTGATGTAAATGTTTGGTTGTCTTTCCACACCGGTAAAGAAAAAAAAATTCTACACAAGAATTCATTCAGGCTGATTTAGAGGTTCATCACTTCAAGGGACAATTAAAATGGCACAGCCACACTTAATGCATGCTTCATTCTTGCATAAATTCACACAATACCCTATTTTAAACCACCATTATTCTCAGAGTTGCCTTTCTTATTGAGTTTGCTTTGCATCCGTATATATGTGTGGGTGGGTGGGTGGGAAGGGAATAGACCTATTGAAAAGAACACCAAGGCAAAGCTTTGGCCATTAAAATCTTAAATGAAACTGTTCTAATCAAATACTTGGTTCAAATTTCCTATTAGCCTGAATGGCATATAACTTCATTCTTCTGAGCCAACAGAAAAGAAAATTTGATGTTACTTGACATAAGTAAAGGCACATTTGCTTTATGATCACCAAAAGGTCAGGAACATTTTGTGATTACAAGAAATTGCATCTATTACAAGCTGTAGATTCACTAACTGCAAATGTGACATGCGCTCAGAAGATCACTAGAGGGTTTTGTTTCGAGGGTTGTTTTTTTTTGCTGCTGGGACTTTTTGAAGCTGGGAGCAGTAAGCTTTTCAACAGGTTTCAAGAAGTATTGAAGGACAATAATATTTGGTGAGAAAAACTATGAAGGTGCTTTTCAATGCCTCAATATATAGGAAAAAGACTTTTTAGTTTTCTCAAGGATTTGGGAGAGTAGGAAGCCATGGAGAACTGTCCCTTTGTCCATTAAGTTTATCTCATCAGAGCAGTTTTTCTCAACCTTGGTACTTGAAGACGTGTGGATTCCAACTCCCAGAATTCCTGTACCACTCGTACTAAGCTGGGGGATTCTGGGAGCTGAAGTCCACCCATCTTCAGGTTGCCAGAATTGAAGAACATTTCAACAGGGTTTAGTCTGACAATGTTGGTCCTGTATGATCACAGACAGAGGTGTCTTCCATCACCTCCTACAAGAACATAAAGATTCCAGAGACTGAATTTGGAATTGCTGCCTATTGAGCACATGTCCTCTACCACTGAGGTGAAAGTTCTAATCCAGCTCAGAACTTAGTTATTCTTTCAGTAGCGGCCTAGTACTCAAGGCTAACAAAAGTTTAAAAAATAGAATTAAAAAAAATGTCAAAAACCAAAAACAATTAAGAATTTAAAAAGCTCTGATGAAAGAGATGCATTTTTCTTTTTTTCATTCCATAGCAAGAATAGTCCAAGTCAAAGAACTTACAATGGCTAAGACAGGTTGTATCCAAGACATAATTTTAAAGCTTTTGGTAAAGAAGCAAGCATCATATAGTATTGTAGTATACTGTAGTATATTGTTATATTATTATATTATATTATTATATTCACAGAACAGCTTATATTAATTGTAGAGTTTTCCAAAAGATTGTTGAGTTTTTAGCTACCATTTGCTTTCTATTCTTTACAGAATTACAACTCCCACATTTTTTGAGGGGAAAAATTACTCTTGAATCAAAATGGACTTTAGCCATGTGAATAGGTCCTTGATACAGTAAGTACCTTTGGGACTGGCTCTCTTTTTCTGCTCAGATAACTTTAACAATTGCTTCCTTTCACAATTTTTGAAATAAGAAAATGACCACCAGAGCATAAGTAGGTACATCAGCATGGTGTTTATTTGCCCTCCCCACCAAAGGGGCAGAGAACAGAATCAAAAATACTGTTAAAAACCGCACTATTATTAAACAATTAAATTAGACAGTCAAACCAGATAGTCATAAATTAAAAGGTAAATCCCATAGTACTCTAGAAAGAAAACCTATTGGTGGAGGGCAGGGACTAATCTTAAAAGTTTTCACATGCATCTGATAAGTGATCCACAAAAGTTTATGCAGCAGTAAATTGATTGGTTGTTAATGTCTGTAAAACCCTTACTTCAAAAGACACATTTTCCCTGTAGAACTTTCTAAAGCTAAGCAGGACACTTTTCTCAAACATTTATTATACAGTAGCACTGGAATCAAATTCTGGGCATTGCCCTAATTTAGGTCACAGTGGGGAGATTAAATGTTGAAATGATTCCCCAAAGTTTCTCATCCCAGAAAGTAAAATTTATTTATTTCATTTGATGCTCTCTTTTCTTACATGTAGAGTTGTGTTTTCTCTCTGTTTACATGGGTCTCTTTCCACATTAAAATACATACCGATGTGCAGCCTGAATTGATAACATCCCAGAAAGGGATTGTCACTTGATTTGCAGAATATATAATCTGGTCTGTACATATTTCAATGAACCATCAGATTCACTTTCCTTTGTCATATTACAGTATTTCATCTCTTTGCATCAGCAACTTTCAATTTAGCGTCTAGGCCCAGCTCCTGTTCTCATGGAAACAGTTTTCAGCAATAGGGCTTCAAATCAAAGGCAGATTTTTTTTAAAAAAATGAAAAATGATTTAGACATTAGCGCTGGTCATCTTTTTTTGGAAATCCAACCCCTGACAGATGTTTTCCTGACTCTCATTTATTTGCCTACTTAATTAGTGATGCAAAATTTGATGAAAGAAGTGGGCGAGCAGAAAATAGTTCAGTGTCCCTAAACTGGCAAATCCCAATTATATCAAACTAATGTCATGTTAGCTGAGAATGACCATCCTTCTAGACCAGTACACTCAGAGTGCCCTCAGTGGAGGAAAGCTGTTCTCCTTCATATAGATCTACTACTACCCTTAAGCCATTGTTTAAAGTGATGGAGTGGTTAAGGTGTTAGAGAAGGATATGAGTAATCCAGTTCATCTTCAGCCACAGATGTTGTCTTAGTGACTTGGGACTTGTTACTCTATCAACCCAACCCACCTCACAAGATTGTGGTTGAAGGGTTAGATCTGGAAGTTGGAGTGCTGTGACCTTAAACTTTCTAAAATATGGAAGATGCATGTAAAGAAATGGTATCTGCAAAAAAAAAATCTTTCTGTATAATAATGTGTTACATATTTGAGCCAGTGGTGGGTTGCAAATATTTTTGCTACCAGTTCGGGCACGCTTCCGCATGCGCTCCTTTGTGCCCACAACACTTCTGCACATGCACAGAAGTGTCTGGGAGGGATGTGTCTCCAACCGCCGCTACTACCGGTTTGGCTGAACCAGGCCAAACCGGAAGCAACTCACCACTGATGTGAACGTATGCATTGCAAAACATACCGTATGCTCTGTGTCATATGATCAGAAGGGGGGCTTAGCATACGACAGATACATATATGTATGTATAACACAAGCACTCACATATTACACATATACATACAAAATACATACACACAAAACACACACATACCCACACAGACATGAATGGTCCCATTCAAACTGTCCAGGTTAAAATAATAATAATTAGTATATTTGTAGAACATCTAGTTGTAAAAATAATAAAAAATAGGTTAAAAAATTGTGGGATTTCCAAATACAAACTGAAAAATTATTGGCTCATAAACCACCAGATTTAAACTTCAGTTGAAAAGAAAAATGTGTGGATAATTGATTTGGAAATTTCATGGGATAGTAGTATGGAATATCAGGAATTGGAGAAAATTGAAAAGTATCAAGATCTGAAAATTGAAGCTGAAAAATTATGGCAAAAACCAGCCCTGGTGATCCCAGTGGTTGTGAATGCCATAGCCAAAAAGCCGGAATGGCACTGAGAAAATCTGCACATTGACAAACTTTCCATCAATCAATTGCAAAGAGCCACATTGCTTGGAACCTCAAATATACCACAGGGATAAATTGAGACATCTCAGGTTCTTGGGGATAATTCGATGCACATGAATGCCAATACCCAGGTAAAGTATTGGCAGCTGTGGCTTCACATTGTTGTGAACCAATAATAATAATAATAATAATAATAATAATAATAATAACAACAACAACAACAACAACAACAACTGGTGGGAACATCAGCCTGAAAAAGTCACCGAAAATCAGATGGTCAAGATCTTGTGGGATTTTCGCATACAAACAGACAAAATACTGGCGCATAATACACCAGACATCACACTGGTTGAGAAAAATAAGGTCACAATCATAGACATTGCAATACCAGGTGATAGCAAGGTAGCTGAGAAGGAACATGAAAAAATTGCAAAATACCAGGACTTAAAAATTGAAATTCAACGACTATGGCACAAACCAGCAGTGGTAATTCCAGTGGTAATTGGCACACTGGGTGCTATTCCAAAAGCACTGGAATTACATTTAAAACAGTTAAAAATTGACAAAATCACCATCAGTCAAATGCAAAAAGCCGCACTGCTGGGATCTGCACGCATATTACGAAAATACATTATGACATCCTAGGCCCCTGGGTGGGGCCCGACTAGTAACCAATGCCAAATCCGGCGAAACAACTGGCCGCTGTGATACAATTGTATAATAATAATAATAACTCCGCCATTGCCGGTCCCAAGCCCGGATGAGAAAGGAGGAGGGTTGGGGTCAGGTTGGCATCTGGTCCCGTAAAAACAAACCCGCCAACCCATACAATATGGTGAAAAAAAACAAATAAGAATTCCATACCGCATCGGTCGTCGCGCGGGTTAACAAGGGCCGCGGCGGATGTTGGGGTCCCTGGACATCTGTCAACAAGTGGGCTACAAGTGGACCAGCCAACAAAACGACAAAAATATAGTGCAGATGAAAACCGTGCCATAATGGCCTGTTACTACAACTCAGAGCCAGAAAAAAGAGGTTACTTAAAGCGAATGTATGAATTATGGAAAGAACAATATCCAGATTCAAATGTTAGTGAACAACGACTAGCAGATCAAAGGCGATTTATTATACAGAATAAAGTGTTTAGTGAAGTTGAACATGAGGAAATTCAGGCAAATTGCAAAACCCAAAAAACAATATCACAAGCGGAAATAACTGATATTCAAGACACAACTAAAGACATTATAGTAGAACTCCCAGAAGAAGCTCTCGGGGAGGAAATAACATCACCACCACTAGAACCAGTTATCACTGAACCAACTGATAAACTAACTCAAAAACAAAAAGAATTGAAGGATAAGATCATGGAGCATTTTCTGCTTAATGAGGAAAGGCAACGTTTACCATCACTAAAAACTGTGCCTAATAAAATTTTGGCTCCTATCATGAAAATGGTTAATGCAGTGTTTTCAACAATTGAACCGGGATCCATCTTGGAAACAAACCAGTTAATGTACAGTACAGCTGTAATAGTCACTAATGAACTAGGCATTAAAATTAAAGTACCTAGTCACACAACAGAAAAAGCATCAAAGCCAAAGTGGAAAATCCGTTTAGAACAAAAAATCAAAAAATTAAGGGCAGATGCTAGTAACTTAAAGAACATGCATGAGCAACGGCTTAAAAACAACAAAATCATAGATCGGCTAATCAGAAGATATAGATTGGATACAAGAAACATCAATGAAGCTGTAGAGATTGTAAAACATACCAGGACTTAAAAATCGAAATTCAACGACTATGGCACAAACCAGCAGTGATAATTCCAGTGGTAATTGGCACACTGGGTGCTATTCCAAAAGCACTGGAATTACATTTAAAACAGTTAAAAATTGACAAAATCACCATCAGTCAAATGCAAAAAGCCGCATTGCTTGGATCTGCACACATATTACAAAAATATGTTACGACGTCCTAGGCCCCTGGGTGCGGCCCGACTAGTAACCAATGCCAAATCCGGCGAAACAACTGCCCGCTGTGATACAAATTCTATAATAATATATTCCAGGTGATGCTAGGATCAAGGGAAAAAACAATGGCATGACAAAGAAACAACAATGGCCCACCAGAATATCTGCAAGAAATACCATTTCTCTGCAAGCAAATATTGGTGGGATCACAAAATAGATAAAGTATTAGAAAATGAAGAAACTAAAGTGGTTCTGGGACTTTAGAATGCAAACAGACAACCACCTGCCACATAACATCCCAGACCTAACAACTCTTGATAAGAAAGACAAAAAGATCTGGAGTGGAGATTTAAGTAACTGAAGGCAGCAGAATAGAACTGGAGAAAATCACAAAATATGAGGAGCCAGAAATAGACGAGAATGATTGTGTGAAAGAAAGCAAAGATAATAATAACAGTAATAGGCCCTTTGGGTGCAATTGAGAATTACATGAAGTGCCACTTCAACACCATTGGCATGAATAAAATCACTATCAGTCAATTGAAAAAAACAGATTTATTTATTCCAAAGACCTGGGATATGAGATAGGCAGATGTTGTTTGATAATATTAAAGATATTGTCACAATATGTAAGCAGTTTGCTTTAATGTCATCAAACAACATCTGCTTATCCCAGGTTCTTGGAAACTCAATGGGTGGACAAAAATGCCAAATCTAATCTAATCACTTGGCAGACTATACAACCAAACATACTAATAATAATATTCAGAAAGCTCTCCTGCAGGCAGAAGCACAAATGTGTGTGTGGGTTTTTTTACATAATTGCTTTCTAGTATTCTTTGGACTGGAAAGTATAGGGTTCGTGGTACTTCTGGAAGTTCAGAATGTTCTCCATGCATTATTTTAGAAATCCTGACTAGAAAGCTGTAAAGAGTTATTAGCAGATGGCACATGTGTAGACTATGGGGTTAAGATTTTATGTGAATCCCTTGAAATGTGAAATGTCAACATTGTATTCTTTGTCCCATTTCATTTGGAATAAATCCTATTGTCCTCAGTGGCACTCACTCCTATATAATCATGCCTCGGAATGTGATGTGAAACACTAGTATATCTATGCCTATTCATCCAATACAGCCAGGAGTTACCAAAAAAAAAGTACATGGGGGCTACAATGCTGGTATGATTCACTCCCTCCATTGAGCAATAGATGGCTAATCAGAGAACTGTTGCTCTTTTTTAATGTGATTTTTAAACGCCCATGCAATCAATTGCTTATGACTGGACACTGATATTAACATTTGCAGAGTATTTGCTCTGCGTATGAAGATGTTACATGGCGCAAAGCACAGTCATGCAGAGGAAATGCTAGGCATGAAAGGGTAACATAACTTTTCCCTGGCATGTGTAGGCGAATTGCATGAAGCAGTAGCCATTATGGGGGTGCATTCATGCTGCATTTCTGGTGTGCTTCTAGAGCTGCATTTAGAACTGGAAACTTTCTGAGTCCTGGAGAGCTTGCATGTGTCCAGTACTGAATGAGTTCAATGCTTCAGCTCTTTCTAAAGTAGTGCTGGAAGATCCAGTGTGGGTAATAAAAGACTATATTGCTGCTGGCTTTTTTGCTTTTAATTCTTTATAATATTATTATTCATTGCGCAGTCAACCAGATGTTCAGTCTGGGTTTGGCATTTTTGTCTACCTATCGTCCTTACCAAGGATCTGGGATAGGCAAATCTGAGTGTTTGATGGTATTATACAATTGTATCACAGCGGCCAGTTGTTTCTCTGGATTTGGCATTGGTTACTAGTCGGGCCCCACCCAGGGGCCTAGGACGTCGTAACGTATTTTCGGGTTAACAAGGGCCGCGGCGGATGTTGGGGTCCCTGGACATCCGTCAACAAGTGGGCTACAAGTGGACCAGCCAACAAAACGACAAAAATATAGTGCAGATGAAAACAGTGCCATAATGGCCTGTTACTACAACTCAGAGCCAGAAAAAAGAGGTTATTTAAAGCGAATGTATGAATTATAGCAATAGCAATAGCAGTAGACTTATATACCGCTTCATAGGGCTTTCAGCCCTCTCTAAGCGGTTTACAGAGAGTCAGCATATTGCCCCCAACAACAATCTGGGTCCTCATTTTACCCACCTCGGAAGGATGGAAGGCTGAGTCAACCCTGAGCCGGTGAGATTTGAACCGCTGAACTGCTGATCTAGCAGTAGCCTGCAGTGCTGCATTTAACCACTGCGCCACCTTGGCTCTTATGGAATTATGGAAAGAACAATATTCAGATTCAAATGTTAGTGAACAATGACTAGCAGATCAAAGGCGATTTATTATACGGAATAAAGTGTTTAGTGAAGTTGAACTTGAGGAAATTCAGGCAAATTGCAAAACCAAAAAAACAATATCACAAACAGAAATAACTGATATTCAAGACATAACTAAAGACATTATAGTAGAACTCCCAGAAGAAGCTCTGTTAAAAATTGACAAAATCACCATCAGTCAAATGCAAAAAGCCTCACTGCTTAGATCTGCACGCATATTACAAAAATACGTTACAACGTCCTAGGCCCCTGGGTGGGGCCCGATTAGTAACCAATGCCAAATCCGGCGAAACAACTGGCCGCTGTGATACAATTGTATAATAACAACAACAATAATAATAAGTAACCAATGCCAAATCCGGTGAAACAACTGCCCGCTGTGATACAATTGTATAATAATAATAATAATAATAATAATAATAATAATAATAATAATAATAATAATATTTGGTGATATTCACAGTCATTGGGGCTGTTTGGTAGCTTAACAGCTCGAGTCCTAACCAAGGACCTAGGAACTGTTAAGGTAACGTCGGAGGATATAAGCTGTTCCAATTATTATATAATTGTATGTAAAGAAAAGAAACCTGCAAGAAAATGTTTGCATTTTTTCCCTTAAGAATTCCAATCAAGCCAACTCTCCCCTCCTTTCTTTCTTTCCCTCTTGACTGGCATACTTCATCCCCACTGATGGTTCCATGGTAGTTTCCTTTTCCTTTGTTCTCCCCTCTTATATGGAGAGGCTTTAATAGTTCTGGAAATCTTGCTCACTAATATAGGATCAAAGATTGAATGAAAGGTGGTTTTAAAAAGAGATTGGACAACCATTGGTCTGAAATGGTATAGGCCAGGGCCTCCTGCTTAAGCAAGAGATTGGACTGAAAGAGTACCAAGGTCTCTTCCAATTCTGTTCTGTTTTTTTCTCATGAGATCCTACAGGATTTCTCAGTTTATCGGCCCCCTCTCCTCCCAATATTAAGGTGGAATGAAGCAAGGATTTCAATCCAACAGTGCTTAATGCTCCTTTTATCTTGCTTTCACTATATCAAATTTCTAAATGCTACCACTGGATAGAGATGCTGAGCTTTTGTTCCAGAATTCTTAGCTTTAATATTTTAGATTGTATTTCATGCAGTTATTTTAACCCTAACAACTTTGATGGATTTGTGTAAGTTGTCTTGAAACTAAGTGAGGAAGAAAACAATACACATCTTAAAGTGACATTGGAATGAAATGAAACCGTGGGGGGTGAAATGCAGAAAACACACAGATTAGTGGATCTCAAATTAGTGGACTTCAGGAATACAAAGAATGCATGTAGAGTCCTTGGTGCTCTCTAAACCTGGTTGCTTGCTTGCAGATATTTCATTATTCAACTAGGTAACATCATCAGTGCTACCATGTTTCCCTGAAAATAAGACCAAGTCTTATATTAATTTTTGCTCCAAAAGATGAATTAGGGCTTATTTTCTGGATAGGATTTTTTCCCAAGAAAATACGGTACTGTATGTGTCTGTTTGGCTGATGAACTTAACTAGGATTTATTGGGGGGTAGGGCTTATATTATGAGCATCCTGAAAAATCATGCTAGTGCTTATTTTCCAGTTGGGTATTATTTTAGGGGAAACACAGTGGTAAGTATTGGATTTGCTCCCTGTTTACAGTATATGTAATAGCCTGCCCTTGGTGAGGGTTTTCTCATTGGTAGTTTGTTGGTTGAGGTATTGTTTTCTGTTTGCTTGTCTGGTATTAATCTCTGCTTATGGGAGGGTGGGGTATTGGAGAGAATGTATCCTGATCTTTTTCTTTCATTCCTTTATTCCTATAAATGAAAAAAAAATAGTATCAAGCAACTGGAAAGAACTGTCTGGCACTCAGTCAAATCAGCCCTCAACAGACTCATAGAGACAAATCACGTTTACCAACCATTCAACCAAGCTCAGAGAACATCAAGGATCCCATCAAAAAGAGCTTCTCTTTGACTGAAATCCAAAGCGGCTTATCTCAACCTGATATCCAGTGGGCATGTTGAAACACATGTTAGGCAACATGGCATTATCCAATATATCTAAAGATGTGAATGGGGAAGGAAGGGTGTGTTGGATAGTGGATATCAAATAAAACATTCAGTCTGGATTTGTTTTCCAGATTCCAGCAAGGTTATCTACGAAGTACTTGTAGACCTATTTGAACTATCATCTCTAAAATGAAGGATGGTTGCAGTTCTTCCACTGCAGCAGCCATTAGCCATGGATTTGTGAAGCCATTCCTATACCTTAATGCAGGGGTGTCCAAACTTGGGAACATTAAGACTTGTGGACTTCAACTCCCAGAATTCCCCAGCCAGCCATGCTGAGTTAAAGTCCACAAGTCTTAAAGTTTCCAGGTTTGGAAACCTTAATGAATGAAGCTAGATATTTATCAGGAATAAAAGAAGTTTGTTTTCATTCCTGCCCTCCCTTTTCCTCCCCCCTCCACTGTTAGACAGAAGGCCAGGTGTCAGCTTGTATTTCAACCTATTTTCAGGTGCTGGGGATTTATCATAGGCTGTTCCCAAGGAACTATTTCTTTTGCGTGATTAATCACCAAGTTTATATTCTAAAGATCAAGGGCAGGAGCCCAGCCTCACCAGCTGTCCTCCGATTTCTGTTCCATGGATTATTTTGCTCAGCACTAACTATCCAAAGATAATCCCTGTCTTTCTTATTACAAGAGCACCATCTACTGTTATCACATTGACAGACTAATATTATTTCAATATTTTTTTAAAAGTAAGATTATGTATATTCCAGAGCAGTTATTCAGTTATTCAACCATTGAAGAGGCAAGGTAGAAGTTCGCAATGCCTGTCTAAAAGGTCAAAAATAATCCTAAAAGTTCTGGGAATAAGACAGGAGGCACAATTTTCTTCCCTGTGCAGTGAAAGACTTTCTATACCATTCTGAAAAGTCAACCTTTTTTTCCTCTGTTTCATTCTGTTAGTATTCTGTCATTTTTACTGAACATCTTTACAGCTCCAATTATCTGTATATATTCTTTTTTGATGGCCTCTCTCTCTTTCTATATCTTATTATTATTTTTTAAATACTGAGAAATATGTAGGGAATTGGACTAAGGATTCCCCAGATACCTTCCAAGATACGTGTTCCATCAGTCTATATATCTCCTGTCCCATATTGTTTTTTCCTTCAATTGGAAATTGTTCCTGGGATTGTTAATTTTATTAGTTCCTTAGCTATTAGAGTTACTTGAACTCCTTTCCTTACTAACTTCTCCTGCAATGGGTTCCTACTTATGACTGCTCTGAGTTTATTAATGTCTGCTTTCTTGAAGTGCAGAATATGCATTCAACTATATTCACGCTGAATTTCCTTTAAAATCAAGAATATGATATTGCTCTTTTCACCCAATGTTGTGCTAAATTCCACTTCCTTAAGTGGGTTTTCCTTATTGGCTAGCATCTGATTAAGAACAGCTAATCCAGAATGTTACCCGCAATACAAATTTGGAGTTTTCTGGAAAGAACATTCTTTGCAGACATTTGCTCCTGTGGGGATATTAGAATAATTAAAATCCCCTCCACCAATCAAAATGACTTCATGCCTTTTTGGAAGATATGAAGTTTTATATTATTTATTTATTTATTTATTTATAAAATCTGTACTTTTTAATTAATTTTTTATATTAATTACTTTGAAAAACATAAATCATTACTTATATTTCAACTTAGTTGGGTGGGCATTAGTACTCACCAGTACTAACCATTTTTCTTCATTCTTCTGTTTACTTTAACCCACCTGAATTCTATAACTTTCACAATCTCAACAACTTCTAAGATTGGTGGACTTCAACTCCCAGAATTCCCTGACTCTCTATCAAATGTACTATTAGCATATTTTGCAACACCATTTCCTTTCTGTTGCTTCTGTTTCTTTTGAATATAATGTATTCCTCACTTGCTACATTCTAGTTGTAGAAATCATCCCATGAGTCTCCCTTATAGCTATCCAATTATATTTCCTTCTCGTTCTAGGGGTTGATGTTAGACAATGAGAGTGTAAACCTCCTGGACTCATGGCTTATTCTTGAAAAGCAGGTGACTGCCATGATTAGAAGAGCTTTTGCACATCTTTCAGTTGTGCCCATTCCTGGCCAAGGTTACTTATGCCCACACACTCTCCTAATTGGGCTACTATAATGTGCTGTACATGAGGCTGTATGAATCATATGCAGAAACTGCAGCTGGTACAGAATCAGATTCACTTAACAATCATGTACTAATTTAACAACTGCAATGATTAACTTAACAACTCGGGCAAGAAAGGCTATAAAATGGGATAAAATGTACTTAACAAATTTCTCACTTAGCGACAGAAATTCAGGGCTCAATTGTGGTGGTAAGTCAAGGACTACTTGTACAGGCTTCTATTTCTTCCATGTTTGTAAAAGCCCCATTTTCTATGGCAGTGATAGCTAACCTTTTCTGTGCCCAAAGCACATATCCGAACCCCCAAAATGCAATGTGCACTGCCCCCCATGCATGTGCCCCACCCCTGCATATGCACCCTCACCGCACGCATCCCCACACACATGCACGCACACCCCACACATGGCCCCCTGTGCATGCGTGCACCCCATATGCGCCCCGCAACCCTGCTCCTGCGTGGCAGAGACCCGAAGACCAGTTGGCTGGCAGCATATGCAGTGGAATTGAACTGGGGCAATGGCTTCTGTGCCCACGGAAAAGGTTCTATGGTATGGGAAGGTAACATTAATATCTGACCAAGCATTCTCTCTGCCTCCCAACTTTATAAATTCTTGTATTTTAAAAAATACACTACTATAATCAAAATAATTCTAATTAATTTTATTTCACAATTAATCAGCTAAACACTGTCCCAATATTAAATCAAGAAGCAAAAAGTTAACCAACAATTGGATCAATGCTTTTAAAAAGACATTGAGCTCTGCCTCTGTTTTTCTTGGCTGTGTCCCTCTTCCTCTTTTATGTTATGCAAAAACAAAACAAATGTTTAGCGACTGAATCCCTAAATCGAATGATTGCAACAATCTACTGATAATGTTGGCTATTGACCCAAAGGTATGCGTTGATAGAAACTGCTCAAAAGCGTAACACAGTTGCATCAGGACATTATTTGATGACACAATATTAGATTCTAGTATCATGGGAGACTTTGCACTTGCTTTTTCATGAATAGAATATAACTTACAGCTGAGGAATTTAGGGCAGTCGGACAATCAGCGCACTTGAATCAGCCTGAAATTTTGACCAAGCACACGACTTTCTCTGCGTGAGCACAGAAGAAGTAGGAGAGCTTATTGGGTGTGTCAGGTCTTAAGTTCCTTCCTGAAGACCAGGAGGATCAAGGCCATACAGACCTTGAGGCAGAGGTGGTATGCTGCCAGTCCCCACTGATTCAGGCAAACCGGAAGTGGCGGCTGCGCATGCCCAGATGCACACTTCCGCTACCAAACCAGTAGTGAAGAGAATAGAATACCATTACTGCTTTGAGGGTGATACTGTTACATAGTTGGGTAACAAGTCAACATCTTATCTGAAATTGGGGTCTTTGGAAAACACAACCTGCTGTGGTTAATTTGAAACAGAATAACAACTTTTGAAGTAAACATCACTGAGTCTGCAGTGAAGGAGGAAGAATTTTGCCTGGGCTCATGTCTGTAATATAAATTATGATTTAACATTCCACCTGAAATGGTCTGTAGCGATAATTTATGAATATTTGGCTATATCCATCCAGTAACTGATAAACACTTTTCAGCCAACTAATTTAGGTTGCCTCAAAACTACTTAACTCTTCATTGAGAACTAGATTGCACACAAACCTCCATTTCAACTGAAAACTTCTAATTATTCAAATACTCAAACCTGCCCTTTAATAATTTAGAATGGATGTCAAACTGGGGGTCCATGGGCCAGATGCATCACACGCAGGCCATGCCCACCCCACCTCCACGAAGGGAAAAAAACATCATATGTCACATGATGACAACATGATGCTGCGAGTTTGACACCTGTGATTTAGATGGATAAGGTTGGACTAAATCTATCCAATCATCACTCTAAATCAACCTGTAAAATACTGCAGTGCAGAAACAAGTAACCAGCCCTTCAAGTACCCAACTTAACTCAAATAAAATAAAATCAAGTTTATTACAGTCAAAGAGCAGCTACTCAACTATTGATATTCCTTTCCTGTTGAAATGTCGATTTGTAAACTTAACTGCTCTTTTTGAATCATTTCCAGCCCTTTAAAAGAGTCAAGATGACCTCAAACTTAGTCTCTCCTGAGATTGTTCCTGAATTGTTAAAATGCATTTGATATTAATAGATAGCTTTGTTCATTCAGCTATCCTCAGATGCTCATAGGTAAAATAATTATACTTTGCTGCATGCCTAGTCATTGTAAAGATAATTTGAGGGTGCAAAGTGGGAGAGGCAGATATGGATTTCTGACAAAGCATGGCATTTGTATCTATCGTTCATACACAATGAATATATTATATTCATGTACAACTAATCCACAGAAGTCAAACATTTTGGCCCAATATTTTTGTTATATTTAGGTCTGGAATCCTTGCTTATTAGACTGTGATGTGCACATAGACCATCTGTTTATTTTCTTTTATCTCACTTTGATAAACAGATGAAAAAAATAAAATGTGAATAACTCAACATAATATTTAAGCTTTAATCCTTTTCCAAAGAAATAAGGCAGTGTTATCAAACTTTAAATCAATACTTCAATGAGTTACTTATGTAGACCTTGTTAGGCATAAGAAGACCAAGATTCTAAGTGTATCTCTGTTTTAGGCTTCCCATCCTAGTTTATTTAGCTGATCTGAATGAGCAGAAACAAGTAAAACAAATTCTTCCTCATAACGAGTTTAATAAAGCAGACTTCTTAACTTAAATATGCAAGCACGGGTTTTGTGTAATTCTGCAATAATCATTGCTGTCTAGCAGCTTTCCCCAGATTACTGGTCTGCAACAGTGGTGGGATTCAAATATTTTTACTACCGGTTCTGTGGATGAGGCTTGGTGGACATGGCAGAGGAAGGATACTGCAAAATCCCCATTTCCTCCCAATCAGCTGGGACTCGGGAGGCAGAGAATAGATGGGGGTGGGGCCAGTCAGAGGTGGTATTTCGCCGAACTACTCAAAATTTTCGCTACCGGTTCTCCAGAATTGGTCAGAACCCGCTGAATACCTCCTCTGGTCTACAAGTGCTATTTTCATCATCCATATGGTCAATGGCCATTCTGTTTGGCCTGGATAGGAGTTATAAGGCAACAGCTCTAGGAAAATTATCTTTCCCTCCCATATAAATCAGTTATTAATGGGTTTACACATTTTGTTAAATGACTAGGTGGCTTGTGGTGTTTTTTTTTAATATGTAGCATCATATCAGCCACAGTGATTAGTAAAGTTTTGTTAACATTTGTATGGATACACTGGGGTTTATTTAATAATCCTGGTTAACCCAATTACCATTACCATATTTATGGGCTAGGCTTATTTCTCTGATCAGAGACAAGATACAATCTTCCAGTCATTGATAGAACCAAAAACAATGTATCAGAAGGCAAAGGGGAAAAAAACATCTGTGCAAGTATCAACCAAGTGAATTTTGATTCATTATTTCCCCCCTCAAATACTGTTTGAAATATCCAAAATGCCATTTAGGAACTGTGTTTCTAAAGAGAAAGGTGAAAACCTGAATAACAAATGGTAGATCCAAGGTACAGATCTGCCATCCTCCAAATAAGTTATTCTCATTTGGTAGAATAACTTCACTTATGTTTACATGCTATTAAAACCTGTTTAAAGGCCTTCCTGTGGAGTCATTATGGTTTTGTGGAAGATCCCTAAAGATTCTAACTTTCAATATTAGAATTCTGAAAATACTTGTTTGCAGAAGAGAGAACATTTTACAAACTCTGTCTTATTAGGTTCTACTTAAGGAGTTTCAGCATCAAACTAAATGAGGATGGAGCCTTCCCCATTTTGTATTTTGTCACTGCAAAAGATTTAGTTGTTACATTTCTATTTGGGAGCCTCTTAAACACAGGCTTCTAGCTCCCAAACCACTAATTAGTCCCAACCAAGGAAAATAAGAATATAGAAATGGGGGCAAAACATTCAGGGGATGTAGAAGATTGTCCAATCAAGGATTGACAATAGAAACCACTGAAAGGCCAAGGGTACATATAGAGCAAGGGTGTCAAACCAGATTTCATTGAGGGCCAAATCAAGATTGTGTTTGACTTCAGGGGGCCAGGGATAGTGGCGACTATGGGGGACATGGCCAGGTTGCGCATGGCCAGGTTGATATAACTCATTTCAGGGGTGCCTGTGGCAGCCCGAATACTCTGCCAGTGAAGAGAGGCTCCCTATCTCCATTTTCAGCTGGGATGGCCTCCTGCAATCCTCTGCCAGAGAAAACAGAGCTCAAGAAGGCCACACGTGGCCCTTGTGAGTTCTATTTTTGGCTTGGACGGCCTCCTGCAACCTCCTAACAGTGAAATGGAGCACTTGCAGAGGCACTGCAGGCCAGTCCTTTAATGTTTCCAGGATGGCCTGGCACAACAAGCTATAGCTAAGCATCCGGTGATCCAGATCCAGCCCGCAGGGCTTTGACACCCCTGATGTAGAGGTAGTCCTTAGCCTAAAACCATTTGTTTAGTGACCATTTGAAGTTATCCCTGCACTGGAAAAAAAGTGATTTATGGTCATTTCTCATACTTATGATTGTTGCAGTATTCCCATCATGTCACATAATCAACATTTGGATATTTGGCAACTGGCATGTATTATGATGGTTGCAGGGTCCTAGGGTAATATATCACATTTTGTGACCTTCTGAGAGGCAAAGTCAGTGAGGAAGCCAGATTCACTTAACAACCCCGTTACTAACTTAACAACTGCAGTGATTCGCTTAAAAACAGTGGCAACAACAGTCATAAATAGGGCAAAACTCACTGAATTTGCTTAGCTGAATTTGGACTCAATTGGAGTCATATGATGAAGGCTACCTGTATGTGTCCAGATCTATTGCAGCCTGATTGCTTTTAGGAAGAAACTTAACAGCCATCATCAAATTATGCTGCTGTGAGCAGTTTTCCACCCTACAATGCAGATAGACTTGACAACTGCCATGGATACTATTATCAAATTATCAAGTGTTGATTCATACCCAGCACTTTCCTCTTGCTTGTATCATGAATAAATGTCAAATAGTTGCTTAAAAGAAGCCTATCTAAGGGACCCTGACTTATCATGAAACTCTTGAATAGGGTTCCACCTGCTTAATTGATTAATATCCTTAGTCTCAAGAAACTGAAAGTGATTTACATATAGCTCTATTCTTTCTTCATTTATCCCCATAAAAGACCGGTGGTCAGCAGCAGGGTGGGATGTGTGTGTCAGACAGACAAAATGACAACCATCTATCAAGGAAACTTGCTCCTTTTGTACTTGTGTTGTTGCACACCTGGAGAAAAGAATGAGGGCTTCAATCTTGCTCAATTGACCCCCACTGATACTGGGACAGGTTAGGCGGAGAGTGTGTTTGTTCAAAGTCACCCAGTGAAATTCCTTAGTTAAGTGCATTCAAATCTGGTTATGCCCAGTCCTGGTCCAAACACTTATCCACTACTAGAGCATAAAGTCCTGGCTTTTCTTACTGCTTAAAATGGGAGACCATTAGGAAATCAGAGAGCTGTAAACTAGACTGGGTAATTTAAAATACATACTGTACTGTAACAGCAAGAGCACTGTAATACCAAAGCCTATGTTTGCCATTACAGTACATCCTCCTGGGATATTGCCAAAGGAAGTTATATACAGAAATCCATACCAATCACCAGTAATTAAATCAATAATTAAACTCAAAGGACGCTTTATTTAAGTGAAGGTAACTTTTCCCTAGTATTTTCAAATAACGATTACGCAGGCAGGCACAAGCAGACACACTACACAGAGTGTGGGGGAGAGAGATAGACAGACAGACAGAATTCTGGGAAATTCTGAAGTCCTTTTTCTTCAAAACAAGTTGTGCAATCCGATCCCACAAGTGGTAAATTTTATGCAATCTGCTCCCGAAGAACTGAAGCCTGTCCGCTTTCAAATGATGCCCCCCCCCCCAAAACATCTGCAACCAGCTCGTTTACTTCTACGTTAAAAGGGGCTCAAGAGACAAACAGACCCTTCTAGGAAGAATCCGCTTCTCCTCCCTAGGCTTTTTCCTCAGCCCGCTTTTTCACGAGGGGAACGATCGCTCCACCTACTCAGGAGGAGCAGGAGGCGACGGGAATCGACTGGGGGGAGGACGACGCCTCCTGGATCGCTCGTAGAAAGGGGTGGACCGGGACCTTCGTGTGCGCGCGCGCCGGCGAAGTGAGTTCCTGCTAGTCTGGGTCCATCTCCTCCTCTTTCTCCTCCCCCTGGCGGAAGGCGGGGAGGGGGGGGACCGCGGAGAGCGTCCCGGGTTGGCTGTCCGAGGGAAAGTCGCGCCCCGGGAGTGCAGTGCAAAGTTTGTAGCCACGTGGGTAGCACGCGGAAGGAGGAGGGTCCCGGGGGTTTTTGAACTCCTTCCTGACACCATCGGAGCCTCTTTGAGCGCAAGACCTGCTGTTGTCAGGAGACTCGCCATGCCTTCCGCGGAGATCATCAGTGGGAAAACCGTTTCCGCGTAAGTTCCCTCCATCGCCTCGGTGCACAGATTGTGGGGATGGAGATTCACGCTGATATGTGTATCTTTTTCTGCAAAAAAAAAAAAAAAAGGAAAGGAAAGGGGGGCAGCGGGAGACTTTCCACATTCGGCAGGGCGGCAGCACAGTAAACATGACACGTGGGGTATACCTGGGCTGTTATCTAGTGCGTAGGTATGATGAGGAACATGCTTATCAGAACAATAAAATAAATCCTAAGAATCCTAACCTTACAGTCCAGTCTAACGCGGTGTGGATCTTATATTGATCTCTACTTGGAGGTAAATCCCATTGAATTCAATGAGATTGCCTGCAGATGTTTCTCAAAAAGAGGCTGTGGGGATCAGCACTTGCATTAACTCTGCTTTATCTGTTTTGCTCATCCAACAGCCAAATCTGTTCACAATATTATTTTGTGGATGACTTTCTCAAAGGCACATTAAGACATTTGTCCCTATGGAACAGTTAAGTCAACTAGCCACATTTTGTGGGTGTCATGTCATTCCAGCACCCACCTAGCCATGAAATTTGTTAGAGGACGCTCACATAGTTGGCTGTGTTCTCACAAATCACTGCACCATAAACTAGCCAACCACATTTAAGTTGATGTATCAACCTAGCCTGCTTTGGATTAATGATGTATGTTGCCATTTGATAAAATTGTGGGTGTGGAGAGGTGGTCATGCATTACTCTAGTATATGGTCTATCAAAATTACAATATGCCACTTTGATTATACAAGTGACTTAGAATAGAATAAAAGAGTTGGAAGGGACCTTGGAGGTCTTCTAGTAGTCCAACCTCTTGCTCAGGCAGGAAGCCCTATACCATTTCAGACAAATGGTTGTCCAACATTTTCTTAAAAACTTCCAGTGTTAGAGCATTCACAACTTCTGGAGGCAAGTTGTTCCACTGATTAATTGTTCTAACTCTCAGGAAATTTCTCCTTAGTTCTAAGTTGCTTCTCTCCTTGATTAGTTTCCACTCATTGCTTCTTGTCCTGCCTTTGGGTGCTTTGGAGAATAGCTTGACTCTCTTTGTGGCAATCCCTGAGATATTGGAGCACTGCTATCATGTCACCCCTAGTCCTTCTTTTCATTAAACTAAATATACCCAATTCCTGCAACCGCCCTTCATATCTTTTAGCCTTCAGGCCTCTAATTTCTTCTGTAAAGATTCCTCCTTTTTTTCCCCCTCTGTAAAAATGCCCTAGAATGAAAGGTAACTGAAGCAGCATTAAAATTACAAGGTAGCTAATTTGCTACTCCTGTCTCTCCTGGGGGTAGAACTGAACCTCCTAACCACAGCAAGGGAGGCAAGATTTCAACAGGCGCTTGAATCTTGGTATTAGGGAAAACTGCATCCAGTTCGTATTAAAGGCACACCACCTCTAATAAGAAAGGGGTGGAGTGAAAGTGTCATGGTATTAAAGGAAAAATTGGTAAAAAATCATGCCTAGATTTGCATATAACTTAGAGTTCTAATAAGTAAGCATGTTTTTTTTTTAATTTGTATAAGTGTGTGCTTTGTGATTGGTGCCATCTTGGAAGAATTGTTTCCTCCTGTTTGGAAGCTGAGCGGGTTTCTTCTAGGATGGGACTTGTCAACTGTGATTGGTTGCGCGAAAGGGTTTCATAGAAAATCACAGCACAAGTTTTTAATATTACCTTATCCCTAAATCTAGAAAGTTTTGCACAGGAGATATGAACTGACAGATGACCTGCCAGGTAGTGGAAACAGGCCTGTTTTTTCTTTCTCACCAGTTCCTGTGCCTTTAATGGTTGGGCAGTTAGGCATTGCCTACTTTCTCATTCCAAATTGTGATTGTGCCCCTCCTCTGTTCCTTGGAAGAGAACATCTAATTATTGTGCAAGTTTGTTCTATTACACGGATTCGGTTGGGAGGTTGCTTGCATAAGCAGCTTCTGGCAGGAGTTAACCTATATAGGTTTTGCTATGGTGCTAAACTTTCAGGTTTACAGAATTTTGACCCTTTCCTATCATACTATAATTGCTAGAAAATGCAGAACAAGGTCCAAATTTAACAAATAAATAAATTAAAAAAAAAGAAAGCTGCAGCTGTCCAAGTTGGATGTCAGGGATATGCTTGATCTTTGAATAACAAAAGGAATATACCGGAGAGTAGATACCTCATTGCAGGTAGCAATTCTGGGCAGACTTTATTTGATGTCAAAAAAGCTACACTAAACAAGTTAGTATTTAGGTGGGAGAGCACCAGGAAATCCCAGGACTATGGGCTGGACTGGAAGTTGAAAAACCATCTGGAAGAAGATAATGGCAACTTCTCCTGCTTTCTTGCCAAAAAAAACCAAATGGGCATGTGAACAGTTGTTTTTTTTTAATCTGGTAGAATATATGCTGCTGTATGTATGCAGGTTGTTTTGTTTTTGTGCCTTTAAGTCAGCATCGATTCCTGGATGACTGCCTGAACAAGTCCATGCAGTGTTCCTGGCAAGATCTTCCAGAAATAGTTTGCCATTGCCTCCTTCCTAGGGCTGAGAGAGGAGACTGGCTCAAGGTCACCCAGCTGACCTCATGACTAAGGCAGAACTAGTTCATCCAGCTTCCTTCCTCAGTTACCCACTACACAGACTGGCTCTCAGATATGTATATAAACAAATTGGACTTTTAAGAGTATGTTTTCTGCATTCTCTCAAAATTTCTTAATAGCACACTTCTAAATAAAGCTACACATAGTAGGTGCATCATTTTTTATTGTTTTCAAAAGACTAATGGAAGCTTTTCCAGCCCAGATCAATTCCTATATAGATGGTGCTTAATTCCTAGATAGCCATGTAATCATGGGCATCAAGAGAGGTCATCACATGTGCTATCATTCTCATAGGTGCCATTTTGAGGGAACATCCATCCAGCTTTGGACTAAGTTTTAAAACCGTGGGAAGGCGGAACCTATCGAGTCTTTTTCTGAAGGGTATCTTTGATTTGCTATCCTTCCTTATTGCTTATGAACTCAGAGTTCTGTGATTGATTAACATTTTATATCTTGATCTTGAAATTATACATATGATACAAAATGTTTGCTGACTTTTGAAATCCATTCACTTTTTTAATGCAGAGGTAGAGAATCTTTACTTCTTTATGTGATGTTGAACTCCCAGGTCTATTGGCTGCGTTGGCTTGGGCCAAGAGAATTTAGACCAGCAACATCAGAAAGATTGCAAATTTCAGATCTCTGCTTTTAAAATCTGTATAGGTGTCTGGTTGGCAAAGGTCCCAGTTTTGTTTTAAATAAATCACACTTAGAAATATATCAAGAGAAGCTTTATCATTTCATGCAGCACAATTTCTGCACACAACCAGAAATAGTGTTAAGAAAACCAACTCTGCTACTTTAGGGTTTCTTGGATTTTGACTACCGATAGGATTACCGAGTTTTCACGTTTTTTTCCCTATCTTACATAAGACATATAAGGACTACAGTTTTGCACAGTTGGTAAAAAATCTATAAAGTTATCTCATTTCAGTATAATTGAAAATGGAATTACCTTTATAATATAAGTGTACATGCCAATGTGATGCTCTTTGCTGCTCTTATTTATTTGTTTGTTTGTTTATATTCTACCTTCATTATTTTTACAAATAATTCATAGTCCATGATCTTTCCTTTTCCTTACCTGGCTCCCTTGTAGATTCATTAATTCATTCAAAACTGGATGCCCCACCAGCCACATGCATACTGTCAGAGATTTTCTTAGAAAACAAAAGATGATGGGTTCAATGCAGTTCAGTGCTTTGTGTAGAAGCATGCTTGCCTTTTCATTGAAAAAACAAAGATAAATTGGACTAATAAAGAACATTCTCAGAAACTGAAAAATGGTGCATTTTGCCTTCTAGTAAAGTGGGTAACTCCAGTAAGGTTGCAAATAACATACTCTCAGCATTCCAGGTATGCTCACAATCCTATAAATTGGGATTCTGTTTCCCAGAATGCATCAATTATAGGAACTCCTATTGTTTTCCATTATTAGATTACTGGAAAATAAGATTGAGTCCATCTATTGTGCTAAACCAGGGGTAACCCTAACCTTAAACTATTCTTTGGAATATTTTGATTAGGCCAAATCAGTCCATAATCAGTTGACTAATAGGAAACCATTAGTCTGTTGCCTTATTTGTTTGAATGGGCTTTCATAGATCAGACATATAGAGCCAAGGTGGCGCAGTGGTTAAATGCAGCACTGCAGGCTACTTCAGCTGACTGCAGTTCTGCAGTTCGGCTGTTCAAATCTCACGAGCTCAGGGTTGACTCAGCCTTCCATCCTTCTGAGGTGGGTAAAATGAGGACCTGGATTGTTGTTGGGGGCAATTTGCTGACTCTGTAAACCGCATAGAGAGGGCTGAAAGCCCTATGAAGCGGTATATAAGTCTAACTGCTATTGCTATTGCTATAATCAATAGAACTTTAATATTGCTCGATGTTGCATCAAATCCAGCTGTTTTTGTCATAGGAATTGTAGGGTGAAAACATCACATATGCTCCTCTGTTGGACTATAGCTTCTTCATTCTAACTCACTGGTTCTGTTGCCTGAAGTTTATGAAAGTATGTTCGGTATCTCTGGAGGCTTTATATGGCCCATCCCTACTGTGGGGGAAAAGAGTGACCAGTAAATTATTGACAAATCCAAGAAATGCAGCTGTGTTAGTTTGTTGCAAGAAATGACTGGTTGCACCCCAAAGAGAAGCTGTTTTATTATGACAAACATTTCTGAACTGTCTATGTTGCCAGGCTACAACTTAGTAGCTGTTTTTAAAGTTTCCAAATTGTGTTGATTTGGGAGTTGAACCTAAAAGAGGAAGCTGGAGAATAAAAATAAATATTCTCCTTCTTTTAGACCTCAAGAGGGTGTTGAAGAACAACAGAATTGGAAAAGTTACTGTGTGAGAATGTTTCAGATAGATTTCATAAAGGGAGGGATGTAGATACTGATATATCTATCCCTCCCAAATTTTTTGTGGTAGGATATCACGAGTTTAGAATTCATAAGGCTCATATGCAACTGATTAAACAGCACTTAACAGTACGTATGACTAGGCTATTTGTGAAATTCAAGGGAAATTTTCGGTTCTTTACATGTTGCATGGAATTTTCCTTTCTAGCTGAATTGGCACTTGAAGCAGAATCTGCTCTCTTACTGACCTTTGGAATTGAAAGCTGTTGCAAACATTTAACACGGCCCATATTGGAAAAAACAGAATAAATTTCAGCTATTGTGGAATAGTGGATTACTTTGTTCTTGAGCTTGGGATGAGTGGAGAGCAAATCCTTTCTCAGCCCCAGAACTCACTGGGCAATCTTCAAGCAGCATTGTTTTAAGTCACAGATTGTGCTAAATCATGATTTGTTTAGCCACCGGTTTTTCAATAAGCCGCATTTGGCTGCATTCTGGCATACTTTAACAGAAAAAGATATCTATGATGCTCTTTATTATAGAAAACTACACAACACAAAGAGTATTGGGTCTTTGAGAGATTTTTCATTACCTAAATAAAACTTTTCCAATGATGTTGGCTGTAGGAAACTGGCAGGAAGCGCTGGAAATCACATGTGATTGCAGCAATGTGGCAATACTTGAAGCAGCCCCAAATTTGCTGTGGGTCTCAAATTTGGGACACATTTCTGTAAGTTACCCCATTTGAGGAATGTTGATTCAAAAATTGTTGCCCAGTGATACACCATTGTGTCCAATTGAAGATTGCAATCAAACAAGAAATAGTAGTAGTATATAGATTGCAAGATACTATAGTAACCTAAGCCCCGTGCCCACCAGGCTCCCTATCCCAGTTAATTTTTTTTTCTTTCCTTTTTACGTTAGGGAGGGAATCTGGCACTATTAGTGCCAGCCAACCTCTATTTTCAAGATCTCTTATGGGCACCATAGAGTTTTTTTAGAACATGAAAATGATAAGTGGCTTGTAAGCATTGCTTAGTTTGGATGGGAGCCTATCTGCCCAGGAAAAGAACAAAGGTAAGCAGAGTCAGGAGGGATTATCCTAAAAGAGGAGAACTGGAGAGAATGGCAGCTAGAATTGTTAATTTCTCATTTTTAACTTCTTAGATGCCTCAGGAAAACCATGCAAGATGCTCAGCAATTATTTGGAAGAGAATTCAAAATTCTAAAAGTGTCCAGTGGTCAGAAAGTTTTGGGGTCCCCTCTTCATCAATCATATTGGCTATGTTCAAACAATTTGCTAAACTGAAATTAAACTAACCTATTGTGGCTTACTGCGGTGTGTGAATCCCATCACTGAACTCGTTAATATTCTTATAAGAAGAAAAGAATAATAATTGCAGTGTAATAAATTATTTAAATTAGGAGTTTAAGATGTAATAAACCCATTGGGCAAAATGGCATTAACTACATTTATTTCATTGTGAATCTGGACTTCTTAAACTAAAGTCTACATATTTAAATAACTAAACAGTTTTTTATTTGCCACTTACAGGGATTCTGTGGCGAAAATCTCATACTCTTTCCCTTTCTGTTCATTTGGGAACATAAATTAGGGATGTTAAATTAATTTGCTTGATTGGCAAATTAATTTCATCAGGCCCTTAGGACTTCATTTTAAAATCGCTTTACATTTATGAAGCAGAAGGCAGTAACAGAAATGTTGCTATTTAGTACATATGAGAAAAAAAACATTTGGGTAACAAAAACTATTTTATGATCCTCGACTTATGACCACAATGAAGCCCAAACTTTCTGCTGACAAGACATTTGTTAAGTGAGTTTTGCCCCACTTTACCACCTTTCTTGCCATGGCTGTTAAATGAATCACTGCAGTTGTGAGTAACATGTTTGTTAAGTGAATCTGGCCTCCCCATTGACTTTGCTTGTTAGAAGGTCGCAAAAGGTGATCATGTAACTCTGGGACACCACAACTGTTGTAAATATGAACCAGTTGCCAAACATTCAAACTTTGATCACGTGATCATGGGGATCCTGCAATGGTCGTAGGTGTGAAAAATGGTCATAAGTCACTTTTCTCAGTGCTGTCGTAACTTTCAACAATCACTAAATGAACAGTTGTGAGTTGTGGACTACCAATATTAGAAGTAGCTGGGAATTAGCTCTTAGCAAGCTGAAATGGATGTGATGGAATTCGTGGAGTGGGATTTGGTGAAATATTAACTGATAAAACAGATGTCCATGCTACTCAGCTCTTTTATCCAGTGGAAATTACTAAATCTATTTGGTCAGTAAGAGTTGAAACTGGTTTGATGACACATAATCAATAAACTAAATATTGTGAAATTAAAGCCAACAGAGATGTTAATTTCTTACAGGGCTATCTCAAATGTTACCTTGAAAAACAAGTATTTGTAATATTAGGAAATGTTTAAGGAGATCATGGGTAAAATACCTTCTTTTGATTCATCCAAAATCACTCCCTCTGGTCAATTGATTCCCTCCCTCCCTCCCTCTCTCTCTCTCCCTCTCTCTCTCTCTCTTTCTGTGTGTGTGTGTGTGTGTGTGTGTGTACATGTACACACACTTAATTTTAAGTTTCAACAGTGAAAAGTAAGAAAATACCACAGTAAGACAAAGATAACTAGAAATCAAATCCTTCTAGGAAAAAGTGAGGAAATTAGATAAATTTAGGTAATAGAAAAAAAAATCACTAAAAGAGTATCATGTGGAAAGATCAAGACTCAAAGAGATCTACTGTGTGAGTTCTGAACTGCTGCTTCTCACTCTCAAAGCTGAGAAAAGAATGGCCAAAAGTCCATTGACTCCAAAGGATGAAGAGGAAAAGTATAAGGAGTTCAAGCCAATCGTCCATATCGGGTTTAATTTTTGTGTTCTTGAGCAGGCAAATCTATGTATAAACAGGATTTCTTTTGGGACTAATTACACAGCTTCCTTTAGTGTGTCAAGTCTCTGAAATTTCTGCTTTTGAGTGCAGAATGCAACTTTACGAATGCAGAGTTGACTTATCATTGTACTTGGGTGAAGTCTGACATAGGCCCTTTTTAAGCAGCATCAAACATCTCAGACCTCTTTTCCGAATCCGTGCTAGTAACATTTTAGGATATTTGGAAAGCTGCTTTCTCACACCTTGACAACTATTTAATTAAATAGTAACTTGTTTCTTTTGTTATATTAATACAAAGTGGTTTGGGGAGAGGGTTGATATTAGATATTAGATTTGTATTTTGCAAAACATGGTTTATGATTTTGCATCACAAATAAACTCAGCCAATTCTAGCTCAGGAAAAAAAATAATGGTTAAGCAGAACCTGGCTTAATGCAATGTCTGTAGCAGGTAATTATTAAGTTCTACTGGTCTTTCAAAAAATGTTAAGGGGAAAAAATGTTATTTGCAGTTGCACTCTGGGTTCACCAGGTGGCACTGAAAGGTGTTAATTTTACTGGAGTAGAGTGTATGGGAGTAAATGATGTATAGTAGCAACTGGTTTGTCAGTTTCATTTTCTTCTTCAATTTGACTTTTCTCTAAACCAGACCTGGGCATTTTACAGCCCCTGGCCTTTTGGCTGCCTGGCCCTTTGGCTGTCCCTGTGCGTCCTGTTGGAGGGCAATCAGAAATTAGAATAAGATATAACATTTATTCTTACCAGTAGCAGGTAATAAAAACCATATAGTTTGCAATTTTTTTATAAAGCAATAAAATTAATATTGAGCAGAATTAAGTTCAGCATATAGGTTTGACCCTCTACAACAATCCCAGTTTTTCATGGGAAAATCAATTGCCCACCCCTGCTCTAAACTAAATATTTCCACCTAATAATTAAACGTAAGAAATACTGTTGCATAATGTTTTGTACAAGAAAAATATTGATGGTTGGAGTGTGAAACCAGTCCTGTAAGGCAGAGACTCAAACCCCAGTTGTTGTTAAAAGTTTAAAACTCATTTGGGTCTGTCAGTTACCTCTTATTGCATTGCATTACAAAGTGACAAAATCAGTGGACCAGAGGAATGTTATCAATATAATTTACTTGGACTTCAGTAAGGCATTTGATAAAGTAGACCATAACCTACTACTAGCTAAAATAGAAAAATGTGGGTCCAAATGGATTCGTAACTGGCTGACCAACCACACTCAATGCGTATTCCTCAATGGAACTGCACTCATTGTGTAGTCCTCAATGGAACTGCATCTATCGTACATGGAGGGAAGTATGCAGTGGAGTACCCCAAGGCTCTGTTTTAGGGATAGATGGGGAACTCATTTGCAGATGATACCAAGCCAGCAGGAATAGCCAACACTCCGGAAGATAGGTATAACATGGCAGACAGACTTGAATATTGGGCACTATATAACAAAATGAAATTCAATGGTGAAAAAAGTAAGGCTCTACATTTAGACAAGAAAAACAATATGCAAAGGTACAGTATAGGTGGTACCTTGCTCAACAGTAGTAACTGTGAAAGGGATCTTGGAGTCCTAGTGGACAACCATTTAAATATGAGCCAGCAGTGTGCAGCAGCTGCCAAAAAAGCCAACACAGTTCTAGGCTGCATAAACAGAGGGATAGAATCAAGATCACATGAAGTGCTAATACCACTTTATAATGCCTCGGTAAGGCCACATTTGGACTACTGCATCCAGTTTTGGTGGCCATGATGTAAAAAAGATGTGGAGACTCTAGAAAGAGTGCAGACAGGAATAACAAAGATGATTAGGGGACTGGAGACTAAAACATATGAAGAATGGCTGCAGGAAATGGGTATGTCTAGTTTAATGAAAAGAAGGGCTAGGGGAGATAGCATGATAGCAGTGTTCCAATATCTCAGAGAAGAGACAGTCAAGCTATTCTCCAAAGCACCTGAGGGCAGAACAAGAAGCAATGGGTGAGAAGTAATCAAGGAGAAAAGCAACTTAGAATTAAGAAGAAATTTCCTGACCATTAAAAGAATTAATCAGTGGAACAGCTTGCCTCCAGAAGTTGTGAATGCTCCAACATTGGAAGTCTTTAAGAAGATGTTGGATATCCATTGCTCTGAAGTGGTGTAGGGTTTCCTGCCTAAGCAGGGGTTGGACTAGAAGACCTCCAAGGTCCCTTCCAACTCTGTTATTCTGTTATTTTCCCCATAGGATAATATGTAATTTTGTAAAATCAAGAGACATATATTGCAATCATAAATAGTGACAGTAATATTTTGTTGATGTTTCTTGTGAAACTGTCTCAGATCCAGTTCATACATTGTTCATGAAGGGTCCTTGGTGCTCTCTGAGCTTGTTTTTTTTCCTTGCAGATGTTTCATTAGCCAAACTAGGTAACATCATCAGTGCTAGTAAGGAGTGGGGTTTGCTCTCAGTTTACAGTCTACTGGCTTGTCTGGCAGAGTTGGTGAGGGTGGTCTTAAAGATTCTTTTTGCTGTTGTTTGCTGTTGGCTTGTTTGGCAGTTCCTTGATTGGGGTATTGTTTACTTGATTGATGTTAATCCTGAAGTTGATCTATGCTCATCTGGGTGCTGACTGTAGGTGGGGAGGTTGTGTTCCCTTTTTGGCTTGTTAATTGTCTCTCTTGACAAACCCCACTCCTTACTAGCAATGATGATGTTACCCACATTGGGTAATGAAACATCCTCATTTCAACCCTGAGCTACAAATATTCTCCTTTGTCATTTGTCAGTTGGCCACTAAACACATCAGTTTTAAAAACTTCCTTTAATAATTTTCCTTGTTAGACTTCACCTCATTTTAGGCAACTGCATACCTTCACAACTGCACTGTTGACTCACACCATTGATGAGTGGCGTTTCATGACATTTTATGAGCAAAGAAAAGAAAGTTGTTCAATCATCTTTACTAGTTGATGGATTTCTTCTCCTTTCTTTGGTCAGCAGCACAGTCTTCCACATTTGTGGAATTGGGCATTAAAAACGGAAAAACTAAATGGTGCAAATTTAAATATTGGGGTTATCTTTGGAACTAGATCCCACTTCCAATTAATCTACTATTAATTGTTAATGTTTACTTTCTCTTTCCCGCCTGTTCTTTCTAGCCAAGTAAGGGAACGACTGAAGAACCAAGTTGCAGAAATGAAAGCAAAAGTTCCTGGTTTCAGGCCAGGCCTCGCTATTCTGCAGGTAAGGACTATATATATATATATATATATACATATTGTCAAACTGTAGAGTCAAGCCAAACATATACAGGTAGTCTTTGACTTATGACCACAATTGGCAATGGAACCTCTTCCCCTAAGTGAGGTGGTAAGTGAGTCACACCCAATATTGCAATCTTTATGTTGGAGTTGTTAAGCAGATCACTAGGGTTGTTAAACAAACCACATGGTTGCTAGTAAGTCTGCTTTCCCCCTTAGACTTTGTTTGCCAAAACCTGGCTAGGAAAGTCACAAATGCCAATCCAGTGAACCCAGGACACTTGAACAATTGTAAATACATGCCAAGCACCTGAATTTTGATTATGTGATCATGCAACAATCATGACTGTGAGAACCAATTATAAGTTGCTTTTCTTGATTGTAACCTGGACACTAAATGAATAGTTCGTGGATAAATCGAGGACTATCTGTAATAGTTTTGGTGCATTGTTGTTTTATAGCACCTTAGTTGGGGCTGTCTCATTCATTTCCATAGTCCTTACAGTCAATAATCTTTTTTGTACTGTGAAGGGTCAACATAACAGCAAATTGTTGACAACACAATTTAACATGTCTGTGAACTGTGAAAACTTTATAAGGAATGGCAGCTGCATCCAGAAAGACAATTTTTCTGGAAGTACACAAACTGAATTCAAAGGAGAAAAAGATACTGCAGAGCATGCAGGGGTTCTCATGTAGCATCTGGCAGCAACTCCTTAAACTGCTGGGATTATACTGTAGCCACAAAAACACGGACATGATTCCAGTAAAAGCTGCATCTATTTTAAAAGTTGCCAAGATATGCTACGTGAATGCTCCAAAGTGCCTTTTCCCCCTTTGAATTCAATGCTGTGCACTAGCTTAGTGCCATCTCTTGAATTTTAGATGCAGTTTAAAACAGGAGAAAGTATCCAAAAAGCCTTTCATGATGCCAAACATTTTATTTCTGTTTCTTTTATCTTGTATTTTTGCTACTTGGATGTGTCTGTAAAGTCAGAGTGAGCTTAGTTTGAGGAAGACATTGTGTTATACATTACTAGCACACTTGTAAAATTTCATATTAGCAGAAAAGGCAGATTAAATATGAATATATTCATATTTATAGTGAAGGTTTTAAAGTCTGCCTGATTCCAGCTAAGCACACTAAAAATCTCCTCTGTTGACTGGGAGGAATTATGTAAGAAAGAACGAAGTCTGTATCTTCAGAGGCAGATACAAGATCCCAGTTGAGCTAGTGCCGCAGTGAAAATATAATTTTACATATTAAATCAGATTGAGAGAAAACTTTATGCCAGGGCTGTCAAATTTGTGGCCTTCAGGCTGGATGCGTCACACACTGGCCACACCCACACCCATTTAGCGAAGGGGAAAAAGTCACAATGTCAAACCTGGAAGCCATCTTTTATCTTTGGGGCTTCAGGCCTGCCACATTTTCTACTGTGGGAAAATGGGAGTGTGGGTGATTATATAGCTATAATAACATTCTTTCTCAGAAAGTCAAGGTCATCTGGCCGTGCAGCTGTGATGAAGTTATTGGGAGGCATTTCCTGTTTGGTTTGGCCTGATTGTGATGGACATGTGGGTGCTGGGCAGGAACCTGACCTTTCTTTTGGGCGGGGAAAACCTGGAAACTTTCAGATTCGGGTTTTCCCAGATGTGCCAATATGACACCTCTAATAAAATGAAACTTTGCGGACTCACGCCTCGGAGTCTTCTTTCATTAGGGGTGTTACTTGGATCCCTGATACACAATATATCACATGATGATGCCATGACAATGCAAGTTTGACACTCCTGCTTTAGGCAATATGTGTAGTGGTTGAGGCACTGGCTTATAAATCAGGAGATTGTGAGTTCTAGTCCCACTTTAGGCATGAAGACAACTGAGTGACATTGAACCACTCTTTCTCTCACTCTCACAACCCAACCCACCTCACAGGATGGTTGTTGTGTGAAAAATAGGGAGAAGAAGGAGTA
Organism: Thamnophis elegans; assembly: GCF_009769535.1. Lineage (NCBI taxonomy): Eukaryota > Metazoa > Chordata > Lepidosauria > Squamata > Natricidae > Thamnophis > Thamnophis elegans. The sequence goes on along the minus strand of NC_045541.1, from coordinate 152,652,947 downwards.
TTAACTATGCTCATTGCCTTGTTACTGATAAAGTATTAAAGGTAGAATAAAAATGTAATAAAGAGATAACCAAGAAATTTGCTTAGGTAGAAACATTACCATTTTTATGAGGTTAATAACACATGTTATTCGTTACATTGTACTGTACATAAAATTGTTTTCTAGCCACCACTAAAGTAGCAGACTAAGATGAAAAAGTATTTCAGAGCAGTAAAACATATTATTACTGTATATACTCGAGTATAAGCCTAGTTTTTCAGCCCACTTTTTGGGCTGAAAAAAGCCGCCTCGGCTTATACTCGAGTCAGTGAAAAATTTGCCCGAAATGGAGGAGAAAAAGGGGCGGGGCCATGCCGCTGGGTGACACTCGTGAATGGCCCAGTGCCCCTGTGAGTTTCCCCTCCCTCTGTGTCAGTTTGCCGCGCAGCGCGCACCGCACCATCCCCCCTCCTCACGTTCTAATGTAATACAGGGCTGTCTTACGATTCCCCTTCCTCCCCCTCCTGCCGCTCTGCAACGATGTCCCACCTCCTCCTTGTTATGGCAAGCAGCCACATAGCGATGTCCCACCTCCTCTGGTACAGTGATCCAATGATAGGAATCACTGTGCCGTGTGTCATAGGAGGCGGGACATCGCTCCCGCGGCTGCACGGGACATCATCATCACAGCGGGACATCAGCATCATGAGGTGAGTGAAGTATTTCATTGAATACACCGCTAGTTTACTGTTTTTCTTTGAAATAAATATTCAAAAACATTATTGGTATCTATTTTTATTTTTGAAATTTACCGGTAGCTGCTGCATTTCCCACCCTAGGCTTATACTCGAGTCAATAACTTTTCCAGTTTTTTGTGGTAAAATTAGGTGCCTCGGCTTATATTCGGGTCGGCCTATACTCGAGTATATACGGTAATATCATTTTGTTCTGTTTTGGTAATATCCAACTTCTTGGAAAAGTTAAAAAAATGATCTAGGATAAAGAAATAGATCTTAGAATTGTGCCAAAGATTTTGACGTCATGATCAGAACCCTTCAACTTTGAAACGCTTTCTGTAAATATAGTCTTCAATAGCATGGATAAAAGGATGAAAGGCCTATAACAGTGATCCCCAACTTTTGAGGCTTGGTGGCCCAGCAAGGGAGGGGGAGAACTGGTTTACGCAAATTGAGCTGCATGCGTACACTGGCCAGCCGATCATGTGGCCTAATTCTGTTCAGGCTGGCCACAGCCCGGTAGTGGCCACGGCCCAGGGGTTGGGGAGCACTGGCTTATAAAATAATCTGATTTATTTCCCCCAAAGGTTGGTGACCGGGATGATTCAAATCTCTACATTAGCATGAAGCTGAAGGCTGCCGCTGAGGTAATTCTGCTTTTCATAGCATTAGATTCAATGAAACATTTTGTTCCTATCTGTGAATTTAGCTTCAAGTAGAAAAGTTGAGATACATAGTTTCCAATTGTGAAGTGTAATGGTAACCATAACTTTCCTTGTTAGGATTAATGGATACTCAATTACAAAAGAGTAGTGGAAGATTAGTTGTATATATGATTGCTGCTACCCACAATGGAGGAATGGTTGGTGAAGATGACAAAACTAGCAGAGATGGCAGCATTATTTGATTAGTGAAAGAGCAATAACTACATTTATTAGTGACTGGAAACCTCTTTTGCTGAAAAAATACGGGTTTGAAGACTAGAAAGGGCAGCTTATGGAAAGAAGGAAAATGTGATGTAAATTTAGATAGATGGTACATATAAAATTATAACCATTACCAAGGAGATGGGAAATTGTTTCTTCGCGAGTGATTGTGGGCGCACCTCGGTTCGCCCACATAACACCTATCCTCCGCGAGCTGCGCTGGCTACCTGTAGATCTCCGGGTGCAATTCAAGGTCTTACTTACCACCCATAAAGCGCTCCATGGTAGTGGATCTGACTATCTGAGAGACCGCCTCCTGCCAATAATCTCCCTGCGTCCCATCAGATCGCATAGAGCGGGCCTCCTCCGTATTCCATCCGCCAGTCAGTGCCGACTGGCGACCACCCGGAGGAGAGCCTTCTCAGTTGCTGCTCTGACGCTATGGAACAATCTCCCCGTGGAGATTCGTACCCTGACCACAGTCCAGGCCTTCCGTACAGCCCTCAAGATCTGGCTAGCCCGTCAGGCCTGGGGATAAACTCTTCTGCCCCTCCCGAATGCTGAGTGAATGTTGTGTTTTAGTACTTTTTAGTTATTTCACATTTTTTTTTTCTGTATTTAGTCTTTCACTCCCCTTCCCTTACTATTATAAGCCGCCCTGAGTCCCCTCAGGGAAAAGGGCGGCCTATAAATGCTAAATAAAATCTAAAAATCTAAAATCTAGTAGTAGAAACTCTGCAAGTTCTTCCCTTCTGGTGCAACAATGCAACAATTGTCTTCTTCAGCTGTACAAAGTTAGGATAGGTGTATGTTATGGAGGACTGTTATGGTAACCAAGAATAATTTGCCAATTTGCACAGGGGCAAATGCTTAATTAAAGCTACAGGAAAGAAGTACACATACATATGCAGGTAGATATCTATATACATATAAATATAAAAACTTGTTTTTATTTCTGTTTCAAGACCAGAATTGAACACATGATTAGTTCTTATTTCCCCACACTGTACTGCGGTGACAGATGATGAAACTCTTGCTTTGCATTGTGTCAAGAAAGTTGCCTGGTCGCCTAGACAACCTAGGAATACATTTTCCTGGCTTTGCCAATGAACATAATATACCTTTCTTGAACTCTGCATGAGGAATGTTATAAAGCTTGCAAAATGAGACTGTTTAACCTTCATCTGGCCATGTCTCAGTTCATAAACTCTGTCATTCATTTGGAATTTTGTTTTCTCAGATCGGGATCAATGCCAATCACATCAAGCTGCCAGGCACTGCTACAGAAGCTGAGGTAATCCAGTTCATTTTAAGACATGTCTGCATCAGCTGTATGTGATCAGATCAGCCTCATCTGATATTATGTCTTCTGTTGCCCCTTGGAAATCGGTATCCTGAACCACTATTGAAATGATTGCTTTCTTTCTAACATTAGCTACCTTCGGTGTCTATAATTTAACATTTTTAATTTGGGAATGTCTTAAAAAAATTACCAGGCAGAAACAATGACTAAAAATAACATGTCATGTCAAATCATGGTTTTCTATTTATGTACTCTTGAATAAACCATGGTTGGCTACTGTGGACATGAACTCAATCATAAAGCTTATGTGTGCTGCTTTGTTTTTAAATGGTTCAGTTAGTTAAAAATAATAAATGAAAAGCATACAGTACCAACCTAAAGATTCCAGAATTATCACTAGGTGGATGGCTACAAGTCTGGATATTGTTCAGAAGTATACTTACTTTTTTAGGGAAAGAAAAAAAAAGCAAAGATAAACTTAAATGACAGAGAATACTTAATAGGCAAAAGCTGGTGGCAAGGAATAATTCATTTATAATCTCATTAATAATTCTGCTCTCCATAACAACCATATTGCAAGAGATTCCAAATGTGAGCTGGGAAGTTGGGATCATTATTATAACCTATGAAATGTTTAAAAACCGTAGCTGAGTTGACATAACCTACTAAGTTGCACCAAAGACAAATTCCTTGTGTGTCCAATCACACTTGGCCAATAAAGAATTCTATTCTATTCTAAGTTTTTGTTTGACTTTGGTTTAGTGCAAGCGCATCCAACCCATGATCCACAGGATGCCTGTGACCCTGGACAGCTAGTAATCTGGCCCCACAAAATTGTAAATGTTTAACATTATGTGATTTATATACATTAACTATGGTATATTATATACTTTATAAGAGGCCCAAGCAATTCCTCTTCATTTAATGCAGCCCAGGCAAGGCAAAAGTTTGGACACCCATGGTTTAGCACATAGGTGTCAAACTCGATTTTATTGTGGGCCTCATCAGGGTTGTGTTTGACCTCGGGGGCCAGAGTAGGCATGGCCAGCTTGATGTCACTTGTGTTGGGGGTGTCTGTCATGGCCCGACCGTCTGCCAGAAAAAATGACCTTCTGAGCTCTGCTTTCAGCCACGATGGCCCCCTGCCATTTTCACTGGCAGAGAGTGGCAGGAGGCCATCGCAGCCAAAAACAGAGCCTTGGAGGACCACATGCTCCATTTTCACTGGCAGAGGCACCATGGGCCAGTCCTTTGCTGTTTCTAGGGTGGCCCTGCAAGCCACATCTAAGCATCCCCAGGCCGGAACTGGCCCCCGGGCCTTGAGTTTGACACCCCTGGTTTAGCAGGTTGTATGATTAGCCCTAACTGCATTTGGATACATTCATAAGTATGAGGTAATGTTGAAAATAATTCCAGTTTGTTAGAGCTGGTAAATATTTCTATGCCCCTTACACAATCTCTCATGCTTGATGCCTCCTGGCAGCAGGAGTGATTGAAGAAATCAGGAAACCTCTTCTGTGGTTTATCAACATTGCCTGTGAACTGGCTTGTTTCCCATCTTTTTACCATTCTTATTAACTTGCAGGTGCTCAAATGCATTAACAATTTGAATGAAGACCCTGCCATCCATGGGTTTATAGTGCAATTGCCTCTGGATACAAACAAGCCCATCAACACAGAGAAAATAACCAATGCTGTGGCACCCGAAAAAGACGTTGATGGGTATGATTGTTAAAAAAAAAAAGCATGTTAATTTACTTGGGGATAAAACTCTCTTGTTGGGAGTTATGGTCCCAAAGCTTCTGGAGGGCCAGTTGGGGATTTTTCAAACTTGGCAACTTTAAGATATGTGGACTTCAACATGAAATGCCAGCTGGGAAATTCTGGGAGCTGAAGTCCTCACATCTTAAAGTGGTCAAGTTGGGAAAACATTATCCTAAAGAAAAGCAAAATAATTGTCTTTAGAAGTGGCTGCTTTTAAAAGTGTCCGTTCGCTAGTATACATGTTAAGTTTTCATTTTGCTTTTATTCTCAAAGGAAGAAAACTTCCCTAGTATAAGTAAATATTCAGGCATAAGATCACCAAAAGTTAAGCTTTAATAACTTCTGTTTGCCACTGCCTTCTTCCTTGAGCTGAAAGAGAATGATTGGCTTTGTGACTTTGTGCCTAAGGTGGGACTAGAAATATCTCACCTAATTTCTAGCCTGGTACCTTAATCACTATGGCAAACTGGCTCTTATTAAATTGCAAGGGAGATAGTTTTTTTTAAAAAAAATCACCATATTTTGTTATGAACACGGAGCCAAAAAAGTTACATTAAAGTAAGTTAGACTATCAGTCTATCTAATTCAGTGATATGAGCATTTAGTATAGGAAGTCCTTGACTTACAATCACAATTGCGCCCACAATTTCTCTTGCTAAATGAGACACTTGTTAAGTGAGTTTTGCCCCATTTTACGACCTTTCTTGCCTCTGTTTTTAAGTGAATCATTGCAGTTGTTAAGTTAGTAACATGATTTTTAAGTGAATCTGGCTTCCCTATTGATTTTGCTTGCCAGAAGGTCATATGACCTATAACTCCAAGACACTGCAACCATTATAAATACGAGTCAGTTGCCAAGCGTCTGAATTTTGATCATGGGAGCCATGGTAATGCCGCAAAGTGTGAAAAATGGTTAAAAGTCATCTTTTTCAGTGCTGTTGTAACTTGAACTAAGCGAACTATTGTAAGTCGAGGACTACCTGTAATCCACAAGGTTTCTTGTAGTTCCTCCCCTACAAAAGTTTAGACAGGCATAAAAAAATTCAGACCCATCTACAAAAGTTTAGATGGAAAGATAAAATTTCAAGGACTGCTGTTTTGCTTTTTTCCTCTTTAGCTTGAGCAGTATAAATGCAGGGAAGCTGTCACGTGGGGACCTCAGCAACTGCTTCATTCCTTGCACACCCAAAGGATGCATGGAACTTATCAGGCAAACAGGTGAGCAAGGAAAGGAGGGGTCTTGATTCACAAGAGCCAGGGATACGCTTTATGTACCATGAGTGATTATGGGTGGAAAAGGAATGAAAGAAAACACAGACATAAACACTTGAGTGGCAACTCACTTGATGTCTTATCATAAATGGTAACTTAGCTCTAGTGAAGAGAAATATTCCCTCTTTAAATGGGATAGGCAGTTCAGAAATGTGAAAATAAATAAAATGTTGGAAGAAGTATGTCAGAGCATTCAAAGACACTCTGCCTTAATTAATTCATATAAATGGGGCTGGAAAAACTCTACTGCACTTTTCAAGGTTCTGAATTTACATCAAAGAGACCTTAGTGAAATCTCTTTAGTTCTTGTTTCTTTGATCTTGCCCAACTGCATGGAGCTTAACACATACAAGCCTTAATAAAAGCATGATTCAGGGGCTTTGGGGTTATTTTTTGTAAGCCATTGTAGGCTGAACAGAGCACAGCTTTTGTGATGTGAATGCAAATTTTGGGTTCTGCATTTCAGGTGTTCAAGTAGCAGGCAAAAAAGCAGTAGTGATTGGGCGCAGTAAGATCGTTGGGGCTCCTATGCATGACCTGCTGCTTTGGAACCATGCAACTGTGACCACTTGCCATTCCAAGACTGCATCGCTGGCTGATGAAGTAAGGCAGGACAACTGCAGCTATAATGATTCTGGGATTTAGCCTATGCAAAGTTTGTGTTCTGCCAGGGAATGCATCAATCTTCTCTCCCCATCAGGTTCCTCTTTCCGGATGGTTATAGTTCAGCAAATGCACAGGATTTCTTAATAGGATAGGCGATCATGGGAAGTAAATGTAATTCCATACTAAAGTATATGCCTCTATATGAAAAATCCCAGGAAAATCTGTAATTTCCTCTTGGAAAGAATACTGGGAAGTAGCAGACCTCAATTTGCAGTATAGGATTCCTTCTTTAAAGTCTATGTTAAAGTAGGCACTTGATCCAAACTACCAGTGCTTTATATTTGGATAGTGATTTTCCAGCTCAACATAGAAACAGGAAGAAAAGTCTGAAAAAACAAATACGACCATGTTGTTTATTGGTCTGTGCAGATTCACAGGAAGCCAGTTTTGCACGAACAATTATTAAGATCTCTAGTCAAAGAAGTACAGAATTTGGGGGGGGGGGGGACATGTACACTGTGTGTACAATTATTAGGCAAGTTGTATTTTGGAGGATTAATTTTATTATTGAACAACTATAGAGATCTCGGTCAATCCAAAATGTTAATAAACCTCAAACCTGAATATTTAAGAAAGTAAAAGTGAGCTTTTGGCTTTATTAGGAGAATATCTATGTGTGAACAATTATTCGGCAACTATTAGTGTGCAGAATAATTATGCAACTAAATAAAAAATGAAAATTTGCCCATCTCACTCGTTTATTTGCATTTGTTAAAGTGAGAATAATAAACAACTCAAAATGTACAAATGAACATTTCTGACATTTCAAACAAAAAAATCTTATGGGAAGATAGCCTGTCAAAAACAATATTCAAGGATTTTCCCTGGTATACTATATGTTTTTTAGACAGGGAGGGAATGCTCTTGTTGATTTGCATGTGTGTTCTAAAAAGATGAACTCTTGCTGATAGGTGGAATATCTGATAATTGCAAAATGTTGGGGAAACGATTCCTGTATTGATGTTTATGTCTGAGAAGGAAGCCACATGTTGCTCAGCACAAATACATGCACGCACACACACACACACACACACACACACATTCCTATTTTAATTAACTAAAAGGATTTATATTCATATTATAAGACATTGTTAAATAGATAAATCACTTTAAAGAGGGGAAGGCACAGCAGGAAAGAAAGAGAACAAATTTAATGATCAAAGTTTCTTCATGAAAGTAGGTTAATACAAATTGTGCTTGCAGGTCAGTAAAGCAGATATCCTGGTGGTTGCAGCTGGCAAAGCTGAGATGGTAAAAGGTGAATGGATCAAGCCAGGTTCAGTAGTGATCGACTGTGGAATCAATCACATTCCAGGTAACATTGAAAAATGACTTTGAAAAACTGTTAGTAAACATATGTTAATTAGCATAGAGGTAGGAGAAAATGATTACATTCATTAGTGGTTCAGTCAGGTAATTACAGATCTTACGGTATTCTTCAGAGTATAAGATGCTCCGAAGTATAAGACGCACCCAGCTTTTGGGGAGGAAAACAAGGAATATCTGCCTCTGCCTCCCAGCAATTTGCCTCCTTGCAACAAACAGCAAACAGTACAGACAATATACACTGTTTGTAGTGTTACATTTCAGACTATACTTGTATAGATGCTGTTAAAATTGATGTGCTTTCTGGAAGTATAGTTATTCTCTGCTATTTAAAATAAGATACAATAGCACTGGGCCTCTTCAGATCAAGCATTTATTTTAAAAAGCTTCTTCATTTTGTTAAGCTGTCTAGAACAATAATAAAGCAGTGTTTAAAAAACAAGTCTACTAATCTGAACATTCTATAGGCATTTATAGTTATTGATTTACCTCCTTGCAGCAAATAGCCTGATTAGCACAAGGGAAAAAAAATCTGCCTCTGCCTCCCAGCAATTTGCTACATGTAGCAAACAGCAAGTTTCACTTTCAATTTCTCCAGATCATCAGGGGTTTCAGGCTGCAGGGATTACTATAGTTTGTTGCAGCCTCCTCAAGCCCCTATTTGCTGCAAGGAGGTAAATTGCTAGGAGGCAGAGGCCAAAGGGTAGGGGATGATGGGTGGGTGGGGTTACATACAGTGTATAAGACGCACCCAAATTTTCACCCTGGGGTGTATGTGTGAAAAAAGGTGTATCTTATATTCCAAAAAATATGGTAATTTGGAAGTAGATCTCACTGTCTCTGAAGTCTTGGGGAGGGGGAGGTAGAATGGGGAGATTAGGGTTTAGGAAGTGAAGAAGAGGAAATAAAATTATGCTGTAGGAACCTTTAAATAGTGATGTTTAAGTATATAGCCGTTTGATCTCTTAGAGGTGGAGATTGTTACATTGGCAATTTGTCCTAATAAATATCCCCGTAGAGTTCAATTTGTTGTCTCCCAGTCAAATATAGAAATACTAGGTCAGGCATAGCAATGGTGCCTTCCAGACATTGGAAGTATTCTGAACTCCAGATGGATGAGATTTTATATAAGATGTAATCGAAAACATCCAGAAGATACCAGGTTGCCAGACCTTCTGCCTCATGGTACATAAAGTAGTTTACATACAGTAATATAATCTCTAAAGGAATTCCAACATCAATGTAGTAGCAACAATACAAGCAGCTTCATGGCCCTCTACTTCTAAATAACAGTTATTTAAAAAGATAATAACTTCAGCACAGCTCTTCCAGAAGAGTACCTGTCCATTTGTCTATCTATCTCCTGAAAGTCTGTTCAAAGTGTTGGTTTGTGTGTGGATGGATGGATGGATGGATAGATAGATAGACACAGACATGGAAGAAATGCAATGCTAGGAATGAATGTATACCCTATTTTTCGGAGTATAAGATGCACCGGAGTATAAGATTTTGAAGAGTCAATTTTTTTTAAAAAAAAAGTTTTTGTGCACTCTGCAAACCTCCTAAAAACAGCCCCGTTTTTTTCAAAAGCTTGTAGAGTGCTCCTGGGGGTAGGCCCCCCCAAAACGAGCAAAAAACAGCCTGTTCTCACTCATTTCTACCCTCCCCAGCCCCCAGGAGCTTCTTGAAAGCCTCCTAAAGGCTATGCATGGCCATTTTGGTGAAGGGGCGGGGTTTCGGGAGGCAAAAAATGCTGTATTCAGTGTATAAGATGCACCCAGATTTTCAGCGTCTTTTTTGAGGGAAAAGAGTGAGTCTTATACTTTGAAAAAAACAGCACGTTAATCTTTTCTGTATCATTGCAGAATGGAATCCAAGAAAGAACAAACAGCAACTTTTAGTGTGTCTCTCATAGTATTTCTATTTATGTATGATTTTCCCTTCCCTTTCTCCAAGGAACTCTGCAACTGTATTCACAAATGGTTTGTTGAAAAATTCAGATTTGGCTAAGTTTAGACAATGCAGTAAGCAAGCCATATATCATGGTTCACGGTAGTAAGCCAAAACCAAACAAACTATGAATAACTTTTAGCCAAGGAATGGTTCAGTTGGATAGACAATCTCATTAGGATTTTGAATGAAATCATTACTTTCTTGCTGAGAAATTAATTAATAAACCAGAGATTGGTTGCATAAGGTTCCTCTTTATTAAAGTGGAGCTTCTCTACCCATCTGCTCTCCAGTTTAACAAACTAAGAGGATTAGTCACATCTGTCAAACAGTTGCTATCCTCCTACTTGCTGCACTTCTATAAAGGTTGCTTTTATAAGTGATCTATCTTTTAATTGCACTTAACTAATCAAAGGGTTAAATAAAGATACTCATTTTCTTAGCAATTGCGGCTCACTTCATTATCTGCCTTTCAAGATGAGGAAAAAGTCCATAAGGTACAACACTAGCTAGCTGATTCATTTCTCAAGAAGACCCCAGTTGGCTCATTTCCATATTGGAAGGGGGAAAGATGTTGAATTTGAGCTTGCAGTAAGCTAAGGCTCATGGGCCACACATGGCTCTTCATGATGATGATGAAGACCAACCTGATAAAGAAAATGCTTAGGGAACATCAGGAACCCAGCAAGCCCAAAAGGTTTTACCAATTTTTGGGGAGGAGGATGTGAGGTTTTAAGACAGTCTTTTTCAAACTTTAAGATGTGTATCCCAAGGGTGCTTTTTCAAGAGGCTATTAGTTTTTCTTTGAAGACATTTCACTTCTTATCCAAGAAGTTTCTTCGGGTCTTCTCATCCAAGAAGCTTCTTCAGATCGTCTCATCCAAGAACCTTCTTCAGGTCTTCTCATCCAAGAAGCTTCTTCAGGTTGTCTCATCCAAGAAGCTACAGGTCTTCAGCTGAATAAGCTTCTTTGATGATAAGTGAAACGTCTTCAAAGAAAAATCAGAAAGTCCAGTTGCTTCTTGGTTATCCCTCTTGGATAACCATTCCTTGATGACTGAGAATCTCCATAGACATTTAAGATGTGTAATATTTTTTTTTCTTGAAAACAGGTGTAGAACAGTATTAAGGCCTTAAAAATGTACATGTTGGTTCCTCAGATCATTTTCAACCCCCCAGAATAAAGACGTAGGCCAGGGATGAAGTGCTACTGGTTTGAAACAATAATAAAAAATATTACTGGTTCACAGAACCAGTAGTAAAAAATACTTAAAAAAAAAACAACTGTTCCGACTATCGCACGTTGCACAACTTTTGAACTTTTTAAAACTTTTAAAGCATTTTTTTACCTACAGGTTCTCCGGAAACGTGGGTATGTGAGAGGTCCATTTTTGTTCCCAGCAGGGTTCCCTGAGGCATGCTAGGCAAAAAATGGGAGGGGGGGTTATTAAGAGAGAGAGAGAGGGAGAAACAAAGAAAAAAACAAAGAAAGAAAAAAGGGAGGGAAAGGGGGAGGGAAAAAGGAGATGGAGGAAGGACTACAAACCTGGCACTAGAAGCAGCTTCAGAGGATAATCCAGGGCTGGAAGGGACCTGGAGGTCATCTAGTCCAACCCTACTCCAGCAGGACATTGTTAAAGTGGGTGTCTGTCTTTAGATCTCCCACTTACATGACTACATAACCATGCCCACCTAGTCACATGAACACACCAAGCCACGACCATCAAGCCACGACCACAGAACCGGTAGTAAAAAAAAATAGATTTCACCACTGACCTACACTCACCCCACTCCCTGGGGCACAAAGCCTTGGCCTAATGTCTGCTTCAGACTTCCCAAGGACATTTGCTGTATCTTTCAGCTCTCAATGTTCCCCCAATACATTGATGTCAAAGGAAAGTGTTTTGGTGGGAGTGATGCTGACAGGCAGAATGTCAATCACACCAGCCATTAGGGTATTATTCTTAAATATGTGGTAAGCAGCTAGCAACCTGGTTGTGAAAAAATTGAGGCTCCCATTAAATCCCTGCCATTAGTTTGAGAACTGCTGCTATGGAGATCCAGGCTACTTTTGTGAAGCTTCAAGAGGCAGCTGTAATTATTTAGAGCCTTTTGTTTGGTGCCTTATTGAGGTAACCATATAAAAGAATCCCATGCCAGGACTAAACCATGATTAAAAACAATAGAAAAAGTGCTTTGGGGTAAAGTCATTTACATAGATCTGGTATGAAATTATGATAATATTAAAATCTATTTATTGAACAGCAGGTACTGTATGTGCTTGTGATTTTTTTTTTAGAGTAACGTGCTTTATAGTTCTCTGCTAATTAGTTTCTAAGAAAGAAGAAAATCACCTCCAACATTTTAATTCGCCTTCCCTTGCCATTAGGGACTTGTTTCTAATTTGTATTCCTTTAGTTTCTTTCAATGAAATCCAAGAATTCTGTGGAATCCAGGATATTTCATTATATGTCTTTGTAATGTGCGGTAAAGAAATGCTGCTCTCTGCTGCACAGTATTTTTTGCAGGGTGCAATCTGAGTTGGTCATAGGGACTAAAAGTTTATTCTTGCAAGTTTTTGGACTTGTACTGAAGCCCATCCTTAAGCAACTTCTCTTTACTGGAATATGTAAGGATGGACTCCAGCATGAATACAAAAGCTCAGAAAATTTTTGGTCCTAGTGACCGACCCATATTGGATCCTGTAACATTATACTGGGACACACCTTCAGTCATGATAAAAAAAATTTCTATTCTCACTTATTCTTCTTTAGCATCTGTGGCTGGTGGAACAAGTAAAAGTGCCAAGAGTATCACTTCCCATCTTAGTGCAATTACAAAACTAATTGTCTTCCAAACAATTGTGCCCAGTTGCCTGAAGCAGTAAAGATGTTTTTAATAAATGCAAAAGTTACCTTCTGTACTGTTGAAACTAAAAAGTTCCTTTTTAAAACCTTCCCAATCCTGATGAAAAAGTACCTTTAGTAAACCTGCTGAAATCTTAAGTTAAACATTATTTTGAAATGCCAATTCCACTATATTAGAACAGGATTATTGTTCCTCTCCCATCTTTTCCTTCCTATAGTAATCTGGAAACTTTTAGTTTTCTGACAAATGCTTAAGTATCTCCATTTGCAATGATGAGACATGCATGACATTGAGAGCAAATCTTGGTTCTTGAAGAAAGCTATTGTTTTTCAGAATTCTACCCTCAAGCCTGGATCAGTCATGTTTATTCACAAGCATGCTAACAAAGCAGTTTTTAAACAAATCTGAAAGAGGAGGACTAGCTGAGAATGTGTTAACCCAGCAATGCCAAGAGGAATATTGGTGTAGAGGAAGATTTTGTCATTGCAAGCTAACCCAAAGCTTTATTTTCTGTTGCCTCTCATAGGATTGATATGTTTTGAGGGTATCGTTTTCCTCCAGTGTTTTCTTATCTCTCCTTCACAGATAGCACAAAGGCCAGTGGGAAAAGGGTTGTTGGAGATGTAGCTTATGCTTCAGCAAAGGAGAGAGCAGCCTATATCACCCCTGTACCTGGTGGGGTTGGACCAATGACAGTTGCAATGCTGATGCAGGTGAGTACCTCGCTTTGGAGAACAGCCTTTTTTCACTTTCCACTGAGTTTCTGTGTGCAGATGCCTAGCAGTGCTCTCTGTTTCATCCCACACAGCTTTAAATCCTCTAGTTTTCCCAGAGTTCCTTTAGATCATGGCCAATCTTTCTTCTAAGGTTCTACATGCAGTATAATTAGGGATAATAATAATCCTCCAATGAGACATTAACTTGACATGGTTGGGCGGGCGGGGGGGGGGGGCTTGCATACTCCAAGGAGGATGAGAGCTACGCTAGAGGTTTAACTAAACTGCACAAGTCTCATCAGAGGAGCTAGATGAAGAGTCTCTGGGTGAAAGGTGAGTGGCTGGCCGTCCCCAGCTCTCGAGGGAGCTCTCGAGGAAGGAGGTAGTGATGAGGCCCATGGCTCGCTTCCCTTCATCCTTCCTCCAAGAACTGCAGCTGAGACAGGTGATATGGTGAGACATAATTTACCAAAACCCTTATTGGATGGGTAGTCACCCAGGTCCTCAAGGACCACAGTAGATATTTCTATGTATTTCTTATTTACCTGGTGATAAATAAGCTCAGGACGCGGTGGCTCAGTGGCTAAGATGGTGAGCTTGTCAATCAGAAAGGTCGGCAATTTGGCTGTTCAAATCCCTAGTGCCGTGTAAAGGAGTGAACTCCTGTTACTTGTCCCAACTTCTGCCAACCTAACAGTTCGAAAGCATGTAAAAATGCAAGTAGAAAAATAGGGACCACCTTGGTGGGAAGGTAACAGCATTCCATGCATCTTTGGCATTTAGTTACGCCAGCCACATGACCACGGAGACGTCTTCAGACAGCAATGGCTCTTCAGCTTTGAAACAGAGATGAGCACTGCCCCCTAGAGTCGGGAACGTATGTGTGTGAGGAACCTTTACCTTTAAGCTCAGGACTGTTGCTGAACAACTAATACCAGCTCCTGCAGGACTATCCATCGCAAATAAGCAAACACTGAAAACAAGAAATAATGATCTGCTACTACAAATTAAATCCAGTGAGAAAGGATATTTTAAAATAATGCACCAGTTCTGGAGAGAACAACATCCAGAATCAGAAATGAACAAACCAACTAATGTACAACACTGCTGTAGCTATAATTGAATAGCTTTGATGCAAAATCAACAAACAAGAATAAAAGCCAAACAAATGAAAATCAGGTTGGAAAAGATCAGATGCAAGCAAGCTAGAATGGATAAAAGAAAAGTTGAAGAACATGAAGAATGAATAATACCTGATCAAGCAATATCACTTAGAAACAAGGACAATTGTGACTCATTGCACAATCAGTCAGACTGGAATTTGCATTTTTGTCCCCCTATCAAGTCTTTCCCAGGGACCCGGGATAGGCAAATATGGATGTTAAAAGTATCATCTCATGATGTAAAGCTGCCTTCTGCAACTGATTGAGAGACCGCCTCCTGCCAATTACCTCCTTGCGACCTATTCGATCGCACAGATTAGGCCTCCTCCGAGTTCCATCTGCCAGTCAGTGTCGACTGGCAACTACGCGGAGGAGAGCCTTTTCAGTAGTAGCTCCAACCCTCTGGAACGATCTCCCCGTGGAGATTCGTACCCTCACCACCCTCCAGACCTTCCGCACAGCCCTCAAGACCTGGCTATCCCGTCAGGCCTGGGGATAAAGATCGTAATCTGCCCCCACCCGAATGATGAATGTTGTGTTTTATTTTTACTTGCACTGTTTTTATGTTTATTGTTTTATTGTCTTGTATCCCCTTCCCTATAAATTGTAAGCCGCCCTGAGTCCCCTCAGGGAAAAGGGCGGCCTATAAATAATAATAAACTAAAACTAAAAACTAAAACTAAACTGATTGATGGTGATTTTGCCAATGCTGGTGGTGTTCAGCTCAGAGATCCTATATGGAAAAACGCACCTGAAATAGAATTGCTGTTCAACACTGTCCATATAAACAGCCAAGATGATTTTGGAAAGTTGAAAGAGAAGGAAGACCAACTTGCATGTAGCTTTATTGATTACAGTAAAGCTTTCAGTTCCGTGCCGCATGATTGGATAAGGCATCTGATGCCTGGCTTGCATTAATGACATCACAGAAAACTGCAGCTACAGGATCACAATTTCTGACATTCCCTGCTGGCTTTCCACAAACAAAATCAATGGAGAAGCCAGAAATTGTTCCCACTTCCGCGCTTTTTTCCCCACTCACCTGTGCTTTCATTGCAATGATTGAAAAAAATACTCTCTTATTTTCTGCTTTTCTTAAACAATAAAGGCATCTCACTAAAACTTTAATAAGTATTATTACTCCTCTTTTTTTTCTTCCAGGTTATAAGTAGAATGCATAACATCTTCTTTGCTCATTTTATTTACAAGCCATCTTTTGAATATATTTGGTTTTTCGGATGTGTTTGACAGATCGAAAGTTACTCAGGGAGTTTTGAGACTGAATAAGAATTTGAATCCAGATGTTCAATGCAATAATATTAAAAGAAAATAGAAACAGTGAATAATATAACCCACTGTATCTCAGATAAACAATAAATAGCACTTATATGACATTAAACTGGTGCCTTTCAGATTTATTTATTTTCCAAATGTAAAATATAAACTTTTAGAGACTGGTCCTACAACACCTCAAGTTCTGTCTTCCACCAAATTTCGATTAATAGCAGATTGCTTATAGAAGTAACAGGTCGTTGAGACACCATTGCCACTGCTCGACATATTGCACTGAGCCACCTTGAGAAATCTGGGAATTATGTCAGAATGCTTTTTATAGACTATAGCTCGGCTTTTAACACCATCTTACAGGTGTTCTCATTGAAAAGCTGACTGACCTGAATTTCCCTCCCCTCACTTGTGAATGGATCAAAGACTCCCTGATGGATTGTCCACAAACAGTAAGGGTTGGGTCCTTTACATCTTCCATGCTAAAGCTCAGCACAGGCTCCACTCAGGGCTGTGTGCTCAGCCCATACCTGTACTCGATGTATACACATGACTGCATATCCTCTGATCTATCCAACATCATAATAAAGTTTGCAGATGACACAACTGTGCTGGGTCTCATAACTGGAGGGGACGAGTCAGCATACAGGGAAGAAATCCAGAAGGTATCCATATTGTGTTCAAAAAATAACTTACATCTAATTACTAGTAAGACAAAGGAGATGGTGCTAGATTTCCGGAAGCACAGAGAGTCACCTGCCCCACTGTATATTGAGGGGGGCTATGTGGAGAGGGTTTCCTCTTTTAAATTCTTGGGAGTGCTTATTAGTCCAGATCTCACCTGGAAAACAACACATTCCTGGTGATTGGCAAGGCCCAATAGTATCCTGCGAAAACATCAGGTGGAACAACGGTTGATGACCTCTTTCTATCGGTCCACAATAGAAAATGTCCTCACATATTCCATTATAGTATGGTACGATGGTTTAACTACTGTGGACAGGAAGGCACTACAGAGAGTGATCAATTTGGCACAAGTAACCATTGGTTGCCCTCTAACACCACTGGATGACATTGCCAGGTCTCGCTGCTTTAGCAGAGTAAGGAAGATAGAGATGATTCACACCCTGGTCAATGTCTCTTCGCACTTCTACCATCGGGCAGAAGATGTCAAAGCAAAGCCAGCTGAACAAATAGGTTTTAAAATAGTTTCTATCCTTGGGCTGTCAGACTCTTAAACACAACCACAATCACTCCACGCACACGTGGAAACGTATGTTTAGTTTTTTCTTTTTTCTTTTCCCCTAACTTGCATTGGGATTATTCCTTTGGGATTTATGTTGTTTGTATTTGGTGTCATGGATTGCACCAGTGAGGCTAAAACCAATTTCATTGTATTTATTTTGTACAATGACAATAAAGACTATACTACTATACCATACCAACCCCACCTGCTAAAATGCCCAGCTAGCACAGAGCATCAAGTCTTCTTAAATCTTACCACTGTAACGCAACTGAAAAGCGCAAGTTGAGAAAGTTTGGGTTAAACTGAGAAAAAGAAGATAATAAGGCTACTTTGCAGTGTGTATCACAACAAATTAAAGCCCTGGATAAGCAATATAGTTAGAATCTTGATGTGTATTTAGGAAGTTAGGCAGAAGTAGGCAGAAGAGCCGAGGTGGCGCAGTGGTTAAATGCAGCACTGCAGGCTACTGCTAGATCAGCAGTTCAGCGGTTCAAATCTCACCGGCTCAGGGTTGACTCAGCCTTCCATCCTTCCGAGGTGGGTAAAATGAGGACCCAGATTGTTGGGGGCAATATGCTGACTCTCTGTAAACCGCTTAGAGAGTGCTGAAAGCCCTATGAAGCGGTATATAAGTCTACTGCTATTGCTATTGCTATTTCTGCAGAGTAAATATAAATTGTGCACCAAAAATGCAAATGACTTACACATATATTTACCTAATTCTGTATTTAAAGGATATAGAGTGCTTCCTGCCTTTTGCAGATTATTTTGTGCAACTTAAATTTTCTAAACAAGACAAAACAGATAGATTATTGGTTACAGTAATTAATTTTTATTTTGTTTTCTTTTTTTAAAAAAAACAATTCAGAGTACAGTAGAAAGTGCTCAACGTTTTCTTGAGACGTATCAACCTGGCAAGTGGAATATTCAGTATAAGCTGCTCACTCCTGTAACTCCTGTTCCAAGGTAAGAAAGAAGTAATAAAATTAGTCTAGAAAGGGTATGAATGGAAGTCTATATTTGTCCCTTGCTGTGTCCCAGTGAGACAGAGAGCAGGAGAAAACTTGTATAGCCTCTATTGGAGTTTCTGCTGGTATAGAGAAAATGGACATCAGGGAAAGTAAAAGCAATAGCACATTCATTCAAGTATTATAACATAGAATATTTCTTTTCATATCATGCCTTTCTTATGTCTCCTTCAGAGCACTCTATTCTGTGCATATTTTCTTCTCTTATCCAACATACTCTCTCAACTACTGGAAAGTTCTAGGAAAGTCAGTTGTCTTTGGGTTTTTGTTTTGGTTTTTTGTGGCCTCATTTTTTTTCCTAAATGCATTTTTGTGCTTCAATTGCCACTGCTGATTATACAGCTATTGACATTTGGAGGAAGAGTAGCTGTGGATTGTGAGGCTGCAGAAGTAGAAGTAGCTGTGGGCTGCAGAAAACTGGACTTGTTTGTTGAAATGGGTAGGAAAGCAAGAACATCCTGAAGAAAGATTTTCACCCATCCTTCTTCCTGCTTTATGGTTTTCCAAACTTTGGGGAAGTTTTCACGTAGAAAAGCATTCAGGAAGCCTGCACTTTCAAGGTCCAAAGAGAAGGGGCAAATTTAGGCGTGACTTGTATATTCCCAATACTTAATGAGAGAGTGGAATGCCATCTTCTCCTTTCTCAATATAACTGTTATTTTTCAGTGACATTGAAGTTTCACGCTCATGTACTCCTAAGCCCATTGGTGAGCTGGCCAGAGAAATTGGCTTGATTTCAGATGAAGTAGAGTTGTATGGTCAATGCAAAGCCAAAATCTCACTGTCAACACTGAAGCGTCTTAAAGATCAACCAGATGGAAAATACATTGTAGTAACAGGGTAAGTTGCCTTAAATTATTTCTACACCCTGATAAACTAGCAGGGTTGGGGGTCTTTCTTAACTGACTTGGGGAAAGAATAACAGGTCCCCATGAAAAGTCTATAAAAGCATTTACAATCATTGAAAGCCTTTAGCATTCAAAGATTCCTTAAATACCGTATTTTTTGGAGTATAAGTCGCACCAGAGTATAAGACGCACCAAGATTTTGAAGAGGTAAATTAAAGAAAAAGGTTTTTGCATTCTGCAGGCCTCCAAAAAATGGCCCATTTTTCATGAAAATGGGCCCATTTGTGGTCAAAAAAAGGGCATGCATAGCCTTCAGGAGGCTTGTAGGGTGCTCCTCAGGGAGGGGGGGGCAAAAATGAGCAAAAACCTCATTTTTTGCTCATTTTTCCCCTCACCAGCCCCCAGGAGCACTCTGGAAGCACGACCATTTTTGCAAAGGGGGTGGGGTTTTGGGAGGCCAAAAATGCTGCATTCAGTGTATAAGACGCACCCAGATTTGCAGCGGCAGCGGCAGCGGCCACATGGACATGGTGGAAGCGGAGGCGACGGAGGGCGTTCCGCGGCGGCTTCGGCGGCCTCGGCAGCGGCTGGGCACCCTTGGCGGCGAGTATAGCGGTCTCACGGTGGCACAGGGAGCGGAGACGATTGAGGGTGTTTCGCGGCGGCTTCAGCAACGGTGGGGCTTTTCGGCCCCTTTTTTACAAGCTCTGAAGCCTGACGAACAGCTTGGCGGACAGCTCGGAGAGTTTGGGGAATTTATGGTGATTCTGACTGGGCTGATTATTTATCATCGTTGTTTAGAGTTGGGGAATTCAAACGGAGGCCTGGTCCGGCCTTGGCGAAGCGGGCGGCTGATTGGGTGTGCCGCAGCTGGAGCCTTTTCCGGATGCCTCCCCCCCTCCCCCATACTGAACTCAGCTTTACAGCGACACCATTGCTTTCAACAACATTGCTCCCCTTACCAATACTGTCCCTTCTACCAATGCTGCTACTGGTACTGTTACTACTCTTTCCAGCAACATAACCCCTTGTTCCAGCATTGTTTCCTTTACCAACGCTGCCTTATTTTTTCGACGCTGCTCTTCCCATCAACGCTGCCTTTTTACCAACATTGGTTCCCTGCCGCCTCGGACTTTGCTTACCAGATTTTCCTCACCTATAGACCTAGGCCCTATGTGCCTGTCTGTCTTAGCCCTGACTATTACCATCATTACTACTGGTGCCTATCCCCAGAAGGAAACTTTGGTCTGGGCTGTGGATGGATAGTTGATGGCAACAAACTGAACTCGCACTTAAAAACTTTTTAATCAATTGCGCAACTATTTTAACTCTCACTCTTTCTTTGCTCTCATCTTTTTCTTCTTTCTTTGTATGGGCTACGCATGAGGTACGTATGAGATGAATGAATGTCCCACTTTTATGATTATATTGTTGTAAATTTTGTGTTTTTAACCATTACGTGGGGATTGTTTGGGGGAGTGTATGAGTATGTGTGATTCGGAGGACCTGCCGGGAGTTGCGGGGGCTATGGGGGTGGTTGAGGGGACCAGAGACACGGGAGAGGGTCGGGGTATTGCGGTCGTAACAGGGAGGGGCAGATACGGCGGGGACTTCAGGGCAGGCCATTACCGGGGAAGGAGGGTTCGCTACATTACAGAGATCCCTCCTTCCGGCCCTGGGAGTCCCACTCCGAGACCAGATGGCGTAAGTAGTCAGGACCCTGGTCTCAGGCTGTTGTCGCTAAATGCCAGGTCTGTTGTCCATAAAGCTCCTCTCGTCCGGGACTTAATTTTAGACGAGAGGGCAGACCTGGCATGTATTACTGAAACCTGGCTGGGCCCAGAGGGAGGAGTCCCCCTTGTAGAGCTGTGCCCAGAAGGATTTCAGGTGCTGCATCAGCCGAGAGCCCAGGGAAGGGGTGGAGGTGTGGCCGCCGTTATCCGGGAGTCGTTAGTTCCTCGTAGGGTCCCTGCTCCGGAGATTGTCGGGTGTGAGTCTTTGCTGTTAAAGTTGGACCTCAAGGGTCAAGTGGGGTTGCTGCTAACGTACCTGCCTCCCAACAGCGTTGCAGCAGCCCTCCCCTCGCTCCTCGAGTCGGTAGCCGAGCTGGCAGTTGAGTTCCCTAGGTTGATGGTCCTAGGGGACTTTAACTTGCCATCGCTCGTTGAAAACTCTGATGGGGCGCAGGAGTTCATGGCTTCCATGACAGCCATGGGCTTGACCCAAGTAATTCGAGGCCCAACCCACTCAGCGGGACACATGCTTGACCTTGTATTTCTCTCGGAGCAGTGGATTTACGATCTTGGTCTGAGGGGGAGCGACATCATACCCCTGTCGTGGTCAGACCATTGCCTACTGAGGCTCGACTTCCGGAGGCCAAACCCCCACTGTAGGGAGGAGGAACCGACCAGGTGGTTCCGCCCCAGGCGTCTTATGGAACCATCAAGGTTCCAGACAGAGCTTGGGGTTATTCCTGACACTTTCGCCCACAGTCCGGTGGAGACTCTGGCTGCTGCGTGGCACTTGGCAGCGTCAGAGGCCCTCGACCGGATTGCGCCACTGCGGCTCCTCCGAGGCGGCGGATCCCGGAGACCCCCTTGGTTTACCGAGGAGCTCCGGGAGATGAAGCGCCGGAGGAGATGCCTAGAGCACCGTTGGAGGTCCGATAAGTCCGAATCGAACCGAGCAATGGTAACCACCTGCACCAGGGAATATACTAGGGCACTTAGGGCGGCAAAAAGATCGCACATAGCCACCCTGGTCGCATCCGCTGAGTCCCGCCCAGCCGCCCTGTTCAGGATAACCCGCTCCCTACTGAACAAAAGGGAGACGGGGGAACCCCTGCAGGGCAGAGCTGAAGAATATGCCCAATTCTTAGCGGACAAAATTGCTCGGTTTCGGTCGGACTTGGACTCCACACCTGCAGTTCCAGCCGAGGCACAGGGGGATCAAGGAGAACAGCTCTGGGTTGAGTTTCAGGACGTTACCCCCAGGGATGTGGACAAGGCCATGAGAGCTGTAAGTTCCTCCACCTGTGTTCTGGATCCGTGTCCCTCATGGCTGGTTGTTAACTGCAGTGAGGTGACACGAGGCTGGATCCAGGCGGTTGTAACCGCCTCCCTTCGGGAGGGGAACTTCCCCGCCGCACTGAAAGCGGCGGTGGTGAGACCCCTCCTGAAGAAACCATCCTTGGATCCAGCTGTCCTCAACAGTTATCGTCCGGTCTCCAACCTTCCCTTCCTGGGGAAGGTTGTTGAGAAGGTGGTGGCCTTCCAGCTCCAACGGTCCTTGGAGGAAGCAAACTATCTAGACCCCTTCCAGTCAGGCTTCAGACCCGGTTACAGCACAGAAACCGCTTTGGTCGCATTGATGGATGATCTTTGGAGAGCCAGAGATGAAGGACATCCCTCCATCCTGGTCCTTCTTGACCTCTCAGCGGCTTTCGATACCATCGACCATGGTATCCTTCTGCGACGACTGCGGGAGGTGGGAGTGGGAGGCACCGTGCTACGGTGGTTCTCCTCCTACCTCTCGGACAGGTCGCAGTCGGTGTTAGTGGGTGGGGAGAGATCGTCCCCAAGGCCCCTAAATTATGGGGTGCCGCAGGGCTCGGTCTTATCCCCCCTACTATTTAACATCTACATGAAACCGCTGGGAGAGATCATCCGCAGGCACGGGATCAGATACCATCAATATGCGGACGATACTCAACTGTATCTGTCCGCCCCGTGCCAAATCAATGAAGCGGTTGACGTGATGGGCCGGGGTCTTGAAGCCGTTATGGACTGGATGAGGGCTAACAAGCTTGTGCTCAACCCAGAAAAGACCGAGTGGCTGTTGTGTTTTCCTCCCAAAGATTTGGCCAATATTCCAACACTCAGGCTGGGGGGTCAAATTCTACACCCCTCAGAGAGGGTCCGCAACTTGGGAGTCCTCCTGGATCCACAGCTGTCATTCGACCACCATTTAACGGCTGTGACCAGGGGGGCATTCGCCCAGGTACGCCTGGTGCGCCAGTTGCGACCCTACCTGAACCGGGAGGCCCTCACAACAGTCACTCGGGCCCTTGTGATCTCTAGGCTGGAATACTGCAATGTGCTCTACATGGGGCTGCCCTTGAGGAGCATCCGGCGACTTCAGCTAGTGCAGAACGCAGCCGCGCGAGTGATAGCGGGTGCACCCCGATTCACCCGCATAACACCTATCCTCCGCGAGCTGCGCTGGCTACCTGTCGATCTCCGGATGCGCTTCAAGGTGCTATTAATCACCCATAAAGCCCTACATGGCAGTGGATCTGGATACTTGAGAGACCGCCTTCTGCCAATTACCTCCCTACGACCTATAAGATCCCATAGATTAGGCCTCCTCCGCATTCCATCGGCCAGCCAGTGTCGGCTGGCAACCACAAGGAGGAGGGCCTTCTCAGCAGTAGCCCCGACCCTTTGGAACGAGCTCCCCGTGGAGATTCGTACCCTCTCCACCGTCCAGGCCTTCCGCACTGCCTTGAAGAACTGGCTCGCCCGTCAGGCCTGGGGATAAGAATCGCTACCCCGCCCGAATGATGAATGGATGTTGCTTACTATTTTATTATGTGTTGTTGTCTTAATGTTGTATTCCCCTCTCCCTGGTTTTCTGTGAGCCGCCCTGAGTCCCCTCAGGGAAAAGGGCGGCCTACAAATGCTAATAAAACCATAAAACCATAAAACCACCCTATTTTTTGAGGGGAAAGGGTGTGTCTTATACTCCAAAAAATACGGTAGCTAACATAGTTTTAAAATACTATACACCAAAGCATAGCACTAGTATATACCAAGGAGACAAAATATTGAAAATATCAATTTGTCAATTCCAGAATACAATCTGAACATAAATCAATGAAAATTTTCCCAAAATGTTGAGAAGGGCAAATAAAGGAGAACACTCATCTGATGTTTAATTAAACATTTATAATTATATCATTACAGAAAATGTTCTGTCCCTTTAAACTGAGCAAGCATGTACAAAAAGACCTTCTAATGGCCAAGTTACTCTCTCTTAACATATTGTAATTAAGTGAATTGTGCCTATCTCTTTTTTAAAGGTATTCTTATTCATTTTTTTCTAGCATAACTCCCACACCACTGGGGGAAGGGAAGAGTACAACAACTGTAGGGCTGGTTCAAGCTTTGGGTGCACACCTTGGTCAGAATGCCTTTGCCTGTGTCCGCCAACCTTCTCAAGGGCCTACTTTTGGAATTAAAGGTACAGATTGTGTCAGCCCTTCTTCATTCAAAAATCAGGAAAGAAAACCACAGGACTCCATTGGTAGAAATCAAGTGTACTTTTACTAATTATAAATGAATAGAAGCGAAGCGAAGTCTGATTATTTAGGCGCGAAAGCGAATAATATATTGTATAATTCATTCCCCTCCCCTTGGCATCCCTGCACAGTCCAATCATAATTCTTCCAATTGTCAGGTGTGAGATAACTTCGAAAGGCATCACCAGGATGGAATGCTGGTTCCGTTGGCCTTGACGGGAAACACTCCTCCACCTGCGCAGTAAGGTGGACAGTTCAAAATCTAGAATCTTCCTCCAGCACAACAATGAGTCCCCTCCCAAATACCATGCCCCCCCTCCCCGTTTCAATGGCAGCCGAAGCAGCAGCAAAGCGGAGGCTGACAGATTGCAACATTCCACGCCAGAGGCAAAGCTGTAGCTTGCCAGTTGTACACAATTTACAATGCCATGGATTCAAATTCAGTCCAAGGCATCTCCATTGAAGTAGTTAGCAGATGATAAGAAAAACTTTGACCTGTGTTTCTGGATACCCATTGCAATGTGGCATTATGCTAGGAGGTTAATTGGTTGAATGAAGGAAGACAAACAGCAAATATATTCAGCCTAGTGTCTCTGATATCCTGTGTTTCTACAGATTGGTAGATTTGGTTTGTTTACTGACCCTCCACTCCCACTCCGAAAGCATTTGTGCTGGTAATCTCCAATCTTTGGTAAACGCCAAGCAAAAAGTTTGCTTACTTTTATTCTGCTGGTTGTATAAACTTTGGAAGGCTCTGAGGGGAATATTGATTATCCTTGTTTAATGACTGCCACTTTTAGAAACCATTCAGTTTGAATGCTGATATAAAAATAACTTCGTAAGTTTTAAGACCTTTGCAGGTCTGTAAAGTTGAGGAAAGCTGAAGTAAGATCATAGGCCCAGTCACAGTTTCACTTAATGACCTATTCACTTAACAGTAAATTAATAACTGAGTTACTAGTCCCAATTGTGATTGCTAAATGAGGACTACCTGTAAGAAGTTGGCTAGAATGCACAAGCAGAGGATATTAGCAGAAACATCTGTAGAATTTTCACTATCATGATAATACCCATTATTTAAGTGTAATGTTTTAGCATGGTGATATTAAGATTATAGACAAGTACTTGACCTATTTTTATTACTGTTAATAGAATGTGAGAAGGTACAATCACTTGACTTTGGTCCTTGCTAAAGATAATGTATCAATTTTAAAATAAGTAGGGTTTTTTCTTCCAATGAATAACTGTTAAACCCTTTAATATTCACAATTTGATGCATTGCATTATGTTTTATATTCCCCATTAGGTGGTGCAGCTGGAGGTGGCTATTCTCAAGTTATTCCTATGGAAGAAGTAAACTTCAAATTTATTCCTTTATAAATACACTGGGTGTTCATCTCTTATATGTGTATTCCAGGATGTCAAAACCTATTTGTTCAGAAATTTAGAGTGATGGGAATTCTTTTCCCTGATATTATATGGAGAGAATCTGTGTGATTTGATCCTGATGTATGATTCCCAATAGTCATAGGCATTCAGCTTGGGGATAGATATTATTTCCAGTCCTTGTCAGTTCTGCATGCATTTAATCGTAAATCCATTCAACTATGAACAACATTTTTGAACTAATTGCAAAATTTAGAGAAATGTATAATCAGGATAACTGTTCCAATATCTGTGTGCATTCAGATATTAGAAATTAAATTAGTTTGTTTAAACATGTGGAACAAATTAAATTCTCCTCATATACCAGCTTTGTTGTAGATGAACAATTTTGGGGCTTATTAGAGAAATGCTTTTTATATTAGATGTATTGTAAATTATAACATTGGAGGGTTTTTCCCCCAAAACATTTGGGCCACAAGTTAAGGAACTGCAGTAATCCTACTTTATAAAGCACTAACACTTTGTAACACTTGCCACTTAAAGTGTGGCAAGTCAAGTAAACTGATCTGGCATATCAAAGGGAAAGTAATTTTTATACACACTTATAGAATTGGCTGTCACAAGGCACCTGATTTAGAAAATTAGGCAGATTCAGGGAGTATCTGCAGGGTGTGGTCTCAAAAGTCAAAGTAGCCATCATGATATGATTGAAGTTCTCTGCCTGTTTTTATGTACTTTGGGAGATGCTTCAACAAAATCATCACAATCATCTTAGAATTAGATTAACAGAGTTGGAAAAGACCTTGTAGGTGATCTAGTCCAATCCCCACCCCCTCCGCACAAGCAGGAGACCCTATACGATTTCTGACAAATGGCAGTCTTCTTGAAAGCCTTCAGTGATGAACTCCCACAACTTCTTAAAGCAAGTTATTCCAGCTGCTTGATTGTTCTCACTGTCAGAAAAATTCTCCTTATTTCTAGGTTGAATCTCTCCTTGATCAGTTTCCATCCATTCCTTGTCTGGCCTTCAGGTGCCTTAGAAAATAGCTTGACCCCTTCATCTCTGTGGCAGCCTCTCAAATATTGGAACACTGATTTCATGGCTCCCCTGGTCCTTCTCTTCACTAGACTAGCCATATCCTGTAACCATTCTTCATATGTTTTAGTCTCCAGTCCCCTAATTATCCTGGTTGCTCTTTGAACTTTTTCTACATCTTTTAAATAGTGTGGTGACCAGTACTCTAGATGTGGTCTCACTAAGGCTTAGTGTGGTATTAGTACCTCCCTTGATCTTGATTGTATCGCTCTCTTAATGCAATTTAGGATTGCATTGGCTTTTTTGGCTGCGGCTGTACACTGCTGGCTCATATTTAACTTGTTGTCCACTAAGACTCCAAGATCTTTCTCATAGTTACTGCTATTAAACTGGTTTCACCCAGTCTATATGTGTATCTTTGGTTTTTCTTGCCTAAGTGTACGAATTTACTTTTCTCTACATTGATTTTCATTTTGTTAGCTAGGACTCAGTGTCCAAGTCTGTCAAGATCCATATGGATCTTGAGCCTATCTTCTAGGGTGGTAGCTATTCCTGTCAGCTTAGTATTATCTGCAAATTTGGTAAGTTCCCCTTCTATTTCCTCATCTAAGTCATTTATGAAGATATTGAAGAGTACTGGGCCTAAAACAGAATCTTGTGGTACTCCACTGCTTATTTCCCTCCATGTAGACGTAGATCTATTAAGGACTACTTCTTGAGTTCGGTTTGTCAACCAGTTACCTAATCCATCTAGTGATGATGCTGTCTATCCCACTTTTTTCTAGCTTACCAAGAAGTAGGTTTGTTGAATGTCTTGCTGTAGTCT
This sequence comes from Thamnophis elegans, assembly GCF_009769535.1. Taxonomy (NCBI): domain Eukaryota; kingdom Metazoa; phylum Chordata; class Lepidosauria; order Squamata; family Natricidae; genus Thamnophis; species Thamnophis elegans. Next base: position 152,625,324 of record NC_045541.1, on the reverse strand, counting down.
AAGTATACTATGTCCACAGTATTTTGCTGGTCTACTAATTTAGTTACTATGTTGAAGAATGAAATAAGATTGTTTTGGCATGATCTGTTTTTAACAAACCCTTCTCAACTTCTTTGACCATACTTTGAAGGACAATTCTGGAAAAATGAAAAGGGAAAAGGCTACCAGCCTCCTAGCTATGACAATTAAAAGAAGCATTGGCATGTGTGCTGGTTTAGGAAAGAAACCAAATTTATAACTAATTCTCTTAATGCTTTATCTATTCCTAAATAATCAAATTCCAGATGTCTTCAATAACAAGAATTTCCTGCCAGTTGCTTGGGAGGTTGACATAAGTTTTAGTAGCAACAAATTTCATTGTGTTTTATAATTTTAAACTGTTAAGTGTCTTAATTGTAATATATTTTTAATTGTAAGCTGTTCAAATTCATTAACTGAGATAGGTGGCTATAACAATTGAATGAGTGAATGAATAAATCTCAGTAGCTTAGAAGCAACTGAAGGCTGGATATCATCCTAGGATGGAAAAATTGTTCAGTGGGTGGGGAGAAAATTATTTTTCCCCCTTCAGAAAGTTCTACCAAAAAAATGTAGGAGAAGGCCCCTCTTTTTCTCTGCGATGGCATTTGTGTATCAGAGAACTACCGTCTCTCATGACTCTAGAAACAGCGCTGAATCTTATAGTCTTGATTTGGTGACTTAATTAGATTTAGTGAAAGGTTTGAGATAATGGTTGGGATATTTTCCATGCTTTCTTTTTTCTTGCAGTTTAATCTCCATCTCACGGGTGACATCCATGCTATTACTGCTGCCAATAACTTAGTTGCTGCTGCTATTGATGCCCGCATCTTCCATGAGGCTACACAGTCCGATCAGGTAATTTGATGCAATTAATGACTCTCTCTTCTAGTGTGCTTTGTGCACAGTTTGTTTAGCTGAGATTTATTGTGTGCCGATAGGTCCTTAATTACATGCTTTGTTTTTAAAGGCACTCTATTCACGATTGGTTCCTTCAGTTGACGGTGTTAGGAATTTCTCTGATGTCCAGATTCGGAGACTACAGGTGAGCTTGCTTGCAATCTCCAGTCTGTTTGTACTTCTCAGAGTATCTTCAATGCTCACAAACATAGGATTTGATATAGCAATAGCATTTAGACTTATATACCACTTCACAGTGTTTTATAGCCCTCTCTAAGCTGTTTACAGAGTCAGCATATTGCCCCCAACAATTTGGCTCCTCATTTTACCCACCTCAGAAGGATGGAACGCTGAGTCAACCTTGAGCCTGGTGAGATTTGATCTGCCAAATTGCAGGCAGCCAGCAGGCAGCAGAAGTAGCCTGCAGTACTGCACTCTAACCACTGTGCCACCATGGCTCAGTATTCAAAGGAATACTAGAGCCTCTGTTGAAATAATTCAGTGTTTTATGTTTTTCAATACAGAAAAATGTGCTCTGGTTTAATATGTCTTCCTTGAGGTAGAACAAGGTCTACCCAAAGTATGATGCAAAGGCAAAGCAATGTTAAAGAATCATAATTCATATCAGACAGTAACATTGATTTCATACGAAATCAAGCTTTACAAGGATGACCCCATATTTTATCCTTCAGGTATTTCCAAGAGTTTATTTTGGTTTTGCTCATATTGTGGTTGCCTGGGAAGCTATAATACTATTTTTCCCAGTGTTGCTGATTACTCCTCATAATGTTCCTCCACGTTCTTCTTGAGAAATTGATAATGATGACTTCTCCATTCCAGTTGCCCACCATAAATGGCCAAAGATTGCTACCAATACATACCTAGTATGATGGCCAATGCCTCCGGGCTTCAATATGGTATGATCTAAATCAGATGTGATAGATGCATAGCTACAACCCTGACCTTTTCTGGATGCTTTGCCCAGGGATACACATCCTTTCCTGGGCTAAGGGTGCATTTGGCCTTTAAATGGTATGCTGGGCATAGCTTTATAAAACATAATTGGTGGGCAGGATAAAAACTAAAGCTGATTTAATTTGGTTTACATTTCATTAAAATAAATATAGTTAATGCAATTACTCTTCAGTCACTTATTTAATTCTATTCCCCTTTTCTCACATTGAAAGCTACAATTTGATAACAATTTTGAAGGTTCTATGCAGGCCATACCCAAGCCTTTTGAGTATTCAGGTTGGATTCCATTGTTGTAGCTGTTCTTCTTTTACCTTTGCACTGTGTTATAGACAGTGCAAGACACGTGCGTTCATTAAAAGAATTTTAGGGGAGGGTGGGTGTTCTCTGCCTATGATTTTGCTGATACTGAGGGAGCAAAATAAAAATTGAGAATTCTGCTCATTGATCTCTTGAGGGTGATGCTGTTTTCTTAAAATTGTTGCTGATTTTAGTGAATAATTGCACTAAAGACAATTACTGAACTCTAATTTTAACCAGATAGGTTAAAACCAGATAGGTTTTTGCATTTCAGCTGCATCCCTTTATGTTACTTGCAAAAAAAAGGTTTTTTAACTACTTTGCTTAAAGATCAGTTTCCTGTAACTTGTCAATGTCTTTCTCTCTCTTTCTCTCTCTTTCTCTTTCTCTCATTTCCTTCCTCAGAGATTACATATTATGAAAATGGACCCAGCAACTTTGACAAATGATGAAATAAGCAAATTTGTGAGATTGGATATTGATCCAGATAGCATAACATGGCAACGAGGTATTGCAGCACAAGTAACTTCCAAAAGAAAAGGAGAAAAGCTGTTTGGAAGAAAGATGATTCTGTCTATGGGGGATACAGATTAAAGTCTAAACAAGGAATAAATACCTGCTGAGTCTTTCGCTCTTAATTTTTAGGATCCATTTAGTTTGGGACAATTGTAATAGTTAAGAGGCAGGTGCTGTGTTCAGCCAGGACTGCATTGCCAGCAGTAGGGATTTCTTTCTCCAGAGTAAAAGACTTCAGTCATTGCTTCCTACCCCATAGATGATCTATCAGAGCCATTTTTCTCTTTTGGGCAGGAAATTCTGGTTTTTATGCATTAGTTTTGCATTTAGCTTAATGCAGTCAGAATTTGCTTTTGAAAGAAACCTAAGACTGTGCTGAATATTACAGCATAGAAGCAGGAGTTATGCAGTTAATTGTCTCTTTTCCTTCATTTTGTCATGTTCCTCTTAGGCATTCATGAGTTCATTGTGTTATCTATGCTATTGTTAGAGTAGTTATCTAAATGTTCACTTGGTATGAAATATGTGTTGGCCATTTGGATTTTTGGTCAATGTGATTCTCCCTTTTCCTTTTGACAACCATTTTCCTCAAGGCATATAACTAAGGGGGTTAGTTATTTTATTTTTACTTACTGTAAGTATGTAATCTGTTTGGACAGCTTTCATTATCAGATAAATTAAAACATTAAAATATTCATAATAAATCCATTACTTAACTTATTAATCATCAGATAATTCATTTATAGACTTTCTTGGAAGTTGAACTATTACAGCATAGTAGTTCAATTTATTTGGTGTATTCCTTTTCAGGTCCCCCAAAGAGTGTATGCTCTTTGTTCTCTGAACATGTTGAGTCTTCATTGGGCTGTTTTTGGAATGTAAAATGATCTTTGACAGTCATTATCACTCAAGTTCACCTGCCCTGACCAGAATTCCACTACTGTTGCACAATGCTACAAGGTGTAGAAAATTATGCAGATAGAGGTCTTGGTGCTCCAAGAGCTTGGCCGTTTACTTGCAGATATTTCATTCCTTAACTAGGTAACATCATCAGTGCTGCACTGATGATGTTAACTAGTTCAGTAATAAAACATTTACAAGCAAACAGGCAAGCTCAGAGAGCACCAGGTACTGCACAATTCAATCCTGAACTACATATATTCTCTTCTATTAGAACTATTCAAATTTGATCCAATTAGTCACTTCCTCTGCAGCAGAGGAGAGGAGGTTGCTATGGTCTCTCTACATGAGCTCCTTCTCTGGATTTGTTCTCCAATCTTGTGTTCCTGTGGAGTTGCTACTGGGCTGCTCATAGTTTTGAGGTAACTTTCAGCCTGCTGCCTTTTGTTTGGGTCACAGTAAGTGGTTCCACTTTTGAGTCACTGTACGTTATTGTTTCACAGATCAGTGTGCTAAGAGACATTATAAGAAATTAATGTCAAGGTCTTCCTGGATTTTGCTGCTGAAAGTTGCCTAGAATGTCAGGAAACAAAATAGAGTAAAGGTAGACTGGACGGGCTCTTTTGATGCCAAATTTATAGCTCTTGATTAATCTTGCAATTAGACTCTTATTAACTTATTTTTAATCTTAACTAGTAGAGCTTTGTACTTATGGGAGTGAAGTATTTGTCTGCTATTCATTAAGGAAGTGCAAGGTTATTGTTGTTGTTTTGATTCTGTGAGCATGAAAAATAATGATGATGGTGGTAATGATGATGATGCTTTATGGTAGTGTTTCATGGTTGGCTGGAGGATTCTGGGAGTTGGAAGTCCATGCATCTTAAAGATGTCATGGTGGAGAAACACTACATTAATGAATCTACTCATTAAACCTAATGTGATTCCAAAGCAGTGGCACCTTCTTTGGAGCTCTGGGATATTGTAAAGGTGGAGCTTCTTTAATAAATAGCAGAATAACATAATGCTGTTATTCCAAAGCATTTTCAAGCTTTCTTGTCTAGGAATAGTCTGTGAAGAAATGATTTAAGCAGTTCTCTATAGACGTTAACCATGCAGAGATGCACGTTGTCCTTATTTAATCCTTACATCCATTAAAAAACTGCAGGTCATTCTGCAGGTCAATGAAACTTTCCAAATGTAGCCTATTAATCAGCATCATGTTAAGAACATATTATGGTTCTTTCCACACTTGCTCACAATCTCATGTTAGCTTACTTTTTCCCAATGTTTCCAAAGGGAATTTAATTTTATACCGTTTCCTAGTAAATAAGATATGAAACATAATCTCAAAAGACTGATTTTGGATTATTTTTATCCTACAACTAGTATTCCATATAAAGTTTATACATAGAAAACACTCTATAGCTATTTTCTTGGTATCAAAATTGCTTAAGCAAAAAAGTAACTATGTATTTCCTCCTTCCTGTGGAATTCCTGCTGTCAAATAAAACGATCAGTGCAAATAGAAAGGAGCAAATTACAGAAGACTATTGACAAGTCAGTTTATCTTTCAGGCATCTTTCAATGGTCCTGAAAATATAGATCGCCCTTCTGCAATTGTGTGTGCTGAACTTCAGTTTTCATCACTCCTGGATATTAGGAGATGATGGCATTTAAAGTTCAGCATACATGAAGGCTGGTGAAGATTGATTTATGCAAATTTTGTTTCCCATTGCTTGTTTTGAGATTTTCTTGGGTGACTTGAAATAACAGTCTATAAAATCATGGGTATATTTAAAATATGAATAACCGTGGTTTGTTGCTCAAAGTGTTGGCCTATGATTGGGAGATCTAGGTTTAAGTCTACCTTCAGTCATAGAAGTTCACCAAGTGACTCTGCTTTAGCCCAACCAACTTCACAAGTTGCTACCTGGGGCTTAAAATCAAAGGAGATGTCAAGGGAAGTCGTGGCATGACAAAACCGCGCTCGACTAAAGCGCATCCGATTAAACCGCGTCGCTGACGTTATCAACAGGGCGACAACAGCGAGCACGGAGAAAGAAGGGCGCTTTAAATAGCGCTTTGAAAGCAAGCCGATTCAAGTTAAGGTAAGGGTTAGGGTTAGGGTTAGGGTTAGGTTAAGGGTTAGGTTTAGGGTTAGGTTAAGGGTTAGGGTTAGGTTTAGGGTTAGGTTAAGGGTTAGGATTAGGTTTAGCATTAGGTTAAGCGTTACGTTTAGGGTTAGGTTAAGGTTTAGGGTTAGGTTTAGGTTTAGGGGGGCTAGGTTTAGGTTTAGGGGTTAATTTTAGGTTTAGCGTTTACAGCGTGCTTTTTTTCTCCACGCTGTTGTCGCGCTGTGATGACGTCAGCTACGCAGTTTCATCGAGCGCCCTTTAGTCGAACGCGGTTTTGTGGTGGAACCAAGGGAAGTCACCTTAAATCTTTGGAGAAATGGCCATACATCTATATAATAAAGAGGTTTTAAAAATTACAATCTTGTGGGTTGCAATGTTAGCAATTTATTTCTCATAGCCTTTATTCTAATGACTTACTTTTGTGAGATAACCTGGATGAAATTAATAGTTTTAAATGTACATGTATAAAATGTTGCTAAATTCCCCATGTTCACCCTTTGTCTTCCCACCTTCTTTTATGTAGTACTGGATACAAACGACAGGTTTCTGCGAACCATTACAATTGGGCAGTCTCCATCTGAGAAGGGATACACACGCACAGTAAGTGTCCTTTCGCTCAGATTCTTTTAGAATAGCGGGCATTTTTATCCCAACTGAGGGCTGATTTTGAGCTAAGGGTTTGTGCATCTTTCTCTGTTTTCTGGATGTACCCATGCCCATATTGCCTCCATTTTGAAGGCTGCTACTACTAATGAGAGCGATTGTGTGAAGAAACTTGGCATATTTGAGAAATTCTCTTTGAGTTTTAGCCCTCTTTTGTGTACAGAATGACAGCATTCTTAAAATGCCCTAACCTGACATTGCTAAAAAGGCTACCATCCACCTGGTGCTGTTCAAATGATCAATGACTGCTGTTAGGTCGGGTGAATGGATGAGGCAGACTCAGGCTTCAGTAACAACAGCTCTTTATTAAGTGACAGCTATGTACAATCCAGCAAAGACTCTGTCTGGCAGCAGCCCTTTTATAGGGAGCTGTCAGACCCTTCGACCAATCAGATTTGAATACTGTTCCCGCCAGAACAGAGGACCTTGGTGGAAACTACTATACTGATTGTCAGCATGTAACAACTGCTAATTAGGAGATCTGGGAAGTGTACTTTTGAACAGCCAGACAGCACCAAATTTGGAAAAGGCTACCACAGATGCTTAGACCTGATTCTGTTTCTAGATTATTGTGACTCCATAATTATGGGCATTCTGTCTTGTCTATGTCTTTTTAAATCAAACACTCCAGTCGTGTTCAGTTATGTCTATTTTTGATCTTGCTTGCCTTTTTTTCTTCCTTGCAGGCCCAGTTTGACATTGCAGTAGCTAGTGAGATCATGGCAGTTTTAGCACTCACAAACGGCCTGGAGGATATGAGAGAACGCCTGGGGAAAATGGTGGTCGCCTCCAGCAGGAAAGGAGTCCCAATCACCACAGAAGATCTGGTAACTGAACATGAGTCTCTTTGGAAGAAAATGCAACTCTGGAAGACACAGTTCACACATTTCTGAGATTATATGTGCTTTAACTATGACAGAAGTAGACAGCTTCAGTCATATCAAGCAGTGTATGTTGATGGCCAGGATTCCTAAAAAGCTACGTTCAGTGGTCTTTGTCTGATTCAGGATTTCTAAATGTGTATCTAGTAAATTATTTTTAATATTAATCTTGAAAATTGAGACATTTCCCCAAATTTCTGGCAATGGAGTTTGAAAGCATGGAACAAACTGGATTCTAAGTAAAGCTTAAACACGACCAGCTGAATTTGCCTTTCATGACCTACTTTTAGGCAACAAAAACTGAGAAAATGGCTCATCATGATTATAAAAAGTAGGTTTATTAGCTTGAAATGCCATAAACCTAAAAAAAGGGCAAGAACTGCTACTTAAATATTTTTCCTACTTATTTCCTTAGGGAGTGAGCGGTGCCCTGGCAGTTTTGATGAAAGATGCTATTAAGCCCAATCTCATGCAGACTTTGGAAGTAAGTATAGTTTGTGCAAATGCTTTTTGTTGAAAATAGGAATGTACATTAAAATACATTCCAGTGGTTCTATTCTATTCCAGTGGTTTACATGGATTACTGCATCATCACCATTGTCATTAGAGGTTTCTGTTCTTTGTCAGATAAAAGAGATGATATATGTAGGATGTGTGGCACATAAGACCTCCCCAGTAGTATCCATAGGATCCAAAACTACCATATTTTTTGGAGAATAAGATGCGCCAGAGTATCAGACACGCCAAGATTTTGAAGAGGCAATTTTTTAAAAAAAGGTTTTGCACAAAAATGGGCCTGTTTTTTGTCAAAAAAAAAGTCGGGGGCATGCATAGCCTTTCGGAGGCTTATAGAGTGCTCCTGGGCAGCTTGTGGGGCAGAATGGCCCATTTTTTGCTCATGTTTACCCTCTCCAGCCCCCAGGAGCACTCTGGAAGCCTCTTAAAGGCTATGCACAGTCATTTTTGCAAAGGGGCGGGGTTTCAGAAGGCCAAAAATGCTGCATTCGGTGTATAAGATGCACCCAGATTTTCAGCCTCTTTTTTGAGGGAAAACAGTGTGTCTTATACTCTGAAAAATACGGTAAATGTAAAATAATGTTGAATAATTTATTTGGCAATTAAATAGGCTTTTAGCTGTTTTACAAAAATGCATTTAAAATTTTAAAAACTGGTAAAATTGTGACATTTTGCATAATTCTTCCTCCAAATTTCAGAGGCCAGCATCTCACAGGTTTTTGAGACATGGAAGTTTATAAGATTCAGTGTTCTCCTGAGATTTGAGAATTTTTGAGAATTTATTGTACTGTTTGTTAGAATTTTGGATTAAATCATTGGTTTATTTATAACGCCAGCTATATCAGCTTCTAAGATTCTGTGTAGCATAGGGGATGATGATTTGTGTCTTGCAGCCTTCCTTTTGGACATTTCTTTGTAATTTAAGGGAATGATTTTTATCATTTATTATGAATGCTGTTCATTTTAAAGAGTAAGAGGTCTGTGTATCGGCCAATATTTTTTTAGATTTCTTTTTTTTACAAAATCTTCCCATGTCTCATACAATTGGCTCCTGTTTCTTTACTCTTCCCACATTGCCATCCACTGTGGAATTCATTCTCCTGGATCACTAGAATGGCTTTAAAAGGGATTAGATAAATTTATGGAGGGTGGGTTTTCCAATTTGTCTTGAAGTTTAGTGTTATTTCTGGATTGGGGTCTGTGTGCCTCCAAATACCAATTGCAGGGGGAAAATGAGATGAAAAACTTTCCTGCATTTTCTACTTCTGAGCACACCTGAGGCATTTGGTTTGCAATTTTGAGAAACAAAAGTGTGAACTAGGATTGGTGTTATTCTTGTCCTACAGCACTTTTTTTCATGTTCCTGACTGTATTACTTCATTCTGCTTACTCACCATTTTTAGCTGTTTTCTTTCTTTCGAGTAAACTACCTTGGGAAGCATTTATTTGAGGAGCTAATACATAAAATGAGCCTGTTTTCCTCAGCTTTGTTTTTTTCTGACTTACAAGTTCTTTCACAAAGTTGTTATCTTTGTATCAGGAATTTTTCCCACTTCCGTTAGACTTTCGGCAGTTTTTTGCATCTCCTCCTAATTTCAGGTGCCAGTGTCTTCTGTCTCTTGCACCAATAAACCAAAAAGCACCAACATCTTTTGCTTCTCAATGAATTGCTACTCATTTTCATACATTGGCGCCTCATAGGGCTTTTGCCCTCATTCTTTCACCCACCCCTCTAAAATTATTTATGGCACAACCCTAACACCACATTTCATCTTTCTTTCATCCCAAAAATAGTATTATTGTTTCTTCTGTCCTGCTCTCCCTCCTATGTGTTTCTTCCTGTCGGCTTTTAAATATTTTGGATGAGTAAAACATGTATTAAAAAGAGAGTGAGCAAGCAAGAGCTCCCTATTCCTTCTCAGTGTTGGTCCATATGATTGGGTCTTGTGGTGTATAAGGTGATTACTTTTTGTATGATATGTTCTGATTTGCCTTGCAGAAGCAATTTTGCAAAAGGCAAAATTCAGGTATGTTTCAACACTTTCTTTTAGATATCATTGGTCTCTTTTTTTTAAAGGAAGACCATATAAATGCAGGGAGTTTATAGACTTGCAAAGTAGATACCATTTGGGGAGTCCCTGAAGACTCCCCCCCCCAAACTTATTTGGGTTTTACCAGAAATGTTGGAGAACTTGTTGGAGAAATATTGGAGAAGATTCCACTAGACTGAATGTATTTTGCTACAATGTCCACATGCTATTCATGATATTAGGTTACTTCCCTTGTGATGCATTTCTTTTGCCTTCCAGATGCTGTACAATTTTACAGTCCTATGTATGCTTATCTATATGAATAACTTTTACTGAGTGCAGCAATATGTCTTTCTAAATACTGGAAGGATATGTTTGTTTGGTGTAGTTTAGATGACATGCTCATTTTCCTTCCTTCTTTCCTTCCTTTCTCCTTTCTTTCTTTTTTCTTTCTTTCTTTCCTCTGTTTCTATTCATATCTCTCAGGGTAATCCAGTGTTTGTCCATGCTGGTCCATTTGCTAACATTGCTCATGGGAACTCATCTGTCCTGGCAGACAAGATTGCCCTGAAAGTCGTTGGCAAGGATGGGTTTGTTGGTAAGTCTCTTTTCACCTTCAGGCCTGGGTTTTTTTATACAATACATGGTATACGATGCAGTGACAACTATTGGTTTAAATGCTTTTAAAGATTGGGAAGGCAAATGCATTAGAAACTGCTCTCTCAAGAGCCATTAGTCACAAGGGTTGTAGAATTCTCTATGTTCAGAATATCTATGAGGCACAGCAGGAAATTGCTACTCCTATATATGTCTTATTGGTGGACTCTGTAGAAGCTGAGCACTAAGGGGAAATTGCTGGATTGCTTAATCCAGCAATCAGGCTCTTCTGATATTCTTATCACCTATTTTAAAAGAAAGAATGGGATTGGATGTGCAAAGTAACTGAATTAGAGAGTTAAAAAGAAACATTGATTTTCTCAGCTAAATAAAGTAGATGAACTACAATAGATACTGTGAATAAAAGTAAAAGAACACTCATTGTTATAAATTAACAAAAGATTTTCTGGGAGAAAAAAAATGACATGAAGTCTGTCCTACCTTTTTTTCCGGAATATCTGCTTTTTTAAAAAATTCCTTATGCTGGAGAAAGTCTCATCTAATTACTGACATGTTTTGCATAATTATTACTTAGCATGATATTTGTTCAGTTACCATCTTGGAAGGGTTCTTGCTATACTATTCACTCTAAAAATACCCACAATTCAGACAAAAGGAAGTTATAGTCATGAGATGCCTATGACAGGAGATCTGCAGAGATGTAAACTTATCTATTAGCATTGCTGTCTCCTTAGCTGTTCTCTCTCCTAGCTTGTGTAGATTGTTGCTAGAGCTGTGCAATTAGGAGGAAAAGGAAGGAGAGACATTCCTGTTCCTAGTCCAGTGTTTCTCAACCTTAGCAACTTGAAGATGTCCGGACTTCAACTCCCAGAATTCCCCAGCCAGCATTCGCTGGCTGGGGAATTCTGGAAGTTGAAGTCCAGACATCTTCAAGTTGCCAAGGTTGAGAAACACTGTCCTAGTCTTTCTTTGCTTCTCTGAGCATTTTGCTAATCTGCTGCTGCTCTTCATTTTTAAATTATAAACCTCCAGTCATGTCATCTTAATCATTTAAGCAATCCCAGAATGTAATTTATAAGAATAATGCAATGCAAAAAAAGAAAGCAGATTGTACATAATAATGAATTTCATTATTCTGCATGCAGTGACTGAAGCTGGCTTCGGCGCTGATATTGGCATGGAAAAATTCTTCGACATCAAGTGTCGGTATTCCGGTTTGCAGCCTCATGTGGTAGTCTTGGTTGCCACCATCCGAGCTCTGAAAATGCATGGTGGAGGACCGACGGTATGTGCTGATCCTCATCTTAGGGAATTCAGGATGTCATGATTGATGCGGGGCTCAACTAATAGTACCAAATTCTATTGGCTAGATTTGCCATCAGCAACCTTGAAAGATTTACTCCCCATTATTTCTTTGATAGATGAAGATAATAATTGCCAGATTTCTTGGCGTATTGCCCTGTTACTTGATAACCTGAGTGGGTCAATGCAGTCATCTTCAGAGACCCTTTGAAGGAACAGCCAAGTATCCCTATCAAATGAAGTAGCTGGAGTTGGAGAGAAAAAATCTCAGTTTTAGGGCTCTCCTTTGAAATGCCTTCTCCAATGATGCCTAGATTTCTGGTGCCCAGATTTGTGCTAGGGAAAAATTGTCTTTTCCAGATGTTATAATTCTGCATTTAGTTGGAATTTTAACCCAGTTCTAGACTAGAATATTTTATTTTATGTTTTCTGTGCTATGTGGTTGTCCTATTGGTTATCTTTTTGTAGTGGCTTTAAAAATGTCTAATGGTTTAATAATGCTGTCTTCAACCCAGAGAACTTCAGTTATTTTGGAAGATCAGAGGTAATAATCATTGCTTGCTAGTGATAGTGCTCCCAGATCATTTCAGTAATTTCTTAAACCTCATATTTTCACCTTTTTTCTTCTCACTGGTTATTTGTCGTGTGTAAGTGTGTGTAAGTATAAAATTAAAAAACAGCTTTCACCAGTGAATTCTGATAATGGCAATGCATAATGCATATTTTGATCCCCATTTTTTCCATCCTCTTTGTATTCCTGGAGCCTGCCAAACAGGCAGATTAAATTGCAGCAGGGGAGCATATTGTGATATGACAGAGGATACAATAGAAGACGGAGGTCTTCTAGTGTTGTGATGGGGAAGACTATGTACATAGGATTTTCAAATTTCTATAGCCTAACACCTGGAGTAAATTGCATTTTTAGGGTCAAAAAGCTACCTAGCAGAATGTACAGAAACAGAAAGGAATCATAATGAAACTTGGTGCCTTGTGGTTCCTCAAGGTGATGCTTTCATGCTCTTCTCCAGACAGGATAGAACTTCAGAATTGCTTGCTGCTTTTAGAGCGTGGCTTGTTTCATGCATAAAAGAGAACTTGTGTTTAATACTAGCAATGGTTGGATGAAATAAGCATTTTTTGAATTTGACCGGAATAACTGTTCTATATCATGATTCCCAGTTCAGAAGATACTGTACTACACACTATTTTTAAGGGAAGCAGAAAGTGACATGTTTTTTCTAGCCCATAGTAAGGAGAGAAAAATTTCATATAATGAATGCTAAATTTTGGGATCCTATGGTAGATTTGCTTAGAAAATTGTTGCCATGGGAGATTTGCCTATTCACAAAATGGCTGCCACAATCACAAAACACTCACTTACCAGAAGCAAATTAACCTCCTAGGATGCTGTCTACTGTCCCAGTGGGACTTTTTGCAGACCAAATGCATTCCTATAAATAATAGTAAGGCTGCAGCTGGTGTTTTGCTTTGCTCTTTATTCTCAGTCACTAGAAATGAAGCCTACAGGAAAAGATTTCTTTCTCTTCTATGTGGCAGATTAGCAATCAGTTTCAGAGACCAGATGGCCACAGACACCAGGCTAAAAGAGTAGGGTGTCATGCACAAATAACCAGGAACAGTATTTGAGTTCAGAGCATTAAGAGTTTATTCTGCCACCTATAACAAAGAATCTGAGCAACTAACACCCAAGCTAAATTGGTGCTAGATGAAGGTCAGCAGAATTCAGTGGGCTGGACTTGGGTCTCTTGTGCTATTATTCTAAACGAATGGCACATTTAACCCCACCCTTCAGCTCAGTCTGCTCATCTCCTACAAGAGAGCCCACTAACTTCGGCAAAGAGATGGCATTACAACATAATCTATTTAAATTATTAGAACAGACTGAATGGCCTTCAGAAACTATAGCCTTCTGTTTATGTCAGCAGAATATATCACGAAGGACACTGTTCTGCTGTCCAAGTGACATGAGAGAGCAATTCCCAGTTCCTAAAAGACCTGATCCCCCTGTCTTGAAGTTCAGTACATACCAGTCCAGGGTTGTTATCAGTATAGGCCTAGAAATTGCACTGGGCAACTCCTGAATATGGATATTCCAGATTTAGCTGTAGAGATCAACTTGGATCCAGGGTGAGCTGCCACATTAAGATATATCAGTCGGTTTGAAGGAAAGAGAGAAATGTGTGACACCAACAATAGGGATCCCTGAACTCTCGGACTTCCAACAAGCAAGACTGAAGAGAGGGCTAGCAGTAAATATGACAGATAAACAGACAACTTCCTTATTTTCCATTCAACTGAATAAGACAAGTGGCATTATTTCCTTTGGAAAACTTTCTCTCAGATCTAGCAATTTACCGTTTCCCTGCATGGGACTTGTCATTAGCACTTAGGACTTTAATAACTAACTCCTTCAAGCCCATTAGACAAATTTTCATTACTATTCATTATTCTTATCTTGAAAACAGCCTTTTAGTAATCCTAGCTTTTTATATGATGTTTGGGAACTAGGGTTGATCTCAGAAAGGATCTTTATATTTTCTACCAAATCAAGATGGTTCTAAGACTAGTTTCATTTAGCACAATTTCTCAACTATTTCCTAGTCACAGATCAGCCCAGGGAAGATATCTGGTCCAAGCTGGATCTGTTCAGGACTTAGAGAATTTACCTCAAATTCATTAGAGAAGCAAAAGACAACAGTCTGTTTCTTCCACAAAACAGAATCAGGGAAGATTAATTTCTGCTCCACGATATATGACTGGTTGGAGAATACTTTGCCTTGCCACATTGGCCCACTGTTGAAATACTGTTAAGAGTGTTTCTGTTGGCTTTATCTATGGTGACTGAGAATGGTAATATGCTTTAATTGTGAAATATGTTTCTGCTTATCAGACATTTTTAGGAAGAGGGTAACCAGATGGCCCTAGGGCTAAGATGAGACTTAGTTAATTGTATTCTTATGCTAACTATTGCACTCTGATGATTGTAATAGTTAGGGGAGGAGATTTTGCTGCATTCAAATTCTTTTTCTTGGTCATATATTGAATTGAAATTATGCATTCTAAATTGTTATATAAATTCAAACAAGAAATAATGGTAATTTGAATACCCATAAAGCAGATGGGGAAAATATTCTATTAGAATTACAGGTATGCACTCTAAAAGAATTTCATAATTCTTTCCCAAGCTCCATTCATGAAAAAATCTGCTAATAAATTTTGGGAATACAAAAATATAAAATTGAGATACCAGGAGAATATTTTTTTTTGTTCCTTGATTGTCTTGTTCTTAATATTTTCAGGTTATGGCTGGAGTCCCCTTGCCCAAAGAATACATTGTGGAGGTAATAATTGTGCTTTTGATTGTGTTTTGAATGTATATTTAATTTTTTTAGTTTATTTTTCTAGATTCTTGTCTTCAGATTCATTGTCAGATATTATGTTACTATTTCGATAATGATAACAAACCAACCTTTCAGATAGCTCCTTGCCCAAAAAATAAAACCCAAAGCAATCTCAATACAGCTCCTATTGTTGTTCTCCCTCCCTCTCTCTCTCTCTCTCTCTCTCGCTCCTCCCCCTATCACCACCACCCCCCACTCTCTCACACACAGACACAAAATTCAGTTGGTGAATTAGGGCATCAGGCTGGAAACTAGAAGACCATGATGTCTAGTCCCTATGCTAGTCATAATACCAAATGAGTGACTTCGGACCAGTCATATCATGGGAATTAAGTTCAATTAAATGTGCAAGCACAGAACTCATTAAAGAACTAGCATGGCTTTTCTGACTGGCCTTTGGAGACTGGCATCTATATTTGACTTCCCATCTAATAAATTGTGGGCAATTATTTACTTTAATTATTTGTTTGCTTTTTTAAAAAAACTTACTGTTTAGATTTGATTTGTAAAGCATCTTGAGATGTGCAATTGTGGTGGTATAAAAAGTTGAACAACTTATTCATTCAATAAGCAATGGTTTACTGATGTGAAATTATGGTTCAGAATTCTCTATTTTGTAATTTCCAGATCATCCCTCAATTATGCGCGCAACATTCAGCAGCAAACTTTTTTCGCAGGAGATGGTTGTAACTTTGACAACCTGTTTCTTCTATCTTCCCATTCCCCTGAAACTGGATTCAGGTTATCTATGAAAATTCATACCACTGTAATCTATGGAGCACTATCAGTACTCCAGATTGATACATGTATATGGTCTTTTCAGCTACCTGGATTTCCTTCCTGAATCGAACTGATTATTTGCATTGGCTTCATTTATGTGATAACCTTGTGATTTGGTCAGCATTAAAGTCTACTTTCCTTCCACCTAGCAGTTCAAGGGCTTTATTTTTCATGCTATTATCTATTCCTTTTGTAACCCCTTTCCTGCTGTGTTTGTGTACTTAAAGTGTTAAGTGGAGAGGAATGAATTTCAAACAGCAGACTGAAACCAAGGCCAAAGCTTTATCTCTCTATGGACAAAATTTTGAGCAGGGAAAAAGACAACACAAACTAAGCTTTTTTTTATTTTATTTTTTTGCAAAACAATTGATGAAAGAAATGTCCTTCTGGGTTCAGCTCCAAGTGGGGAAAAAGACACTGGAGACATAGAGGCTGCTTGGAAAGATGGTTTATTGTTGGACAGGGCCACATGGCTTGAGCCCTGAACAGAAAAGGTGATCACATGCTTCAATGTTGATGGAGAAGAAGAGAAGGGCTGAAGGAGGGGCTTGCTAGGCTTTTTATAACCTGTTTAGTCCCACCTCTCTGTTTCCTGTCTCTGATTGGTTGTCAGACTCCCATGGGGCCATGCAGGGGCTACTCTCTAGGCTGTGTTTTGAATCCAGGTATGGATGAGTTCTCAGATGCCATGTGGTCAGTTGAGTAAAGTTCCAACATTCCTTCCCCCTGCAGCTGCAGTGGAGAAGTCTTTATTATGTAAAGGGGACTAGTCTGGCGTTCTCAATGGCCCATTAACAGTGGGGATGGGCAGGAAGCTACAGGCAACTATTCTGTCTTTTAAAATATGTTCCTTTCTTTTCACATCCAGAGAAATATTCTGCCTTTTCAATATTTCCTAGGATATTTCATTTTTCTGGGAGAGGGCTGGATGATAATTTCCCACACAATCATGCCAGTGGTAGCATAAAAAGAGTAAGGAGACTTTGGGAAGTTTGGTAGAGAAACTCAAGACTCAACTCAGGTACCCATGCCTGATGGGTACCACAATAAGGAATGAACTTGTCCAACTAGGCGCCTGCCAGATTAGTTGGACTGGAGTCTACACTGTTGTCAAGGTGGAATTTCTTAACTGGTATCAACAGGTAGTCCTTGACTTATGAACACAATTACGCCAAATATGCTACCTGAGACATCTGTTAAGTGAATTTTGCCCCATTTTATGATCTTTCTTGCCACCATTGTTAAGTGAATCACTGCAGTTGTTAAGTTACTAGCATAGTCGTTAAGTGAATCTGGCTTCCTCCTTGACTTTGCTTGTCGGAGGATTGCAAAAGGGGATCCCATAATCCTGGGACATTGCAACCGTCACAAATATGAGTCCATTGCCAAGTTCCACATTTTGATCATGTCACGACATGATGATACTACAACAGTCAATATGTGTGAAAAATGGTCACTTCTTTCAGTGCTGTTGTAACTTTGAAGAGTCACTAAACAAACTATTGTTAAGTCAAGAACCATTTATATAAATACTGTAAGGTGGAAAACAGGAGTTTAAAATAGCAGTTGATGTATAAGTGTCACTACAAAGCACAATAAGGAGCTGCATGGATCCTGCTCCCAGCTCCTTGCTGTCCCCCAAAACCCCTGAGTTTGTCCCACTTTTCTTGGAGGCATGGCTTTCTGCTATTTTGCTATATAAATGCAAATACCCTAAGTATTACATCCAAATGTATTTGTTACAATGTTTCTCTTCATAGGAAGCTAAGTTATTATTAAAAGGCAGAAAAAGATAAAAATACTAAGTCAGAAAAACTAAAGATAAGGAGATAAGGAAATATGGGGAATGAAATACAACTAAATCTTGTTTACATTGAGAGCATTCACTGTGCCTCTCCATATGGTTCTATATTTGCAAAACCATCCTTCTGCCACATCTGTTTATAAAATATATATTAGACAGAAGAATCTTAAAACTGCTAAAGGCTTGCACATTTGATCAAGGGCAATTTTTATGTGATTTTAAACATTTATTACATCAGCAGTACTCATCTGAAGACGCTTCTAGCTATTTTAAAGAAGGATCTTCAACAATCCATGGAGCAGCCTTTGTTAAATCTCCATCCTGCAAAAGCAAAGTCTCTTCAACAGAGAATTGGATAATGTGGGGCCCTCTAGTTGAAAATGGAGAATTGTCTTCACCTTCTCCCCCCCCCTTTGTGCCATTCTTCTTCTTAAAAGATGCTTTCTTTCTTTTTTTGTAGTTTCTTAAATGAAACTATTTTGCAGTTGAATGCAAACAGTCTTTTGTTAAAATTGATCCAAATTATCCTGTTTATTTCTCTTCAGTCTGTCTTTTTTTCCTTTTATTGTGAATCAAAAAGTGAAGTTTGTAAAATAATGTAGATTATGCACACACACATTTCATTTTCATTCCAGCTTTCTTTAACATTCAGCAGCCAATTGCCAGGAGACACTTATCATTTGTTCCTTCTCTGAACTAATCCCTTAAAATCTCCTTGTCATGTATAGAATATTCCACTTCTGGAAAAAGGTTGTAGTAACCTGCGCAAGCAAATCGAAAATGCCAGAATTTTTGGTGTTCCAGTAGTGGTGGCAGTCAATGCATTCAAGTAAGTACAACATGGTCCATAGTACAACAAAGTTCACAGTTCGGGGTGGATGCCATCTACCTATGTTCTTTAAAATGTACTCAACAAGAAAGGGTTCAAGACATAAATTATTGGATAAAGCTAGAACATTAAATTTGATTTAATTGAAGTTTGACTTAAATGTAAATCACAACAAATACATTTGACATGATTATTCTTCATATATTCAGTAATTTTCTCATTTGTTCACATTAAAAGTACAATTCACTGGCAGCTTTTAGAGATGCTCTCGGTACTTCAACAATGCAGGAAAACGGGGTAGTAAAATCTAAGACAGAAGAGATGGACTGTTATCACTCTACATTGCAGGAAACCAGAAGTTTCCTTCACGTCCTCATTTTTAAAAATCAATGCAGATAAAATATTAACATATGTTAGTTTTGGGCAAACACTACAATCTTTTCTAAGGTCTATTGAGCGAGGAAGCCTCATTAACGAAGTGTTCCCCTCAGATCAGATTTTCAGAAACCTGGTTCACACATACAGGTAGCTGAGTGGGTGGTGATTTGAAATGTGGTAAATATTCGCATGTCAGATTGCTTGTAGGGGTAAATAGAATATATCTTCTACCTCCCTCCCAAGCCATCTGTTGGTCTTTCTTGCATGTGTTTTTGTGTTATTTGTATACAAATGTAATATTCACATTTTTATAGTTCAGGGTTTTTACTATTGTTGTGAGCTACCCAGAGTTGTGGGCGACCATGCATTTTTTTTAATAAAGTAAATAAAATGTACAGATTTGGGTAACAAGAGATTTGCTGCAAGGAGACTATTCTCTTTATGTTGCATCTCCATTTCAACCTTGAAAAAAATCAAAGTGCCCTGGCTTATCAGGCAAGGTTTTTTCATGCTTGCCAGATGATTTGAGGGAGGTGATCTCAGAATGTCATGAAGATGAAATGTTTAATGATTTGCAGCAAACATTAACAGAATAAAAATTAAGCCTTCCCCAGCTTCTCTTACTTCAATTAAGGAATACTTCATGTTATTCATCTTCTGCTCAGTGTAGCTGAATTGCTTCTATGGTTTTTACTCCAAAAATCCCGTCCTTCTAGATTCAATTCCTCAAGCCCAACATACCCAACACACTTTTGCACCTCCTTATGGTGGTGACCCCTTTGTGTAGAGAAGGCAGAAGCAGGCAAACAATTGCATGTGTTGTTCTGTAATAAAAGAGAAGGACAAATCTGGAATATCAATCTCAACTAAAGAAGCTTAAGCAGCCCTTTTCTCCTACAGGAAATAGTTCCTTTGTTTCCCACCTGGCATCCCTGTTTGAGGGAATGGCTCAGTTCTCCATCCCACCTTGAAGGGTTTAGGGAGTTTGACAGGGCTGAAAAGTACAGCAGTACTCCCAGCCATATTTTGCTTTCTTTCTACCCTGCCCATATAGCTTTTACTCAGTCTGAACATATTCACTCCCTAATGTTGAATACTTAATTCTCAAGGAAGTTGGTGTTTTTCTTTCACTATGATCTTCACCAAGATTAAACATTTGGCATAATTGTTTTTCCCTTTGTCAAATTCATCTCTTTCATTTTGAATGTTTTTGTTTAATTAATATAACCACCTGCTTGGTTGGTAGTTCAATGCTAGTAGCAAGGGTTAAAAATACCCAGTACAAAGAAGATGGGATGGGATAGAATAGAATAGAATAGAATAGAATAGAATAGAATAGCATTATTGTCCAACTGTGATTGGAAGCACAAGGAATTTGTCTCTGGTGCACAACTTCTCAGTGTATACACAAATAACAAGTGATATATCATAGATAATGAATAAAAATATTCATAAATATAATAAACTTCAATAAAATAAAATATGTTAATTTGGACCAAATGAATTAGCTAAACCAAATCTGGAAACTATAACAAAAAGACTACAACTACAGTTTATCAAGATGAGGCTCCAATAACAAAATTTTGCAAGTTTATCTGTAGCTTCTTCCCCCCACCTCCTTTTACTAAATTTGAGACTCTTTCTTGTGCTGTCCTTTCCTGCTTAACACATGCTACTTCCGGATCTGTTATTTTTCTTAATGGCTTCTGCTACTTCTCTAGAGAGAAGGACACAATTCCTGTATAGCCACCTCGTCTCTCTTTTTGGCTCCGTGCCTAAAGAAGAACCAGCATCTTTTTAAAGGACAACAGTGACAGACCAACTGAATGTTAATGATGAATCAGCTATGGTTAGCTTTAACCATAATTATCACAATCTCAAAACTAACTGTGGCTGGCAGTAATTTTAGTCCTTGGATTCTACTGAAGTTCAGTAATGCTGAAACTGGAAATATGCTTTGTACAGCACAGGAGGCAGGGCATTTCCAGTATATAATTGTAGTTAGTCAATGAAACATTTGAAAGGTTAAGTACTGGTATATTGGCATTCTAATAGAAAGCCTGGTAATCTTTCCCTTTGCAGATCAGATACAGAGGCAGAACTACAGCTGGTCATCCAGATGGCTAAGGAAGCTGGTGCTTTGGATGCTGTCAAATGCACCCACTGGGCTGATGGGGGTAAAGGAGCTGTGGCATTAGCAGAAGCCGTGCAGAGGGCATCACAGGCCCCAAGCCATTTCCAGTTCTTGTACAATGTGGAGGTAAGGCTTTGTTTTGAATCTTATATATATATTAGGAGAAATGAAATGCTAAGGAAGGAAATGCGAAACTGATAGATGGAAATTATGGCTTGTTTTCTAACTTTGTATAAAAAGGAATGGGTTCCCTATGAGATGGATTGGCTGGCTGATTGTATTAATGCAGAGATGCTAATGCGATTCAGCATTTGAAAGGAAGACAATTTCTTTTACAAATGATTTACAATATGGGGAAAAATGACAATACAGTAATAGAAGAAGATGATTTCTTTTTTTTCTTCCCTGCCTTGGGGCTGGATGTCATTTTAAATGTATCATTTCAAGTAATTAGAGCAGTTGGCAGAAATCAGTGTTTTTGCCTTAAGATTATTCCTGTTCTACAGTATCTATCACTGAAAGATTTGTCCCTTCAGCTGGAGTCAACTTTAGCTCCAAAATCATAATGAAGGGGTAAGGAAAATGTGATAATCCTATTAAAAATAAGATTGTGAATAGCAAAGGAAATTTGAGGCTCACAGCTTAAAAACTGTGAAATATGTTAATAGAGGCTGAAAAAATTTAGCTGGGTAAAAATCTGGGATGAAGACAACTCCCTGGGGAAAAATCCTTTTACTTATCTAGGTTCTACAGTGCCCTGTTTTATTTACTGGGCTCCTCTGGAAGGAAATGCAGTATTTAAATTAATAATTTCAGAAAGTAAAGAATATTGAGCAGAGTATTGGGATTACGACAACAGGACCAGATATGTGGGATTATCACAGCTGGTTACAGAAATATTTGCCTTGGCTTCCATGGGGATAATAGCTGAACCAGACTTATAAATGCAGACAAGTATCCTGGCTCTCTTCAACTAAATCTAATTCAGGTTTCATGGTCTTTGACTCAGCAGCACAATCAAATTATTTTCCAACCTCGTCTGCAGCTGTTCCCAGTGGCCAGAACTTGATTTTTATGTTCAAGAGGAAAATAATATAGTTTTAAAACTTAGTGTCTTGATGATTGATGAGTTGAAAGAATACTTAAACTCACTTGAAATCAAGCTGTTTTAGCTGTCATTAAGTTTCTGTCCACATGTTTTTCTTTCTTACCAGCCCTGAATTTTAGTGTCCTGCACAAATTTGAAACTTTCTTGTCATTCCTGTCAGGTTTCTTGATATTTCCTCTTCTTTTATGGAGGGTTTTGAGAGACTTATTCAATGGAAAAGCATAGAGAAAGAGTTATAATTTTAAAATGCTTTGTCTAATTGTGACTTATAATTGTATGAAGCTACATTTTACATGTATTCATGTGTATGTCACACTGTGCATTTTATTATTCCCCACTCTCTGGGGAAAAAGGCAATCTCAATAAGTATGAAGAATTGCCATCACTTAGTAGTAGTAGAGAAACAGACCCCAAAGGCCCTGGGGATGAGAGATCTTTCCTCCCAGAATCTATGGGTATCTCCCTTTTGTGCTAAGCTATGGTTGGTTTAACTACAGATTGTTGAATAAAGTACACTAAGTCATAACCAGCACACCATGTTACAGCTTTGACTCTTGCTCAGTCAGGAAAGAGAAAGCACATCCATGTGTCATGCTTTCATGGGTTTGTGTGGTAATTGTCACCCTACAATTGTATCCAATTGGGCTACTCATGGTTGATTATCAGCAGTGGTGGAATACGTACCGGGGCGTACTGGTGCCTGCTGGGAGCACTAGGTACTGTTCCAGTATGGTGCTCCTGAGGCCCACCCGCCTGCCTGTGCTCCTTACCTGTATTTGAGCTGTTCGGGGCTTCTGCGCATGGTGCTGGAGTGTCAAGGGCAGTAATTACGCATGCGTGGAGGCACCTATGTGATGCTCCGCTGCGTAGCTGGAGTGTCAAGGGCAGAAATTATGCATGCGTGCACACGTGCTGCATACGTTCATGTGGTGGACGCCCAGCCCCCTTGCACCATACCAGTTGCAATGGGATCCAGAACCCACCACTGGTTATCAGGAATCAATCTAGTCCCCAATACAGCAATGATAGCCTTCTCTGCTACAGTAGCAATACTTTCTCCATGCAAAATATATGGATGCCGAGTCTGATAACAGAGAATATTTGTAGTTCAGAGATGGACTGTGGGGTCCTTAGTATTCTTTGAGCTTAGTTGTTTTCTTTTCTTTCATTATCCAATTAGGTAATATTACCAGTGCTAGAAGGGAGTGAGGTTTCCTCTTTTTGTATATATTAGTGGCTTTCCTTGTTGGTATAGGTGGGAATGTTCTTCATGGTTTCTTGATTAGGCTGTTGTTTAGTGTTAGCTTGTTTGTCTGAGTTGGCATCCTTTGATTGGGATATTGTTCACTTCTTGAGTGTTGGTCTAATATTAATCTTGATGTTAATCTCTGTTTATCAGGCTGTTTATTGCTGTCAAGGAGGTGGTTGGGGGTTTTATTACTGTCTTGGCTTTTTTAATTATTATTTTTTTTGAATGGTATGTAGATGTTTATCTCTATTTGCCTGTTGATGGCTGATTTGTCTGAGTGCCAAACTTCCAGGAAGGGTCACTTCATGTGGCAGTGAAAAAACCAAAGCAAACTGGGGGACTCCGTTATGTGTGCTTCAAACATGTCACTCCTACAACAACTTATGCCCATACAGATAGTCCTCATGTACTACTACAATTGAGCCCAAAATTTATGTTGAGAAATTTGTTAAGTGAGTGGTGAAATTCAATTTTTTTTACTACCGGTTCTGTGGGCGTGGCAGGGGAAGGATACTGCAAAATCTCCATTCCCTCCTCACTCTGGGACCCGTCAGAGGAGGTATTTGCCAGTTCTCTGAACTACTCAAATTTTCTGCTACTGGTTCTCCAGAATCTGTGAGAACCTGCTGAATTTCACCCCTGGTTTTGCCCCATTTTACAACTTTTCTTGCCACATTTGTTAAGTGATTCATTGCATTTGTTAAGTTAGTAACATGGTGGTTACGTGAAACTGGTTTTCCCATTGACTTTGCTTGTCAGAAGGTCAAAAAAGGCAATCACATGACCCTGGGTCACTGCAACCCTCATAATTGTGAGTCAGTTGTCCAGCAGCCAAATGTAAATCACATGACCATGGGGATGCTGAAGTGGTCATAAGTTGAAAAATGGTCATAAGTCACTTTTTTCAATGCTGTTGAAAGTTTGAACAGTCACTAAGTGAACTGCTGTGAGTCGAGGACCATCTGTATAATTCACATATCATGCTAAATCATAGTTGGTGGTGATTGAGTGTGATGCCTGAACCAAGCCATAGCTACTTATTCCCAGTAAGCCATAATGTTGCTTGGTTTTGGTTGAGCATGATATTTCAGCCTAGTGACTGTCTATGTCAATAGCTATTGGGGGGGGGGGGGGAGGTAGTTTCTAATAACTCTGAGAATGGCCATATAAAATCCATATTATTTGTATATGTAGAATACATTCTGCTATAAGGAAGCTTTTGTGCGGTGGCATCAGATCTCTCTTGTAATCCATATTACATTCTCTCTGAAGAAATGCCTAGAAATAGCGATTTCCTTTCTGTGAAACTGGACTGGTATACTCTGCTCCAAGCTAAATGATTTTCCCAAGCCCCTGATTGTGTTGAGATTTTCATATCAATTTAGGAATTTGGGGAAGTGCAAATCCAAACATATCCGGGTAGTAGCAGATTGGAGAATTCTGGCCAAGATTGTCTGCTTCCAAACTTCCTATTTTCCTGTTGCAATTATATTGAAGTACATTTTCTGATGAAAAAAATATGGTTGGTGAAACTGCAGTGATTTTCTATAGTCCAAAGGGTTGCTGTGTCTTAATTCAGTATGTTGTGAGAATGGAAGAAACTCTCCCTGACATGTTTTCTCCTTTTTCGTGTCCCTAGCTGCCAGTTGTAGAGAAGATCAGAATTATTGCACAGAAGATCTATGGAGCAAATGACATTGAACTGCTGCCAGAAGCCCAGTTTAAAATCATTCAATATACCAAACAGGTACACCTACAGGCATCCTATGCCTGGGCTAAATTTAATGCACCTTGTGATTTTTATCTGGATATGCAGGCAGAATTGGGCATAACTACATTTTTTAAGAAGTAAAACTAGCGCAAAAGCCTTTAGAAAACTTTCCTTTTTGAAGAGAAGACTTCTTTCAGCATTTTGACCTGGCTTTAATACAGCACTTCCATGAGATGATAGTCAACATTTCTTGTTACAAAAGTGTAGGAGAGATTTAACAGAGAGATTAACAGTGTTGGGTGGACCTTGTAGGTCATCTAGTCCAACCCCCTGTCTAAGCAGGAGACCCTTCAGCGTTTCTGACAGATGACAGTCCAGATTCTCTTGGTTAATTATGTATTACATATGTCACACAAACAATTTTATATGAATTCATACGGAAGCATTCTTTCTACAGTATGTGCTCTACAAGAATTGTTCTTCTTAATTTCCTGTGGATCCATTTAAAATGCATTTTGCACTTTTCAAATTTGGCAGTTTCAGTGGATCTTTAGTTTACTGGATATCCCAAAGTGTATGAAGGGCCTCATTTCTTGCTTAAAATGACATCTGTGGTGGCATTTTTTCCTGGCTGCCATATATATATATTTGATGCTGGACTGATCTATCTAGAAAATGCTTTATATATTCAGTACCAGGAGCACCCCTATTAATGTTAAAACTAAAGATCCTGTGATTGATAGAAATAGTCTAACAGATGAATCAATTTGTGATGCAAAGGATCTGCTTAAACCAAGAAAGGCTAGAGCCAAATGAATGTGACTTTGTATAATTTGGTAACTTTTTTCTGGCACGCTCTTCAAGTGATGTCCTTTCTTTTGCAATCATTGTCTCTTTTCTGTTTGTCATCTAGGGATTTGGAAACCTGCCCATCTGCATGGCTAAAACCCATTTGTCATTGTCTCATGACCCAGAGCAGAAAGGAGTGCCCACCGGATTCATCTTACCCATAAGAGATATCCGAGCCAGCGTGGGTGCAGGATTCCTTTATCCCTTAGTAGGAACAGTAAGTGTCACAGTTTGGGAGTCTTGAATTAATATAAGTTTGATTCAATTGGGTTAGTACTGGATTATTTGGCTTCAAGCTCCCTCTATTTTTTTTAAAAACTGCATTAAATGATATACAGTTACTCATATATATCAATTATAAATTAATATTTCAGGTCCAATAGGCAGTTTGGTACATGTAGGAACCATGTTGGCCACCTCTGAAATAAATGGCATTCATTTGCTGACTTTTTATTCATTGATTTGTTCTTGGAGTGTGTTCCTTATGATTAAGGAACTCTTTCTTTCCTTCAGCGTGTTTTGTATGATTTTTTAAAATAGTTTTCTACTAAGCACAGTTCTTTATAGCATTTCTGAATCTAGATTAGCTTCTCATGTGTTATGGGGAATATCACTGGCTTAGGGTCAAGAAAAGGCGGAAGGAAAGACCAGAAAAAGAAACACATTTTCTTTCCAAGTTACATTTTTCAGCCCCCAAAAATGTTCTTTGGTATAAATAGAAAAGCACATATTGTAGCAATGTTCAGAGAAGTAAAACATTTTGTCTTGTGTAGGCATCTTCAATTTGAATGACTTGAGTTTTAATTAAACCTTGAGTCTTATATACAAGTCAATCCATAGTACTAGCTGATTTTTAGTCTTCTCTATGAAACCAAATGATAATAAACAAGGCTGAGAATTTAAGAAGCAGATTACTTAACAAAATCATGCTGCTTATGCTAATAAGATAAGCTGGAGCATAGTAGTAGGAAGTCTCATTTGCAGTTAAAGCAGAAATGAGTACCTTACAGGCTATATGTAGTCCTCAGCCATTGTGGTGTCTCTCTGTTTATGGCCTTGAGAGTTTACTGGAATTTATTTCTTTATTTATTTGGTGCCTCTTGTGAGTGTTGACTCCTGAACAAGCCCATGCAGTTTTCTTATCAAGATTTTTTGGAAGGAGTTTGCCATTGCCTGTTTCCTAGGGCTGAGAAAGTGTGACTTGCCCAATGTCACTCAGTGGCTAGGGTGGCTAGGGTAAGACTAGAACTCACAATCTGTCAGTTTCTAGCCTGCTACCTTAACTACTACATCAGACTGACTGTATCTCTTGCTAATATTCAGAGGAGTCTTTTGGGTGAAAAGAATATGTGCACTGGAACAAAGAAAAACTGCTCCCCTTCCATCTGGCCCATGGGGTGCTTAAGTCTGGAAATAGCAAAGCACTAGCCCGCGGTGCCTCTGGCAGCCAAAATAGGCCGTGAGAAGGCCGTGTGTGGTTCCCCCACTCCCTATTTTGGCCAGCAAAGTGCTGTAGGAGAACTGTTGTCCTGTCTCCCCCTTCCCCGGCCCATGGAGGAGAACTACAGTGCTGGTCCAGCTCTCAAAGAAATCCAGTTTGACACCACAGCTATCGAACGTTGTTGATTCCACTTTGGAAGTCTATGGGGGCAGTTAAAGAAAAATGCTAGTGCAGCCAAAAGATATGGAATGAGATTGTAATCTTGCCAAGATCCATAAGGCACAGGTAGTTCTCAACTTAGTCCACAATTGGGACCAGAATTTCCATTGCTAAGCAAGGCAGTTTTTTAGTGAGTCATGCCTGTTTTTATTACCGTTTTTGCCACGGTTGTTAAAATGAATCGCTTAATAGTTGCGGAGTGAATCATGTGGTCGTTAAGCAAACCCAGCTTCCCCCATTGGCTTTGCTTATCAGAAGCTGACTGGAAAAGTTGCAAATGATGATCACATGATACCAAGACACTGCAACCATTGGTTGGTGCAAGCTTGGATTTTGAACATCTGACTATAGGGATGTCATGGCCAATTGCAAATCACTTTTTCAGTGCCGTTGTACCTGAACAGTCACTAAATGAATGCTTTTAAGTCGAGGACCACCTATACAAAGATCTGATGGCTCCTAAAACCGTACTTACAAAACTGCCTCATGTAACAGTCACTAAAATGTCTTTCTTGTACCCAATGGAGAGATTGAAATAAGCATCCCACCTTGGGTTTAAAATTTAAAACTGGACAAGTTTCTAGAAAAAGTAATATAGGGTTAATAGTTACTGGATTTCCTTACTAGTTTAGCTTTTTAAGAGAAAGGGGAAAGAGCAGGGCATATAGTAGAAGGTCTCATGTTGTAAGGAAAAGATTTATGTAGGAAAACACCGTAGTGCTCCTTCTCTAAGAATTGGTCAGACCATTAACATGTTTATATTCTATTCATATGTCCCATATTCAGTGGGTACAAACCATTGTAGCCTTAGCCAATACAGGAATGATAATTTCAAGTTTAATGAAATGTTTGGTTGAGATAGAACAAATGTATTTTGAAAGTAAATGTTTTTTTTCTTGTTGAAAGGATTAAATTAGTCCTTCTTGGTATAGTCTATAAATCCAAAAAAAAGGGGTTATGTGGAGGATTTGTTCCTGCTGCTTCTTTTTATACCTGTTTATTTTACATAAATAAATTGTTAGGTCATTTGTCTGCCTAGTCTGTGAGCATTTTATAGCAACTTTTCACGGATTTATAGCTCTCTAAGTGATACAGGCTGCTGAGGTCTGCAACAGTGATCATCCTAACCTTCTATTAACTATTATATTGGCTGCCTGCAAAAGTACCATTCAGAATTCAAGTGTCAAAATCCTGGCTTTTATGGTCCTGTAAATGGAATTCTGGAAATGATAGGTCTGGATTCTGGTGGAAAGAAAAAACTCAGGGTAGGAATACCACATCCCTAGATTGCATTTACCATATTTATCTTCATAGACAGAGGGCTTCACCAAAAGCCAAAATTACTAAACATAGATTATTTAAAATGAATTCTTATGCTGTGGTAAGAACAAATAGGATAGGTTTTTAAGGTGAAATGAGCAGGAGTAATAGAACTAATCAATTCAGATTTCTCACTTGAAGAACAAATAACCAAGCTCAAATTATCATATTTTGCACCCATTGTGCCATGACTTAGCTCTCTGGAAAAGGCTCTAACACTAGAAAAAGTGGAAAGAAAGAGAAAAGGACAACTAGCTGCGACTTTTCAGAACAAACCCAATAGTAGTTTGACTGATGTACTCAGCCTTACCTGGAAAGTATCTCACTACTTGGTGGATGGTGCTAATAAAACTTACACCTTGGGTGGGGGATGTGCACCAAACCAAATTATGATGTCATGATGAAATAACTGCATAGACATAGATGTGCATTGTGTGTGGATAACATTTTCCAGATGCAGTGAATTCCAGATCAAAGAAGTTGAATTTTTCTGCTGGGCTTCCTTTTCAGAATAAAACAAGGGTTCCAGGGAGCTCAAGATACAAGCCAGGAAGGAAGTGTTTAGATTCTTGGCCCCATGACCAAGTAATTTTGGAATATGTATTTCAGACCAGTTGTTTCTTCATTCCAGATGAGCACAATGCCAGGACTTCCTACCAGGCCTTGTTTCTATGACATTGATCTGGATCCTGTGACTGGACAAGTAAATGGACTATTCTAAGACAAATCAACAACCAAAAGTGAGTATTTGAGAACATCAGTAGATGTTGCTTTACTCTGTGAACCAAGAATTTGCAGACTTTTGAGAGGATTTGGGCTAATAAGGACTTTCACAAAACATCTGCCATGGCTAATCATCAGATAGTCATTTATTAAAAAGCAATCAGTGATCTGTACCACCTTCTCTTTTGGGACAAGTGCAGACAGATGGATGCACAAGCAAAACACAAAGCTGAAGCCACCCCCTCATTTTGTTTCCAAGGATGGTAGTGAGCTTAATGTGGGATCCAGAGGCATTGCTGGACACTACTGTTAAGTTTGAAGTCAATGCTTCGTACCAGGTTCCTTGAGTTTCTCTTCACTAGACTTGCTTTCTAGTCTATAGCAATAGCAATAGCAGTTAGACTTATATACCGTTTCATAGGGCTTTCAGCCCTCTCTAAGGGGTTTTCAGAGTCAGCATATTGCCCCCAACAATACGGGTCCTCATTTTACCCACCTCAGAAGGATGGAAGGCTGAGTCAACCCTGAGCCGGTGAGGTTTGAACAGCCGAACTGCCGAACTAGCAATCAGCTGAAGTAGCCTGCAGTACTGCACTCTAACCACTGCGCCACCACAGCTCATAGTCTGATTATCATTCTTGTTCCCCTCCAGTTTCAGTTTTTTTCTTAATCCTTCTTAAGGCGTAGAGCCCAGAACTGTATTGAGTGCTCGAGGTGAGATGTGCAGAATTAAGCATTCTATAAATTTCATCCTCTTTATATAATTTTATTTTTGTCTTCTAAGATAAATCTTTTATTCAAGTCATTACTACTGAAAAGAAGAGGCCTCAAGGACTGGTTTTTTTTTCTTGGCATCCAACTCTGTCTCCAATCTGATGAGGCTAAACTGGCTGAGTATGAGTTATATTGAACACTGCCTGAATACAAATTTCAAGCTTGCTATGTATATCTATTAAACTATTATGCCATCCAGCCCATATTTAACTATCTTGCTGATCATTAACTCCTTTCTGACAGTCCAGATATACTATGTCTACAGTATTCTTATAATTTTTTAAGGTTAATTAAAAAACAATACATGTCAATATTGCAAAACCTGTCCTTGACAAATCCATGTTTTTATGGTGCTTGCATATCCATTTTTTATGATCTGCTCTAAAATCTTTCTAAATATTGATGTGGCTTGACTGGTTTGTAGTTTACTGCCACTTCTTTTTTTTCTCTTTTTGAACATCGGGCTGACATTTGTTCTCCTCCAGTCATCTGTCACTCCATCAGTTCTCTAAGGTTTCTCAAAAGGTTTCATTCAGACCATGATTTCATTCTTTCCCTGTTCTAGGATGCAGTTTATTTTCCCCTGGAGATCATGTTTCTGTCAGACATGAACATCAGTGCTGCCACTCTATTTTTCTCAGTGGAATACATTTTTGCTAGGGTGGCAGGGTGTGGGGGGAACTGGGGTCAAAGAAGACTGAACCAAAATAAAATTAAAATAGTTCTTCCATTTCTTTGTTATCTCTTAGCTGTTATCTTCCCTGAATAATTTGATATAGTAAATCTTTTCTTTTTATTTAGAATATAGCTAAATACACCTTGTAAAATTACGGTATTCCTTTCATTCTTCACTAATGTCAGGAAATTCTGAGTTTTTAACTTTCATGAAACCAGTTCTGCAGTCTCATATTACCTGCTTTCTATCCTTCCTTCGTGATTTGTTCCCCTTTCTATTTCCTATTGTATTCTTTTTTTTCAGGCCCTCGCTAGTTGTTTTGTGCAGTTGCATTCATTAAAATGATTTGCTATATTTGCAGTTAGTATCCCCTTCTTTAGGAATTTGCACCCACCTGGAGTTCTTTTTCCCATTAGTTTCTGCTGATCTGGAATGCTACTTAACTTGGTTCTGCATTTATTAAAACAGTTTTTTAAGTCCAGGATACATATTTTGTCTCTTCTCAATTTTTGTTTCTTCTAGACTCAAGCATTAAAGCATCAGGGTCACTCTTCCACTATTATGCTTCTTCCTTTTTCTCAGCTAAGGGTTTTTTGCTTGCCAGCATCAAATCAAGACTAGTTCATTCTCCCATGCATTCCTCCAAGTTTTGAAGGAGAAAGTACATCAGGAATTTCTGAAAGGACTATGCTTGCCAAAAATGTGTCTCCAAACATATGCCAGTATAAGTTGAGTTGATAAGTTAGTTCAGCAGCAAAAGTAGTTCAAACAATGTGAAGAATTATTATTTTATGAAGTGGAAAGGAGAATTTATATTGCATTTTGGGCAGTTTGTGGCTTCCTCTTTGAGGGAGGAAGGTCTAAAAAATCATATTACTAAGCTTTGGTGACACCTGTTCAAGAAAAAGCATGTAATTTCCCATTTTTTCCAGTGAGAAAATTACAGAAAAGTCAGTCTTCGTTTAGATCTAATCACACTCAAAAATCACTTTTCAATCTGGCTTCTTTCAACAAAACAATGGGGGGAAAACAATGGAAGTCTCAGCCATATCAACTCAATAGAAATAAAAATATGAGCCTTGGCTATCAAAAGCTCGTCTGTTTCTCCAATATCATGATATATTGGTAAGCTTTTCTTTGATATTCATTGGTGTAAAGATATGAGCTATTGATCAATGTGGATCCTCCAAGTTTTATATTAAGGGAGATGTAAAATAATTTGTGGACAACATGTGGAAATGTTTTCCTTTTTTATTTCCAGATGTTGAATGAATTATGTTATCATTGATTTTTAGAGCATAACAGATGCTATAAAAAAAAGATGGCTCTTTATTTTGTCTGATTCATTAATTATGACTTCCACTTTTGTTACACAAGTAATTTCTTTTCTTTTGCAGATATTGGGGAAACTTATTTTGACAAAAGTTGAGTAAGCTCTCCGTGGTTCCTAGAAGTCTTTGGAAACAATTTAAACTTTTTTAAAAAACACATCTTAATACTGTAATTTTAAACCGTGGTATGCTTTTTAGTTGTGGCAAATGAAAGTCTATATTTTTAACAATGGCACATTTTTAAAGAAGTTCACCTGTATTCCTTATTAAAAAAATATGGCTTTTACCTCGGATTCAACCTGATTAAATAAAATTTAATAATGAATCATACAACTTTTATTAAGTCTATTACATTTACACGTGAGTTAACAACTAAACAAAAACATAGCTGTTACATAGGCATTGCAACAGGCACTACCATGGAATATATACCCATGAATTGCATCTTGCCATGTTAGGATAAAATCTAAAGTTAATCCTCATTTGAATCCATGCACTGAAATAAGCAGAGTTAAGTCCCATCATTTTTAATAGGTTTGACCACATAGATCCAAGACTGGATTTCTCACAAAGAAAGTAAACTACAGGTTTTAAATACATTTTTGTTTAAAAAATATTTTGTTCTGTTTAAAATCTGGTGGGTTAGTGAAAGCACATTTTCTGATCAAAGACTTTAATTTTAAATTCACTAATTAATCACTTATACTTTCCTATTTAGTTTATGCTACATACTAATTTCTATTTTTAAAAGAAATAGTTTAACCAAACCAATTTGACCATTTTAATGCTTAATTTTGGTAGTGTTATATGAGCTATGCAGAGAGGACACCACCTCTCTTTGCTACTTACAAAAATCTCTTGTATATTTCTTCATCCTTCCTGAGATTTTTCCTATTTATTCATTATTTAGATTTGCATAGCCAGCACTTTAAAAGATAGACTCAAGATCTAGAAGGGACTATCCAACAAAATGCAATTCAGTGGTGGGAAAAGTAAGGTTTTACATACTTAGACAAGAAAAACAAATGCCCAGATATAAAATGGGAGGTACCTGGCTCAATAGCAGTAACTGTGAGAGGAAACTAGGATTCAACCACTTAAATAATCAGCAGTGTCCTACAGCTGCCAAAAAAAAAGCCAATGCAGTCCTAGGCTGCATCAATAGGGGGATAGTATCAAGATCATGTGAAGTCTTAGTACCACTTTTATATTGCTTTGGTAAGACCAGACTTGGAATACTGCATCCAGAAGTTGAAGCTCTAGAAAGAGTGCAGAGAAGAGCAACAAAGTTTATTAGGGAGCTGGAAGTTAAAAGTATACGATGAATGGTTATAGGAACTGGGTATGTCTAGTCTAACAAAGAGAAAGATTATAAGTGACATGATAGCAATCTTCCAATATTTGGTGGGTTATCACAGAGAAGAAGGGTCAACCAATTCTCCAAAGCACCTGAGGGCAGGACAAGAAGTAACAGATGGAAGCTTATCAAAGAGAAATCCAACCTAGAATTAAGGAGAAATCTCCTGACAGCGAGAACAATGAATCATTGGAACGGCTTGCCTCCAGAAGCTGTGAGTGTTCCATCACTGGAGGTTTTAAAGAAGGAATTGGACAACCATTGTCTGGAATCGTATAGAGTCTTCTGCTTGAACAGGAAGTTGGACTAGAAGATCTTCAGGGTCCCTTCCTCCCTCTTATTCTGTTAACTTGATCGTTATTATAAGCAATGTACGAAATAACAATAAATCACAATACATAAAACCCAAACCAAAAAGCAGGGGGAACAACATATGGCATAGCTAACACAGAAAGTACACTCCAGGTGTATATATCCTGACTCATCCCAGAATTTAGGGAAATACACAGGTTTTCAAGGATTGTTTAAGGAACTGCAGTATCAGAACAGTTTTAAGTGATATGGGGGATGCTATTCCAAGGGGCAGGCACAGAAGGATATGATCAGACATCAGATGATGGTGCCAAATGGATGGAACCCAAAGCATGTTAACTCTGCTGGATCTTACAAGATAGCAGAAATGATGGGAGAGGGGCAGATTGATACTTTGGATAAAGAAGTCTACACCTAGCCTCTCCACTTACATAGATTCTGATGGTGGGTCTGGAAAATTCTTGCTTATAAGGCCCTCTAGGATTTTTGGCCTTCTACATATGTTCAGGAAGAGGTTTGATCATGTCCAGCCATAATAATAATAATAGCTAACTATGGTGGGAGCTGTAAGCCCACAGAAATAGTTGGCTGGGTATAATACACATTTTGAACCTCTTGCTGACCCTCTTGCTATTTTTGTTCACTTATTATAGACAACTTTGGACAGGTCTGATTTAAAAAACAATCTGATGTCAGTCCAAAAACTTTGCATTTGATGCGGTGTTGGCATTGTTTATGTTTATGGGGAGATGGTAACACTCTCAAAAGACTTAGAAGATGGGGAGATTCCTCCGGATGGTGTTTGAATAGCCCCAAAGAAATTACTCTGACCGAGGCTCCCCAAGAGCATGAAGCAACTTCCTTGTCCCGACAAAAAACCCTTTTATTAATTTACTGTGAATTCTGCTCATTCACATCAGGCAAAGTCTTTCAAAGGAGGATTTATAGTTACAGACCTTATCTGGCTGGGAGAGCTGACAGGTCAATATCTACAGAACTTGGCAAGGAGTCTTAGAGAATCACAACCTGTGAACTAATGGTCTCCTGCAAACTCTACTCCCCTTTCGCTCCTCTTATTTCCTCTGGAAGGGGCCATTCCTCATCTGGCCTTACTCCCAAGTCGACCCCTGTTCTTTAGTTGTTCCCTTCGTCTGGCAACTCTGCACATGCGCACACTGGGAACAAGCTCAGCTTCTCGTCTGCCTCACTGATATCTGACTCTGAAAATAGCTGATAACTGGCATAAGGCTCTGGCCCCCTCTCTCTCCCTCTGTGACACAGAGCCCTTCAGGATTGGCCCATGTTCCTCCCCAATCTCTTCACTGTCCAAATCTGCCAGCTCCACTGGCTGCTGGTGGGCCACAACATAAATTGATTTTATTCTGTTTTTTGCATTTATTTTTCTAAATGAAATACAATAGCAAAATATTCCATAGTACTATGGAGATTCTCAGTCATCCGGGGGTCACGGGTGTCCCAAAAGTGCTTTTTCCAAAGGCAACTGGACTTTCTGGTTTTTTTTTTGAAGACGTTTTGCTTCTCATCCAAGAAGCTTCTTCAGCTATGAATGGATGGTGGGGAATGGAAGGATACTCCTACATAAACCAGTACATCAATGCTGGTTGTCAACAGATTCATTTGCACTATCATAGATCAATATTCTGACTTTGTGTCCATTCTGTGGACACTCCTGAAAGGAGGCCAACCTTTGTTGCCTTAGCTTCAATGAGCAGATTCCTTAAAAGAACAGCAACATTTGGAGTATTGTTCTTCCAAGCTTGTGCAGAATCCTGAAGAAAGTAGGCTTCTTTTAACAAATAGGAGAAGACTGCTAGGCTATGCAAGATCCAAACCAATTCTTCTGAATCATTTTTGAAATATGGATAGCCCTACCCATATGCCCATGTACATACAAATTACTTTCGAATGTGTAAATTAAAAATATATTTGCTGCCAGATTTGTAATTAAGAGAAATAAACTGGTGTCCTTGAAAAGCTCTTGAGCACACTTGTGATTAATGTAGAGGAATTTGGTGAGTTTCATTACTTTTCTGGGCAGAGCTTCCGGGTATTTGAGGGGGGAGGGTGATAAGGGGAGAGATTTTATCTGCAATGCACCACAATGGCTGGATTAAAAGTGAAATCCTTTGTTTTGAAGGAAGTTTTGATGAAAAGGAAGGCAAAAGAGCCAAATATGCCATATTTTGTTGCCTATTTGGATTCATATTTATTGCACCACTCATCCTTTAAAGAGATTGTTAATGATATCTTGCACTCTCTCTTTTTCTAAACCAGGGGTGTCCAAACTTGGGAACTTTAAGACTTGTGGACTTCAACTCCCAGAATTCTAAACTGTTCAAAACTCATTTCTATATAGCTTATAGATATCTCTAACAAGCACCCCAAGGCCTAGGTAGACAGACAAGGCTAAGACCATTTTGCATAATTTGAGTTCTTGGCATCACCAATTTAAAAGTCTAAATAATGCATTATAGAAAAGCATTTTTGAATGGTTTCCCAGAGAATTGTGGCTTGACACAGCAAACAGTAGTGATTAAATAAATACCATTTTAAACCTTAAAATGAGGTTTAAGATAGTTTTATACAGTACTGAACTCAGTACTGAAACGTTCTTCCCTCACTTTTGTCTTTCCATCTTTTGACACAATTTTCTGATAATTTGATCTAGCATCTGATTTTAGGTAAAAAGCTTCCTTTTTTTCTTTGATAGTTTGCAAAGTACTATTTGTTGCATATTATCTCACTTCCCCATGGTGTCTTAAACAGCCATATGGATTAGTAGCCACACAGTTGCTTATTGAATGGCAGCCATATAACTATTTTAAGAAGCAGATCTGTGAATCTTTTTGCAGGCTACGCATTACAGCTGTACATGAATTTGGAGGGCTTGTATCCTAAACAACCCTGGAAGAACCAAGACTGGCTGCAGCTTCATGTTCAGTTTTGCGGCCAAGCTATTTTTTTTTTTTAAATAATAATAATACAAACTAATGCCATGAAAGCAAAGATACAAAAATCCACTGACAATCCAAACTGCCGACTTTGCAACAACAAAGTTGAAACTGTTTCACATTTAATATGTGAATGCAGCAAAATTGCACAAACTGATTACAAATCTAGACATGACCGAGTTGCTAAATTAATCCACTGGTCATTATGTAAAAAATACGACTTACCTGTATCCAAAAAATCATGGGAGCACAAAGTGAAAAAAGTTACCAAAAATGAGAAGGTGAAGATCTTGTGAGACTGTCATTTGGAACACAACACGCCAGATATCATGGTTGTAGAGGGCCAAAATATACAATTTATTGACATCACGGTACCAGGTCAGAGTCAAAGAAGGTTAGAGTAAAAAAAAAAAACTGGAAAAAAATCACAAAATATTGCGACCTGGCCATATGGATGAAACATGTAACAGTGATACCCATTGTCACTGGGACACTTGGTACCATGTCCAATAATTTCATAAGATACATCAACAAATTGCAGCTTCCTGCAATAACACCAGCGGAACTGCAAAAAAACTGTGCTACTCGGAACATTGTATATTTTAAGAAGGTACTTGGTTTATACCTAGGTCACTGGCAGCAGCCCATATCATCCATTAGCACCAGTCAATGGTATTGGCGATGCATTTTTGAATGTTCAGTTGACTGAGAGTCATGTTTAATGAATAAAGTATAATAATAATAATGTATTGGCTGTCACAGGAAGGAGTCCTTGTGAGAAGGATAGGCTCACTATGTATAACTAACTTTTGAGATGTCAGAAATTCCTGTAGCAATTATTTGATTGTTTAAGTGTAAAGAGTTCCAAAGTAGCACATGTTCCCTTTGGATCTTTTAAAACATATTCAAATAATATAGTCGATGCTTGTAGAGAATTCAAGGCGAGGAAGCCAGCTAGTTTGATGGTTTCTTAACATAGTAATTCGTCATCCTGTAATAGAATGGCTCACGTGCCATGAGGAATAAATCATGGAGGCTCTTGGCAAACAGCCACCAGCAAGTTTCTTGTTCTACGTCTACATGATTTATTGCTCTGCCTTTGGAAGTCGGCAAACACTCTCGCTCACTGAAGCCTAGTCAGTGCCATTTTTTTCACGTCTCTGCCTCAGCTGTGATCCAAATGATTCAGTCATGTCAAAGGTTGGGAAACACTGTTTTAAATATGGGGGGGGGGGCTGGCCACAGGAACTTCAGAACCAGGTTTGTTGTAAATACCTTTGAGGGGGGTCTGTTGTAACTTGGAATGGCAACTAAGTGACCAGTTGTAAGTTCACAACTACCTGTATTCGGTTTGCATGATGCTCAACTAGCTAAAAAACTCTCTGTCAATAGGCAAGTCCTGATTTTGAACATGGGGACCTGGTGGCTCACTGGCTAAGTTGCTGAGCTTCTCGATCAGAAAGATCAGCAGTTCGGCGGTTCAAATCCCTAGTGCCACGTAACGGAGTGAGCTCCCATTGCTTGTTTCAGCTTCTGCCAAACTAGCAGTTAGAAAGCATGTAAAATGTAAATAGAAAAATAGGGACCACCTGGATGGGAAGGTAACAGAATTTAATGCACCTTCAGCATTTAGTCATGCCGGCCACATGACCATGGAGACCTCTTTGGAAAGCACTGGCTCTTTGGCTTTGAAACGGAGATGAGCACTGCCTCCTAGAGTCAGGAATGACTAGCACATATATGTGAGGGGAACCTTTACCTAATTTTGAACATACAAGATGCCATGTTTAAGTCT
Organism: Thamnophis elegans; assembly: GCF_009769535.1. Taxonomy (NCBI): domain Eukaryota; kingdom Metazoa; phylum Chordata; class Lepidosauria; order Squamata; family Natricidae; genus Thamnophis; species Thamnophis elegans. The sequence continues at coordinate 152,586,389 of NC_045541.1, read as the reverse complement.
GGGCACCCCCCTCAGGACATGTGTGCTTGTGACTCAGCAAAGCCTTTGCCCAAAAGATCCAGCCTTCCTGCCACCTGCCACATGCCGCTTCTCAATCGGATGGGATTACAACTCCCAAAACCTCAGTTAGTGTCCCTGACATCTCAGTGCAGCCAGTGGGGTTTCAGATGCTGGAACAGGACTGGCTCTGGACCAGGCACAAAGCCCTGGTAGTTGAGAGGAGAAATGGGGAGTTGATCTGAATGCCTGGCAAGGCTCCTGCAGGAAAAGCCAGCTGAACATCTAGCGTTTCCCAACCTTGTCAACTTGAAGATGTCTGGACTTCAGCTCCCAGAATTCCCCAGACGTCGCTGGCTGGGGAATTCTGGGAGTTGAAGTCCAGACATCTTCAAGTTGACACGGTTGGGAAATACTGATCTAGCGAATAAAAGGGTAAAATCCGGCCAGCGCTACTGATACGGGTCTGGAGGCACACCTCGCGTGACAGGCAGCTTTCATTCCATTATCACCTGCAAAGGGGGCAAGTGAGCGGTGCCTACAGACATGACAACTACACGTGTGAAGAAAAGCGTTGCAGGCAGCCCCCAGAAGCGCCACACAGCGCGCATCTTCACCTTCTTAAAAGCTTCCCGTCCATCCGCCGCAGGGCGATGACCCTGGAGGGCCAGCCGGCGGCCCTCGACGACAAAGGGAGTCGCCGCTGCGCCTGAACTCCGCCAGGACCCTCCTTCTCGGGGCGACTCCTTGGCGTCGCCAGAGCGCCAGCGGCGGGCGGGCTCCGCTCCTTCCACCCTCCCCGGGAGTCAAGTGGGAGGATCTGCCGCGGCAAGCAAAGGAGACGCCGCCGCAGCCGCTCGGAGGCGAGCGCTGATTTCAACCGCCGAGGCAGGAGACAGGGATTCGAGGACGGCTGGAGAGGGAGCAGGTGAGCCCGTTGCGGGGACCGGGCGGGCGTGGAAGAGGTAGCCAGCCGTCGCGGTGCCCTGGCCGGAGCCGAGGCGAGGAAATGCAAATCCGAGAAGGTGGGAGTGAGGATAGACCCCATAAAAGGATGCGCGACCGCAGCTCCTTGCAGCCTTGGGAGCCGCGCTCTTTTCCGTGCAGGTGGAGCGGGAAAGGGCGAAGGGTGCTAAGCTGCGATCTTTGCAACGCGTGGCTGTATTGCTAATGCCCCCCCCCACACACACACACCATCTTCCCGGTGCACAAGGACATTTTAATCGCGCGCAACGCAAGGACAGATGCTCGGTGTGGGTGTGTGCAGAGTACAGGAGACGGAGATCTCTTTGCTCGGTCCCCCAAAACTGGAAGCAGCATCACAACCCCCCCCCTCCTCCATTTCTGAGTAGGCTTCACGCTCAGGGAAGTTGAGGGAGCCTTTCTGTTCAACGGGAGAGTCACGCGTGGGAAAGTCCCCGCTGAGCTGCTTGGGAGGAGGCTTTGTGTGGGCAAAGAGGGTTTCAAGGGGAACCAGCCGCCAACCCTCTTTAGTGCGGGGGGGGGGGGTTTAGAAACGATGGGTGCTGGGCCTCTTACTAGCAGGGCATCTCCCTTGAGCATGGGTGCATCTTGCTTGAGCAGACCACAACCGCTACTTGGCATCCTCAGTGGTTTTTGGACTGGGAAATGGGAGCCATCCTGGCACCACTGGGCTGGCATGGGATGTTTGAAACAAATGGAGGTCCCAAGCAGACAACTGTTCACTTTAACTGCAATCACCAAAGCCTACAGCTGGTGCAGGAACAGTACAATGCAGTAGCTGGGTTGGACTAGATGACCTCCAAGGTCCCTTCCAACTCTGTTACTGTTTACATGTAGATTTACTTGTGCAACTAAAAGTAAGCAGCCCTTTTTGTTTTTAAGATTCTGCATTATCATACTTTGAACCTGGTGCAGAGGGCTAGGTTTCCAACCATAGGACCTCACAAATGTATATTCGCTTGAGTAGGACAATTCCAGCCAGCCACCTTAATTACGCTGGTAGTCTCCTGTGCTGAAATCAGCTGGATATGAAGTTTAGGAAGCTGCTGTCTGGATTTCAAGCTTTGGTAAAAATGCCAGCCAGAAGTTCTATCTGGACAGCAGCCACCATAGTCCCCGATTGGTGTGTCACCCTGCCTTTTTTTTTTTAATCCTTCCCACCCATGCCTGGAAGGCAAGCACCAATTGGGCAGACTTTTGAGGATGTCTATTTTCATGAGCAAACAGCATCCCTGGTCATAGACCCATACAGTTTGAAGTGTAATATTGATCCATGGAGTTCAACCTCCCAGCTCAGTGCAGGCGTTCTTGCTCATGATGAATGCGTGAACTCCACAGGTGAATTGGTGGGAAAATAACTTGAGGCATCCCTGTTTCAGCTTCTTGCTGCCATTTGAGCTAGAACAGTGGTTCTCAACCTGTGGGTCGGGGCCCCTTTGGGGGTCGAACGACCCTTTCACAGGGGTCACCTAAGACCATCGGAAAACACATATTTTCAGCAGTCTTAGGAACCGAGACACCAATTTTATGGTTGGGGGTCACCACAACATGTGGAACTGTATTAAAGGGTCGCGACATTGGGAAAGTTGAGAACCACTGAGCTAGAAGGATAAATTCTTGCCAATTTCATCCAATTCTTTGCTTTCTGCCAGAACATGGTTTGGCAAAAAGCCTTAGTAAAAAAGGTTCAACAATTAATGTTATTGGATTCAGATCCAGAAGAACTGAGAGGCACATCAGCACTGGGAGAGAAGAGAAAGGAATGGTGCCTGTGTGTTTATGTGTGTGAGTGTGGGTGTGCGTGCACACACACACACGCCTCTTCTTTATGCGTGTTTGGAAAAAGTTTTGTGTTCTCTTGCTCTTTTGTTTGCTTGCCCACACTCTCTTTTTTTCTGGCACACAAAATATTTTGCTGGGTCTTCCCTTTTCCTTTCTCCTTCCTGTAGCCTTCTCTTCCCCTCCACACCATTCAGATCCCAGCTTCCTGTCCCTCCATTGCCATTTCACTGGATGCTTTTAGGATGCTTCCATGGGGCTGATTAAAACACATACAGCTGTGATGGCGAACCTCTAGCACTTGTGCCAGAGGTGGCATGCAGAGCCCTCTCTGCTGGCACATACACCATCTCCCCAGGTCAGATCTCCATGGCATTTCTTTCGTGAGCTTCTGTTTTCCTGCAAATCACAAAACAGAAGCTCATAAAAGAAAAAGATCTTACCTCTTGCTGCACTGCTGATGTTGGGATGCCCTTCCCCCCACCGGCCAGCTGGTCTTTGGGTCTCTGCTGCCCATATGTGCATGTCCACGCATGTGCACATTCGCGCATGTCCATGCATGCACACATTTGCACATGCACACACCTTTCAGTTTGGGCATCCATGTGCACAGTTTGAGCACGCAGTGTCTAAAAGATTGGCCATCATTGACATATAGAGACATACACACACACACACACACACACACACACACAGTTAAGGCTCACAGTTTCACTGGCCCATCAGCAGGCTGATTAAATAGAACCCCCTTCTCCTCATTCAAACATGAATGGGCCACCTGTGGACTGGTCTAAGAGCCCAGGAAAAATGGCCAAGAGTGACCATGATTGGAGGGATGAGGCATGCAAAGCACAGCCAATTGACAGCAGGGCTGGCACTGGCCACACAGAACTGTTTGAGCCAGCAGAGACTGGAAAATTACTTTTGACAAAAAAAAAAAAAACCCAAGGAAAAATGGGTGGCCAGGGGCAGGTTTAGGATAAAGTCATCCATTTGTAAGCAAGCTGCCCTATACCACACCAAGGCAAGTGGGATATGCAAATTAGCGGTAGTGTCTCTATTATAAATCAGAATTGTGGATCAGATTAAGTGCAAAAAAAAGAAGAAATGTGTAGATAATGTAACTGATACATACTGCAATGTTTAATTGCCAGTAACTGTTGATACAAAATTAGATGTTTTGTGCACCCACATCTCATTACACATGGACACATACACGTGCACGCACACACATGCACACACACACACAATGTGCTGGTCTCTTCTCTAAGATAAGGTTCATGCAGCTTCTGGGGAAATTATCTAGAAATAACTCCTGATGGCAAAAATGTACAATTTTTTTCGGCTAAGAATAACAAGTCTACTTAAATAAGCGATCTTCGATTGCTGTTTGCCTTTGAGAAAAAGGAAGTACAGTTTTGGCAGCGGCTGCCATTCCTTCTGGTCAGTCCAAGGATTTGCAAAGTTGGAAGGAGGAGGAGGAGGAGGAGGAGGAGGAGGAGGAGGAGGAGATTCTTTCCATGGCAGGTCTGGAGCAGAGCTTCATCTTTCATGGTGCTGTTGCAAAGAATCCCTACTTCCAAGAGATGTCAAGAAGCTTAGGCTCCTTTTTTTAATACTAATTATTTTGATGCATCAGTGACTATGGGGAACCTCTCTGTGTTCTGACCTAGACTTCCCCAAACCACGAAGCAGACTTCTTGTCCTAAAAAAACCCCTTTTTATTAAATTACTGTGAATTCCTCTCATTCATATCCAGCAAAGTTTTTCAAGGGTGAATTTATAGTCACAGACCTTATCTGGCTTGGAGAGATGCCAGGCTGATATCTTCAAAACTTGGCAAGGAATCTCGGAGAGTCACGAAGTGAACTAATTGTCTCCTGCAAAGTCCACTCCCCTTTCACTCCTCTTTTATTCCCTATGGGAGGGGCCATTCCCCGTCCACCTGTGGTCTTACTCCTTAGTCAACCCTTGTTCCGTAACTGTTTTTGTCTGACAACTCTGCACACTGGGAACAAGCTCCAGCTGTTCATCTGCCTCACTGATGTCTGACTCTGAAGGCAACTGATAACTGTTGGACGACCCTGGGCCCATCTCTGCCTCTGATGCAGAGCCCTAATCAGAGCCTTCCCCAGATTCCAGGACTGGCCCATGTTCCTCCCCAACCTCCTCACTGTCTGAATCTGCTGCCAGCTGTACTGGCCACTGGCGGGCCACAACACTCTGCCCCCCCCCCTCTGTCCTATAGTGAACACTACTGAAGGAAGACAGCAGAGTTACACCATCCATGGGTTGGGAGGAAGAGGCCTTAATGGCAAGTGCCTACCATGCAACGGGCCCTTGGGTAAATGGGAACCCAATCCAGGATGGGCTTCAGTGCAGAGAAAGCTTTCCCTGGGGAGGGCATGGGTGAAATGGAAAAAGCCAGCCATGATCTCTTTTATGCAATTGTCCACGCATGAGAAGGAAAGCCACACGACGCTATAGATTTTGAATATTTGCTGATCACCTATAAAAGTGGAAAAAGTGATCATAGCCCTCGGATATAATCTCAGCTATAATCAGAGGTTTCTACCAGTATGATAAAAAAAAATCAAGGGAGTGGCCCTGACCCAGCAATTGAACTCTGCCTGTTTTGTTACATCTATTAGACATGTTATACAGGTAATCCTTGCATTAGAAGACTTCATTTAGTGACCATTCAAAGTTATAAAGGTAAAGATTCCACTTGCACATATGTGCTAGTCATTCCCGACTCTAGGGGATGGTGGTGCTCATCTCCGTTTCAAAGCCGAAGAGCCAGCATTGTCCAAAGATGGCTCCGTGATCATGTAGCCAGCATGACTAAACACCGAAGGCGCATAGAACGCTGTTATCTTCCCACTAAATTGGTCCCTATTTTTCTACTTACATTTTTACATGCTTTTGAACTGCTAGGTTGGCAGAAGCTAGGACAAGTAATGGGAGCTCACTCCATTATGCGGCGCTAGGGATTCGAACCGCCGAACTATCAACCTTTCTGATCGACAATCTCAGTGTCTTAGCCACTGTGCCTCTTATTCAACGTTATAATGGCACTGAAAAAAATGACTTATGACCGTTCTTCACACTTATAACCGTTGCAGAAATCCCCTTGGTCACAGGATCAAAATTTAGATGCTTGGCAACTGACTCATGATGATTGCATTGTCCTGGGGTCACGTGGTCACCTTTTGTGACCTTCTGACAAGCAAAGTCAATGGGGAAGCCAGATTCACTTAACAACTGGGTTACTAACTTAACAGCAATGATTCACTAAACAACTGGCAAGAACGGTCGTAAAGGGGGGCCAAACTCACTTGACAAATGTTTCACTTAGCAACATAAATCTTGGGTACAATTGTGGTCATAGGTCAAGGGCACATAACAAATGGATGGAGCTTTGATTGCAGCTACCATCCTGACTTTTTTTAACCATACCTTACAGAAGTCCTTGTCTCTAATTAGAGGTGGTATTCAAACAGTTTGGACCGGTTCACCCGAACCACTAGTGGAACTCGTGGGTGGGATGGTCCTGCTCCCGCCCACCTGCCCCACCTCTATGTCATCCTATTTAGGCATGTTTTCAAGCTGTGTGCATGCGTGCAAGCCTCGTGCGCAAGCAAAGCGCATGTGCGGGCAGTCGTGTGCATGCATTGAGGGCGTGTTCTTGCATTTGCGAACTGGTAGGGAAAATAAGTGAATACTACCCTTGCCTCTAATATTAATCTTGTCTATTCAGAAGTAAAGGGAAAGAAAGCAAACCAGATATCCATCTATATAATACTCCATAGTACAGATGCTACTTGTGCCGACTGTTAAGGCTGCTGTGTGAAGGCTGCCTGCAACCTAATAAAATTAAATGGAATCCATCTTGAATCTGATAAAATGTTAATCTTATTAAAAGCATATATAAATGAATGAGTAAAAGTAATTACCATAATGAAGCCAGGAGTATATTTTTAATATGATTAAGTGATAGATAATGTATGCCATAGCAGAGAGCATTATATAACTGTTCTTCCCACCTGTGTGAAAATTGAGAATGTCTCTTCCATATGGAGCTTTCTTTCTTTATATAAGCATTTATCATAAAATTGTATCTTAACATAATCTGCTCTCCTATTACTTAGGATATTTATTTGACATCTAACTGATTTAATACTCTGATGTCATTATTTAAAAGTACTCAGTGGGAAGGTTCAAAATTAGCCTTCAGTATAAGTAATAAGAAACATACATTAACAAAAATATGGCTTAATTCACATGATCAGAACAGGACATGTTTTGTACTAACTGTGAACTGAGTTTTCAGATGTATAACTCAGAAATCACATTTTATGGTTGATTGCTCCTTATTTTCTCTTGCTTCAAGCTTATCCATTTATTGTTATCTCAAGGTCCATCAGATTCTAATAGGGAACAAAGCCCTTACATCATACCAAACCTTATTTAGTGTAAACTATTTCATTTATATCAATACTCTTTGTAAGCCATGATTAATTACCATAACTAAGTGTCTAAAACACTGAGCTTGTCGATAAGAAGGTTGGCAGTTCAGCAGTTTGAATCCTTAGCGCCATGTAATGGAGTGAGCTCCCGTTACTTATTCCAGCTTCTGCCAACCTAGCAGTTCGAAAGCATATGTAAAATGCAAGTAGAAAAATAGGGACCACTTTGGTGGGAAGGTAACAGCGCTCTGCGCACCTTTGGCGTTTGTCATGCCGGCCACATGATCACAGAGATGACTTTGGACAGTGCTGGCTCTTCGGCTTAGAAAGGGAGATGAGCATCCTAACCCGTAAAGTCAGGAACGACTAGTACTTACGTGCGGGGAACCTTTACCTTTTCCTTAACCTGTCACAAACACTGTTGACCCAGTGTGATATCTGACAACATGACAATGTGATGCTAGGCCTTGATATGTAATAGTAATAATTCCTATCTTTGCTGCTGAATTGCGTATGAAGATAGGTATGATGGACTGAACAATATCTAGAAACCAGCTACAGGCATTGAAAAGGAGTACATAAGAACATTATTAGCTAAAGATGAAACATCGTTTACAAACATCAAAAAGCCAGTGGTTTTTGTTAACAGGGCGAATAGATTTAAATACATAAGGGAGAAAAAAGCTTAAGAAACCTTAGGGTTTCTTCGGGATGTCAGATGTTTCCTAGTGAACTCATGAAAATGTTCATTTATATTCACTTTTTTAAACATAAGATTTGTATAATTTTTATTCTACCTCTTATAATGATAAGGAAGACTGATTTAGCTATGTAGTACTGTGATACCAGTCTCCAAATGTTATACTGGAACTACAAGGCATACATTGATGTCTAGGACTATGATTTAACTTTCAGGTCTATTCATTCAAGTTCAGGGTATGCACCTTGTTAGTAATAATAATTCTTTTGATGAGTAATATTAGAAGAGCTGGTGATGGGAAAATTTTTAATTTCAAAAATGAGGGTTATTAAGGGTTTCTTCATCAGAAATGCAGTGAAGCACAATCTTGAATGCAGTTCAAAACATTAATATATCAAAGTACTTGTCAGTGATCCTGGGATTTTCAAAATCATGTTAGCTAAGTGATTCATATTTGCTTGGTTTATAATGGATGGGTTCATTTACCAGGTTAACTCAAAGTAAACTTACCACATCATAGCTTAATGTAACAAGTGACAGTAATTCTGGGCTGGTAATAAATTATGTGATTTGCTATAAAGCTTTCCCCATGTTTTAAGAAGGATTTTTCAATTCTTGACCATGCTATTTCAGTGTGGCCAATTTCCCCAGCCTTTGTTTCTTTCCTCCTATTAGTCTAAATATACAGTATATATACTACTGAATGCGTTCACACATGTATTTTATTTATGTTGCTTGTTTTCTTTCTGTGCAACTGAATAGTGAACGGACACTTTGAAAAAAAGGTTGTGGTTGAATTGAAATTGTGCCTAGTTTTAAAATAAAAGGTGGCTCAGTGACTAAGATGATGAGTTTGTCAATCAAAAGGTCGGCAGTTCGGCAATATGAATCCCTAGTGCTGCGTAACGGCGTGAGCTCCCTTTACTTGTCCCAGCTTCTGCCAACCTAGCAGTTCGAAAGCATGTAAAAAATGCAAGTAGAAAAATAGGGACCAGTTTGGTGAGAAAATAACAGTGCTCCACGCGCTTTTGGCATTCAGTCATGCCGACCACATGACCATGGAGACATCTTCAGACAGCACTGGCTCTTCGGCTTTGAAATGGAGATGAGCACTGCCCCCTAGAGTTGGGAACAACTAGCACATATGTGCGAGGGAAACATTTACATTTACCTTTAGTTTTAAAATAAATTGAGGCCATGAAGAATTTCAAAAAAGATCTCTCCAAGCATGGGGATACTGAAGGGTAAAAGATAACATTGCCCACCTTCATTTTTATGCTGCTTTCCTGACGGGGGATTTTCAAATAAGATTTTGGATCCCCTGATCCCGGTTTATCATTATGGTATGAAAAGAAAGAGCAAATTCTGAATTTGAAAGCATTTGGATACTTTTAAAAATTACATAAATCTACAACTTGCAATTTGGATCGAGTGTATAATAGCAGTAGCACTTAGACATATATCGCTTCATAGTGCTTTTGCAGCCCTCTCTAAGTAGTTTACAGAGTCAGCATATTGCCCCCAACAATCTGGGTCCTTGTTTTACTGACCTTGGAAGGATGGAAAGCTGATGGTCTTTTTAGGTTAAGGAAAAACCAGGAGATCTAATAGGAGAACATGAAGTACTACATGGCATTATAGGAGTAGAAAAATAAACATTTTTTCCTGTTAGTGGTAGAATTCTTCAGTGAAATTGAGCAGTCGGAAATTTAGGACAGAACAAAGGTTTCTCTTCTTAGTAGGGTACAAAAAAACTCAAAATAGGTTTATGTATGAGAAAAACAATCCATTAGTGACATATGATATTATACAAAAGAGACTGAAAGCTTTCAGATAACAATTTAATGAGTGTTGAATTCTGTAATTCTTCTTTTGATGACCAACTTTTTTTCCCCTTTTTGCTAAAAGTGAAAACTTTGAGGTTGTGGACTAATTTTTTAATGGAACATCAATAGCAGAATCCTGATGATAGCCTTTAGCACAGTTGGTAAGTGTGGCTAAAGCCATTGAGCAATCTTCTGCGAGTGTTTAGTACTTACCACTTACTGAAACAAAAAACGTATGAAAAGGCATATACTTGCTTAATAGTCTTCTGTATATGCCTTTGTATCCTGGTGACTGCCAGGACAAATCCGTTGCTGTTGCCTGTGTCCTAGGCATGAAAGAAAGTGACTGGCCCAGTTGGATTGGTATCTACTAGTTTCTAGCCTGGCGCTTTAAACACTATACCAGACTGTCTCCTCTCTTAATAGATATAACAATAAATGATTAAAGATGCTATCTTCCCCCATTGGAGCACAGTAACGGTTGGAATGGGTAGACCTGCTTGTATGGAAAATGAAATAAAGAAGCATTAATTCAAATGCATGTTTGCAGTATGGTACATTTACTTTGCAACTAAGTATTTTGCATAACCTTTTCTCACTACCTCATACCAATTGTACTGTTCTTCCTGATTCTGTTCCCTTCCTAATACCATGCAACAAACTTTGTGAGAGCAAAGATAATGTGCATAATAACCTAGGTATATATACTCCATCAGTAACAATAACTGGCCACAGGTTTTCATGCTCCCTTCGGGGCCTGAATTTGTGGAGGAGGATGAGCCGGAGCTCAAGCCAACAGAGCTCGAGGGGGCGCCGTCATTGGCTTCGGAGGAATGTGGAGAGGAGCAGGCTGAGGCAGCCCAGGGCCTCTCAGGATTGGGACAGCTTGTTATAGCAATAGCAATAGCAGTTAGACTTATATACCGCTTCATAGGGCTTTCAGCCATCTCTAAGCGGTTTACAGAGTCAGCATATTGCCCCCAACAACAATCCGGATCCTCATTTTACCCACCTCGGAAGGATGGAAAGCTGAGTCAACCCTGAGCCGGTGAGATTTGAACAGCCGAACTGCAGAACTGCAATCAGCTGAAGTAGCCTGCAATGCTGCATTTAACCACTGAGCCACCTCGGCTCTATCTGTTATCAGGGAGGAATGGGAGCAGGATGACAAAGAGAGGGCAAGCAATGGACATTACGAGTGACAGAGCTCAGGCAATGAGCAAGGACCGCCCACTCCTGATCCCTGAGCACATCGTGTGGAGAGAAGGCAAGAACAGCACAGGGCAACTGGATGACTTGAGAGGAGAGAGCTCCACCCCTCTTCACAAGCCACACCTGGGGATTGAGATTTAAGGAGATGCGGTGGGGAGGGGAATGTGTTAGTTCCTTATTTTGTGGACTCATTCTCCTGTTCCTTTGTTTTGATGGACTGGCTGCAGCCAGAGGCTGCTATGTGACAGAGGTGGGTTGCTCCATGTTCGACCCAATTCAACCGAACCAGTAGTGGAATTCAGGCCTGAGTCACAGAACCTGCAGCGACCCAGGCCTGCCACGCCCCCGAACTGGTTCCCTCACCGCCACTGGGCTGCTGCCATTTTGGTTTTTAGTGACTACACGTACACAGTTCAATGTAAATTGTTCTGCGCATGCGCAAAGAACAATTTACATTGAACAGCTTACGTGCAATCGAAGCAAGCAAGCGCGAGGGTTGCATGCAGGTTGCGAACTGGTAGTAAAACCAGCATCAACCCACCCCTGCCGTGTGAGTGTGTGCGCGCTTTGCTCTGGGACATGCCAAGAACATGGGAGCGTTTGAGGGGAAATTTGGAGCATTAAAGAGGAGTTTACTGGCTATGTGACCTTTGTGCCTTGTCCTGGGTCCTCACACAGGTAATCTGGCCAGATCTTGTCTGGACTGCAGGTGTGACAGCCTTTGTTTGAAGGGGTGTGTTTTATAGGCAGACCTTTTGGGCAGGGTGACCCTCCAAATGAGGCTAAACTATAGTTTCCAGCTGTCTTAGCGACCATGGCACACAGAGAAGGATGCCACCAATTCACCCACCTATCCCAGATCTAATAATCAAATCCTAACTGGGAACAATGATTCTTCTTGGTCTTAGGTAGTCTCCTTCAAAATGAGTACAGTACTACAGAGGTTTGTAATGGAGGATCTGAACTCAGACCTGGGCCCTGCTGCATGCTTTGCATGTACCGTATTCCATCGCTGAGCCAGAGAGCCTCCTGATGTTACCTGAGCAACACGGTGGATGGAAGGTTGGATAGATGGACAGTTAGGTAATTAAATGACAGGAAAGATGATGTTCAGAGGATATATACCAAGTGACAAATATATTCCTTTTACAATAAGTGATTTATAATTGCTATAATTGCCTTGGCATGTTTTTAAATATATCATATAATAGCAGCAAATGCTGTTTGAAATACACGACTATTTGGCAATTTAAGTTTTCATCTATTTAAAAGCCAGCTGTGACTTTTGCTATAATATTGGACCTGTACATGATCTTTACCATTGGAAGCTGTTTTAGTCATTCATTTAGCCTGTAGTTATCAGCAGTTCTGGCATGCAGTTCTTCTATATTTCAGAACAAAGTTAAAGATGTGTGGGTGAGTGCAGATATAACCAATTTCCAGCTCATTTTTCATGAGTTCCATTCCTCCTGATTTTGTTTCTTTAAAAAAGTACAAAAGAGGAGACCCTGCTTATTTTATCCCATTAGCCTTCAACGACTCTAGTGAGAGGTGCTGCTCTCCATTTCGAGCCAGTATTGTCCGAAGACATTTCCGCTGTCATGTTACCTTCCCAATGAAGTGGTATCTATTTATCTACTTGTATTTGCATGCTTTCGAACTGCTAGGTTGGCAGGAGGTGAGGCGAGTTTGGGAGCTCACCCCATGATATGGCACTTGGGTCTCGAACCTGGGCTGCCACCTCTCCAGTTGACAAGCTCAGCATTTATAACCGCTGAGCCACCACACCATCCCAATTCAAAAAAAGACGGGAGAAAAATGGACAGAACTGTCAAGGAGAGAGTGAAGTTGGGCTTAGTTTTAAATACAGGTAGTCCTCAACTTACAACAGTTCATTTAGTGACCATTCTAAGTTACAACGGTGCTGAAAAATGTGACATGACCATTTTCTACACTTACGACTATTACAGCATCCCCACTGTCAGTGATCAAAATTCAGGCACTTGTCAACTGGGGTCCTGGGGTCATGTGTTCCCTTTTTGCGACCTTCTGACAAGCAAAGTCAACGGGGAAGCCAAATTCCCTTAACAAATGGGTTACTAACTTATTAACTGCAATGAGTCACTTAACAACTGTAGCAAGAAAGGTCTTAAAATGGGGCAAAACTCACTTAACAAATGTCTCGCTTAACAACAGAAATATTGGGCTCAATTGTGGTCGTAAAATGAGGACTACCTATATTGATTGATAGATTACAGATTACAGATGGATTGGATACAGCCACCCATTTTAGTGACTTGAGTAAGAATTAGGATTTTTGGCTTTAATGGCAAAAATGTATTTACTTTTTTGGGGTTGGGGGGGGAGTATGCTTTCTTAAGCTATCCTGTGATGTTGATGCTGAATGATCACATGGAGTTTTCATGACATGCACAAGAGGGAAAAAGTGTCAAAAGACATTTTTGTTTATAAAGGGAGGGGGTGTTCTGACCTAGGCTTCACCAAATCCTTGTCCCCCCACAAAAACCCTTTTTATTTGGCTAATGTGAGTTCCTAGCATTCACATCCAGCAAAGTCCCTGCAACAGTCTTTCAAGGGTGAATTGCAAACACAGACCTTACCAGTCCTTGGATAGTTGCCAGGTCAATAGCTTCCCGATGTAACACTCTACAAGGAAATACTTGGCAAGGGACCTCTCAGATAAGCAAATCTTCACACTAAGGAACTAATTGTCTCCTGCAAACACCACTCCCCTTTTGCTCCTATTCATTTCCTATGGGAGGGGCCATTCAGCATCCCCTTGTGCCTTTACTCCCGAGTCGACCTCTGTTCCTTAATTGTTCCCTTCTCCTGACAGCTCTGTGCATGCGCACATCGGGAACAGGCTCCAGCTGTTCTTCAGTCCCACTTATCTCCGACTCCGAAGGAAGCTGTTAACTGTTGGACGGCCCTGGGCCCATCTCTGCCTCTGATGCAGAACCCTCATCAGAGCCTTCCCCAGACCCCAGGACTGGCCCATGTTCCTCCCCAACCTCTTCACTGTCCAGGTCTGCCGCTAGCTCCACTGGCCGCTGGCGGGCCACAACAGAGGGAACCTTTAAAATCTTGGCCATATTTTTAAATTTGATTATCCGTGTATTTGGGGAGAATTATAAATACTATCCTGAGTTCATTCCTAGGAGCATTCATCTCTCCATGGATCCCTTGAGAGAGAGAAGGAAAAAAAACAAATTCTTGACATGCACCTCAAGATGCTGAGGATTGAATCCAGGACCTTTTAAATGCCAGCTATGTATCCTCCCACTGAATCTTGGGGCTCTTAATAGCTCTGGAGGAAGAGTTTCAGGAAAAGGTATTGCCTCAAGATGCATGGAATGGGCATATTTCAGGGGCTTAATGATTCATGCTGCAGTTGCTATGGAAAGGCAACTGAACCTATAAATAAGCATCCCTCCTAGAATGTGTATTGTCTTTTCTAAAGTGTAGCTCCCTCTATGTTGAAGATTGGGTCAAAAGGTTTTGGTGTAAAGAGATTTTAGGGAAGCATCCTGTGAAACTGTTGGCTTGCCATACTTTGGATCCAGGGGTGGAATTCAATTTTTTTTACTACCGGTTCTGTGGGCATGACTTGGTGGGTGTGGCTTGGCTTGGTGTGCGTGGCAGGGGAAGAATACTGCAAAATCTCCATTCCCACCCTACTCGGGGGCCAGTCAGAGGTGGCATTTGCCGGTTCTCCAAACTACTCAAAATTTCCGCTACGGTTCTACAGAACCTTTCAGAACCTGCTGTATTTCACCCTTGCTGGGATCATCCTGTAATGAATCAGAAAGGCAGTTTAAATACAATTTGGTTAAGTAGTAAATATTCTTAGAAATTAGGGACTTCCATGCTCTTTTGTATCTGCTACAGCAGGGAGCTAGGAGTAGGGAATCGCTATCTAGGACAGAATAATTTATTGATGCACTAAGTCAGAGCTCCATAATTTGTGAATGAGTGAACCAGGAACTATGCAATCAAAGGTAAGCAGTAAGCAGCAAGGCATCCTAATGAATGCTCTATGTTAGGGGTGTCAAACTCAAGTCCCGTAGGCCCAGATCTGGCACACAGGATGCTTAGATCTAGTCCATGGGGCTGTTCTGGAAACAGTGAAGGACTGTCCTGTGGTGCCTCTGCCGGCAAAAATGGAGGGCACATGGCCCTCCCGAGCTCCGTTTTCACTGTCGGGGGGTTGTAGGAGGCTGTCATGGTCAAACAGAGCTCAGGTGTCCATTTTCGCTGGTAGAACCACAGGCGCCCCTGTCACAAGTGACATCGAGCTGGTCACACCCTCCCTGGCCATGCCCACCCCAGCCCCTTGAGGTCAAACACAACCCTGATGCAGCCTTCAATGAAATCGAGTTTGACACCCCTGCTATAAGTGCATGGAGCAAAGGTTCAAGCCAGCAGCAGGATTGTTTATTTATTTTATTTACTTACAGGCAATGAGATCCAGGGTGATGTACTGTAATAATTAAAGTGTTAGACTAGACTCCAGGAGACACAGGTCCAGCCCATCTTCATCCGTAGAAACGTACTGACTGACTTTGAGTCAAATTCTCTCTTAGCCTAAACAGGGTAATTGTGGGGATAAAAGAAAGGGAGATGCTAAGGTGTCTTGTGCTCCTGGAAGAAAAATAGGCTAAAAAATCTAACGATCAATTCAACAACCAACAAAAAGCCATGCTACCTCATACATTTAGGGGACTGGAGGGTAAAACATATGAAGAACAGTTGCAGGAACTGGGTATGTCTAATTTAATGAAAAGAAGGACTAGGGGAGACATGATAGCAGTGTTCCAATATTTCAGGGGTGGCCACAAAGAAGAGGGAGTCAATCTATTCTCCAAAGCACCTGAGGGCAGGACAAGAAGCAATGGGTAGAAATTAATCAAGGACAGAAACAACTTACCATATTTTTCAGACTTTAAGACGCACCTTTTTCCCTCGAAGAAGATGTTGGATAAGCATTTGTCTGAAATGGTATAGGGTTTTCTGTCTAGGGAGGAAGTTGGACTAGAAGACCTCCAAGGTCCCTTCCAACTCTGTTTTTCTATTCTATTTATTTTCATTGGGGTAACAGTCCCCTGAAAATCTTGATGATCCAGCATTGCAGAATAAAAACATCATCTTGAAGTTAAATGCAACAAAAAAAAAGTAAAAACGGAATGACAGGTAGCAAACAATGGACATTGCAGGCTGCAGATGTAATCCCAAACATTTCCAATCCAAAAGATTCTTTGCCTGAGTCCCTAGAGTGCCATTGTAATAGGGGACTTACTTACAGATTGTTCTATATGCATAATGTGCAAACAAGGAATGTGAAATATGTGGCCTTCTAATGTATTTTATATTGCATTTTTATGCTAATATGTATGCTGCCTAGATTCTTTGTATTCATTGATTTATAACTGTAAATAGAGTTAATTTGGGTCAATAGATGGGTGGCATCCGAGGTGGTGTTCAGCAGGTTCTGACCAGTTCTGGAGAACCGGTAGTGGAAATTTTGAGTAGTTCAGAGAACCGATAAATGCCACCTCTGACTGGCTCCACCCCCATCTATTCTCTGTCTCCCGAGTCACAGCTGATCGGAAGAAAATGGTGATTTTGCAGTAATCTTCCCCTGGAGTTGGGAGGAATGGAAATTTTACAGTATCCTTCCCCTGTCATGCCCACCAAACCATGCCACACCTACCAAGCCACACCCACAAAATTGGTAGTAAAAATGACTTATGACCATTTTTCACACTTAAGACCGTTGCAGCTTTCCTACAGTCATATGGTTTACATTCAGATGCTTGACAACTGGTTCATATTTATGATGGTTGCAATGTCCCTGGGTCAAGTGATGCCCCTTTGTGACCTTCTGACAAGCAAAGTCAATGGGAAAGCCAGATTCACTTAACAACAGTATTGCTAATTTAACAATAGCAGTGATTCACTTAACAAATGTGGCCAGAAAAGTTGTAAAACAGGGCTAAAATCACTTTCAAATTTCTCACTGAGCAACATAAATTTTGGGCTCAATTGTGGTCATAAGTCGAGGACTACCTGTACAAAGAAATCAATAAATTATTTTGTTGGACGGCTAGTCTCATTATCCCTTACTATTGTCCATATTGTCTAGATCTGCCTGAAACTGGAAGCAATTTCAGCAACATATAAATTGCTAAGACACATTATTTATCCCTTTTGAAGTTCATGAGCTGGTGACGCGGCTACAACCATTTTCTCTTCTTGTTTGCACATCTGGAAGCTTCAGTTTATCAACCCGGCTGTACAGGGTAATTCAAATTCAGCATCTTTCTGCATTCCACTTACTTACATTCCTATAAAGAGGCACCTGCTTTGTGGATATCATGCAGGGTGAGGAGCCATTTAGGCAAGATTGCAAACACTTCCTTAACAAAATAGCTTAATTCTTTGGAAGATTTGTTTGTGTGGGTGAATTTAGCATGCTGCTATTCATTTTCCCCCTTTTCTTTCCCTCCCCTCCTGCAGATGCCTGCAATGCTATCCCACTGAGGAAGAAAATGGTCACATTTACAACCAAAGAAGCACTAGCTGGAAAATGGATTGAAAGGCAGTAAAAAAAAAAGAAGCAAATGTGCAAGATCCTGGGGAAATTTCATCCCATAAATGAACAGCAAAATGTTTTGAATGTGTTTCCAAACTAAATCTTTGACTGGGAAGCCATATGTAGATTTGCAAATGGCTGTTGTCTCTTGTGTCTCTCACTAATGGAATAAGAGGCACTTTGTGTGTTGATTTTCAACCTATTTAAAACATTTAAAATGTTGAACTTTTGATGGACTATCACCACCACATCAAAAGACTGTTAAATACATGTGTGATTCCTTCAGGAAGAGTAAAGAGAAGAGAAGACCACAGTTATGAGTTAGCTGTTAAAAAAAACACCTCTCTTTTGCTAACACTTTGAGGTCAGTTTTGAATTATAATAAATTGACCTTATTAATAATTTACTGACATACATCTGAACAGGATTAATAGTGATTTCCTTTCTCTAATAACTATTGGGAATTGTGCTTCCAAATAAATGATTTAGCGTATCATCTCCAAAATACAATTGCTAAAAAGAAAAGCATAACTGTTCAATTGGTCTACAAGTGATATTCTTCTATTGTAGATCAGCCTCAATTGTATCTTTCCAATGAAGCATTAGCAAAGAAAACAATTTTTCGGAAGTTAGAATGGAAGCCCAAAATATGGAACATTCAGCAAAAGGAATTCAGATGGACACTGAGCAACGATTGGAAACTTCAAATACAACTGATCCAATTATTGCTCCTGACAGTCCAGCCACAAAGGCTTCTATCTTTTGCTTTAAGAAAAGGAAAAAGTCTTGTGAGAAGGGAGAGGAGAAGGACGAGAACCATGAATCCATTTCACTTAGCTTAAGGCCTGCTAACCAATCTTCTGACATGGGGCACAATGAAGCAGAGCTTTCGAATCCATTTTGGACTTCAGGAGGGGCTTGGCTGGCTTTCAAACGACTAGTGACATTAAGGAGAAGATCCAAATCCTCTCTGAAGAAGCAAACACAGGCTTGTTCTCGCGTACATCTAGAGGTGGACAGAGGAGATTCTGGCAGGAAGCATGCCAGTTCTAGTTCTAAGATTCCCTGCCTAAGACTCTCCCGAAGCAAAAAAAGGAACAGCCATTCTCAAATAATAGAACAGCCTGATGGCGAGAAAAAAGGAAATGATACAGCAAGCATCGTGAATAATAAAAGTAACAAAGAGCCAGAGATTGTGGCTATGGAAGTTCCCCTTGATGCAAAGCAATCTCCCAGCAGAGGACTTCAGGAAGGAGAAAGTGACAGTGGAGCCATGACAAATACGGAAAATGCGGCACTCTCCAATAGAGAGAACACGTTTCCTGATCCCAATTGTTATGCTGACTGTGGTGTTCCATCAGAAATAATCCATTCTGAAACTGCACTTGTAACTGAAGAAGAGAAGCAAATATTTCAGTTGCATCATGGAACGCTCTATGGAAACTTTGAAGAGCTGGAAAATCAGAAGTTCAGTTTTAACGTTGAGATCAGTCCTCCCATTCCTCAGGACCTGCCTGAAAGTGAACAGCAACTTATAGGAAGAGAGGGAACCAAAGAAACCAAGTCACAGCCATTTGGGGCAGGCATTGATGTGGTGGGCAAAAGCGAGGATGCGGCTGCTAAGGAAGGCCATTCCATCGAAGTGATGTTGCATTGCAGCCCATCTGCAATGGAAGATGAGGCTTCAGACATACCGGTTCATTTTGATGAGGAAGAGAAAAGTGAAGGAAATCAGTTTACCCTTCCTGGGGCTGGCATTGTAATCATGATCACTGAGGCTGAAGATGATCAGGAGGAGGAAGAAGAATCGGTCCCTCCCTGTGAAATGTTTGCATTTCCCCAAGCCATCAAGCAAAAAGGGAAGAAAAAAAGTAGCAAAAACAAAACTCCCACTGCAGGGTGCAACCACACAAAGGAAGACCAAGCATGCTCCCAGGTCCCATCTTCCTTTGGCACCAACAGCCAGGAACACTGGACTTCAGAGCAATATGAAATGCTGTTGATTGAAACAGCTGCCTCGCTTGTGAAGACAGCCATCCAGTCATCTGTTGAGCAGCTTGTCAATGAAATGGCCTTGGAGCAAAATCAACAAAACAGTGTTTTATGATCATAAGAGCCTCTTTGTGAATTAGAGGCAGGCCTGCAACTCTGTCAGGCAATGGAAGCATTTGAACAAATTGGCTTGTACTAGGAAGGAAAGTACCATTTGGGTTTTCTTTGTCCATTGCCAGCACTGTTTGATCCATCCTTAATGACTAGTTCAGTATTAATGCTGTGAGGAAATGTTCCAGATGTCCTGAAGTATTTAAACTTAGCATGAGAGATTAGGGAGGGTCTTAATTCCTGAGATATTTGCAGTATCTGTGATTAACTTAATTTTGCATGTTGGTATAATGGATGTATATCGTATTGTATAAACAGCTTGTAAAAACAAGGTGGGAGGGTCTTTTGCTGCATGGTGACCTGTCTTAATGGTTTACTCTCTATAGTAGATCTAGGAAAGACACCCATTTCCTCCCTTTCCTTTCTTCTCCATTTATTTATTTTATTTGCAGATATCGAATTGTTCAAGTATTATTGTCAATGATTGAGCACTTTTTTTCTACCCCACTGCCTTTCAGATAAGTTTGGCCTTTCTTAATTTTTAGCTGAAATGATAGGAACCAGTGTTGCACATCTGGAAGTCAGTAGCACAGGTGGGTTCCTACCAGTTTGGACCAATTCAGCCAAACTGGTAGTAGTTTGCTGGCCTGGGTCACCAGAACCAGCAGCGACCCAGGCCTGCCACGCCTCCGAACTGGTTCCCCGGTTGCCACAGCATGTTTTTCCCCCATTTTTTATGTTCTGCGCATGCACAGACCTATTTATGGGCAAGGAAATTGCACGCGCACCGAACTGGCAGTAATGCCAGCAGCAACCCACCCCTGGTCAGTAGGTTGGAGAAATCTGGCTCCATGGCATGACAAAACCGCGAAGCCCTTATGCGCGGAGACATAAGCGTGTCGCTAAAGCCGTGATGTCATCACCGCGCGTCATCACTGCCGCGACAACAGCGCGGCAACAGAAGGGCGCTTTAAAACGGCGCCGCAGCAGAAAGCCGACTTCAATTAAGGTAAGGGTTAGGATTAGGTTTAGGGGGTTTGTTTTAGGGTTAGGTTTAGGGTTAGGTTTAGGGTACTGAGTGCTTGGGAATGCGCGGATTTACCCTCCGCGATTATTTTTCCTTAGCGCTTTGAACGGCGCGAATTAGTCTTCGCGCTTATGTCTCCGCGGATAAGGGCTTCGCGGATTTGTGGTGGAACCATCTGGCTCAGGGTAAGAGAAACTCAACTTACTAAACAAATGGCTCTAAATCAAGCTGTTAAAGGTTCCCCAAAAAGAGCTGAGGAAAGGAAAAGGAATTGGTGATGCCCCCATCCAAAACAGAAATTAGACTGAGTAACACTACCCAAAAAGCATATTTTTCCATATAAAAGCTACCCATTTCTGCTGGAGTAGATGACTTCAGTGTTTCTGAAGTCCTACTGACCACTTTATCAAAGAATCTCAGCCCCATCAAGAGAGAAGCAAACATTTCTTCAGAGAAATTTACAAACTCTATTCAGAGACAATAGTTATGGTAAGTTTTAAAGACATAAAAGATACTACTGCCCACAATGATTTTATTAATATAATTTTAAAATAATGACGAAGAGTTTACTTCTTGCCACTGAGCACAAATTCTGAAATACTTTTAATTCAAATAATAAGAGCTAATTGGGGCTGAAACAGTGGTATGTATTGCAGTGTGAACTACCTTCCCCTAAATCCAATCTAAATAAGACAGAAGGAGAGAGGGAGAGGGGGGGGGAGAGAACACACTAAGCCTAAATCTTTCAGAGGCCGCTCTAATTTCAGACCCTGGAGAACATTCAGCTGAGTTGTTCAATTCCCTTTGCTTCAGGACAGTCAACTGGAGAGCTGGCTGCTCTGTCCTCCTTTACTCCCTGTCTCTCATGAGATCCTTCCCAAATCGGGTCAGTGAGTCTCTTCCCATCTACCACTGTTGGAGAAATTCAGAACTACAAAAGCCTTAAAATAGTTCTTGCCCTAGTTACAAGTAAGGATGGAAGATGGATAGAGTAATGGAAGAGTAATGGAGTAATTTTCTGAGCTTTAGCGAAGGACTGCTTTTCCCACTAAAGGTGTACACATTTTGAAATAATTTGAAAGTCTTTGGGATCTCATAAAAAGCACCACATCTCTGTGATCCATTAAAGCAGTCCCTTTTTTCAACCTTCTTCACCAGCTTGAATAAGGAAAGTGATCCTTTAGTTAATGGAATGACTAATACAATTCTTTAATCAGATACATTTTTTCAGATTTACATGACATCCTTAAGAGACATACATGCCTTTTTGAATAGTAGAGATTGATACCCTTGCATGAGGTCTGAAGTATTTCTCTGAATGGTAAAGAATGAAGAGCAAAGAAGTTAAATGAATAAAAGGGTAGTAGAGAAAGAAGAAGAGATTCTGGTGCTTTTTTGGTTCTAATCTTCATTTTTCTTCAATTTATAACTGAGGCACCTCCTCAACCTCTCTGAAATAAGATGAGAATTTATAAGGAAAACATCAAGGAACCATTTTAGCAAAAACCCACTCTAGTTTGCAAAATTCAAGTGTATCCTCTGGTGTGCATTGGGAGATATTTGGAGTACACTGAATTAAATAGGTTGTTTTCAGAAACTTAATTCCCACTTTATTATGCAAAGAAAACTCAGTGCAGCCAAATTCCATGAATATAAATTAAGAAATATCAGGCTGTGTTTATAAAATGCAATGAATGAAAGAACAGAGAAGTATGAAAGTTGCCAACAATAAAGTAAAAGCAAAAACAAAACTCCAACTTTCTAAGCAAAATTACAGTAATAGGGAAGTCCACTAGATGTTGATCCTCCAATTTCTCCAGCTCATCCAAGAAATTCTATGTGGTTATTAAGAGTTGACACTGGCTTGACAGCATTTAATCAATCAATCAAAGCTTTTTGAAGCAGCCCGTTAATTCTTTATCAGGTACTGGAAGACTTTCAAGGAAGGAACTTGGTGACATTCCATGACAGATGTTTCATAGCATTTCCATCATTTCTACATCAACATACTTTGTAAAAGTACCTGTTTGCGATTGTTTTTTTTTTAATACAAGTCTTAAAAAAAAAAAAGTATCTAGATCATCCTGAATGGGCTATACATGAAACTTGCTTTCTGTACATGTCACATGTTGTATCAATGTGAGAAAAGAAATCTCTATCTCGTAAAGGAACAAAGGGCAAGGAGACCATAAACAATAAAAAGCATGTTTATTTAAGATACAATTGTAAAAGCTTTTGCAAAAGGATTCTCAATCATGAAAGATAGAAAGAGAATGTCTATCACCTGATAGAGAGTTTAAATACAGTTTTGGGGTAACAGTCCACTTCCTTAAATGTCTGTGTTTCATAAAGTCGTATTATACAACATGCCTTTAGCAACTAGTCAACCAGTTTCCGCCCCCCCCCCCAAAAAAAAAACCCTAGTGGAAGCCCCCAATTGCTTCCCACCTATTAGGAATTATAAGCACAATCAAGCGACTTATGTCAGCCTCTTAAAACTGACACCAGCACTTTCTCATTAGGCCTCAGTTTGACCCAGCCTGTTCTTCCTCATTTAACCTCACGGCTCTTGTATTCCCCTAAATGTCCCCTGTATATATATGGTATTAACTTAATGTGTTTACCAAAGTAATGTGTTATGAAAGTACTGCTTCTGCTTCTGGTATTATCTAAAGTGTAGAAATGTAGTCGGTCAGGTTCTGCTCTTTTACACAGATAACCTTATTTCTCTCAGCGATGATACAAGGACCCAAATAAATTGGATGAAATCATCTCATGGTATCATCAGAAAGGGAAGGTACAGTCACTATTGAGATCTCTAAGGAATTAGATGTGTCTGAAGCTGGACAAGAGAGCCAGTTTGATGTAGCAGTTATGGAATCAGGCTAGACACCGGGAGATGAGTTCTAGTCTCACCTTAGGTACAGAGCCAGCTTGATGACATTGGGCCAATCACTCTGTCTCAACCCTAGGCAGTAGGCAATGGCAAACCATCTCTAAAATCTTGCCAAGAAAACTACTGGGACTAGTCATGCTGTCACCAAGAATCAATATTGACTTAAAGGTGCATGTGCACACACACAAACCCACACATGAGCCATATGAGACAAGCAACTGGCTTTCAAGGGAAGTTTACTGTGGCTTATAACCTACTATGTACTCCCCTGTCCCCATTCCAATAAGGAAAAGCAGAGGAATGCTTGAGAGGAAATACTGGGTTCACAAATTACACAATCCTTAGAAATGAACTGGCTGTAGGTCCACATGAAAGATTTGTGTATAAAGCCACATGAGGCACAGGTCACTGGTGCATAGGACTATTACATTGTGGCCACTAGATGACTATGCCATTTTTGAGATGGTGACCACAGAAACTGACTTAACAAATCAAAGTAACACAAGAAACTATTAATTCTTTGTTGCCATCTAATTAGTGATTGGCTGGCTACAGCACAAATGTGGCAGTTCTAACTGTACATGAAGATGGAAAAGGCTGCAGCTATTTCTATCCTGACCCTAGAGTTGTTTGTAGTGTGACAAGAATATGCACCATAAATGCAAGGTTGTGCATTTTGTCTCCTATTAAAGTAACTGTTGGAAAATTCTTGTGGGTGATTTCCATCTTGGTTTGCACTCTGCACACTCACTCTAAATTCCTGTCTCCAGATTGCAATGAACACACACACTTCTCAATGCAGCTAGCAAAAATATGGTTTGATGTTATTTATTCAAAATCAGTATAATTGGCAAAATGGAGCAAAAGGGGAAAAAATAAGGAGGGAGAGAGATGAACAACAAAACAGTTTACATGATGAATCTATCTATGCCAGTGATGGCGAAACTTTTTGACATCAAGTGCTCAAACTGGAACGCATGTGCACACGCATGCCAGGGCACCGGAAACCTAAAGACCAGCTGGCCAGCGTGCATGCATCTGCCAGAACCTGGAAAAGCAACTGGCTATAGTGCACATGCTCACAGAGAAGGTCTGCATGCCACCTCTGGCATGCATGCCATAGGTTCACCATCACAGATCTATGCATATCAAAAGGTCTCAGAATTTTCCAGAGCCACTGGAACAAGTCCTGTGCATAATTAGCATGGACAGCACAGAAGGGAGTAGCTTGCTTTGATCCGTCTGTTGTAACCTTTTCTGTATATAATGGCAATGGAATTGAGATGGGAAGTGTTTTATTTATTTAGCTTATTTATATGTTGGATGAATTATGCTAAGAAAATACCCCAGTGCCGTTCACCACTTTGGTGTCGAGATATGGGTTGGTTCCTTTATTCTAAGGAGGCAGCTTAAGAGTCTCCAAGTTGATCTGCAGAGACAGTCTGCAGTGACACACAAGGACATAAGAAGTAACATTCCCAAGTGAAAGGCTCTGAAAGGTCATACAAACAAGATTAGATAGTCAATCTCCCACATTTGTGGATACATTTCAAGAGATGCAATCACTTTGGATAATCCACATTCATTTCTGTCATGCTTCATTTCACCATTTCTAAGTAAATGAAAAATCCTCCCAAAGTCTATCATTGGATATAGATTTAAAAGTACCATTTCCTAACCAACCTATCAGAGATAGTCTTCAATTTACGACTGGCCATTTAACAAATGCTCAAAGTTATGAAGGACTCAAAAAGTTACTTATGACCTGCCCGAGAAGTTATAACTGCTGCACCACCCTGTGGTCACATGATCATCTTTTTGAGCATTTGGCAACTGGTTCACATTTACAATCTATTGCAGCATCCCGAGGCCACATGACCACGTTTAGCTATGGTTTTTGCCATTTTCTGGCAATCAATACCATTGGATAAGCTGCATTTGGACTTTCATCCATGTGATTCACTTCATGACTGTGATGATCGTAAAAATGGTTGTAAAACTGAATCCGGTCACATGGTAACTTGCCTTATAACTTACAAGTTACAACCAAAGTTCCAGGCTCAATTGTGGCCAATGACTACCTGCATTGGGTTTGTCTCGTTATCTAGAGCAGCTGTTTCTCAGCGCAGTGGGCAGTTCCATCGCATCCAAATTGCACCACTGTACAGGCATACACATTGCCACTATTTGCTTATCTATTCCATGCTGCTTCAGCTAACTTTACATCCCAACAGTGAAGTCTGCTTTAGTCTTTATTTGGAGTAAATTGCTCTTGAATTCCCCAAATTCCTCTGGATTCCTTCATCTCAAATCCTGCCATTCAGTAATGTAATAATAAAGCATTGTATAAAAGCATAGATCGAAATCCCAATACTGGTTCACACAAAAGCTGAGTGAGGCCAGGTAGATGAATAAAGCAGCTGCATTTAAGTTGCATTTGAGTCTGAGTCTAAAACAGTGAAGCAGCTGAAGGCCACTAGCTAGCAGGAGGAGGACAATTTAAGAACAGTGCTCAGCAGTGCTCAGAGCACATGAAAAGGTTCCCCCGATACTAGTAATCATTTAAAAAAAATCAATTCTATGCATTTTAAAGTTTTCTTCCAATCAGCCAATGGCTGCGAGATGTATTTGTCTTCATTTATCTATGCAACAGCAACATTATTGGTGTTTTAGTAATTAATGGTCACCAATCTGCAATACTTTTTCAGTCGCTTCAGGAAAAATACAAGCTTACCAGAGCAGAAAGGATAAATTACAAAAGCATACTTTTGCTCAGCTGGGGATGAAGTACACATTTCATAAACTATACAATTTGGGTCTTGTGTGAATTTACTATAAATAAGCTATCAAGATGGAAAACAAGCAGAGGCATAGTTGTAACATAAAGAAATGGGTGGGTGGGGAGGGGGGTGTAGTCATTTCTTTCCAACCTCAATACAATGGAGCTCTTCCCTCTACTTCATTCGATTAAAATGAAGTAACCAATCCTGCCTCCCACCCACTCCCCCACCCCTGCTGCAATTTGCAAGCCAAAAATAGGAATATGCAGAAATAAAGTGCATTTAATATAGAGTGTCTTTTGAGTCAAGGGGAAAGCTCAGCAACCCTATGGTGAAGGGCAACATTATTCAAGTTTTTCACAGTTGCAGTTCACTAGATAGCACAGTGAGATTATCAATTCTATGGTATGGGTTTAAATTATTCCAGTGGTGGGTTCCTACCAGTTTGGCCTGGTTCGGCTGAACCAGTAGTGGTGTGGCGGCCTGGGTCGCTGGAACCATCAGCAACCCAAGCCTGCTACGCCCCTGAACTGGTTCTCCAGGCGGCCATAGGCACCGCCATCGTCTTTTTCAGTTCTGAGCATGTGCAGAACAATTTTAATTGTATTATGCATGCGTGCACAGTGCACATGAAGCACATGAAGCATGCACATGAAGCGCACGAAGCATTCACATGAAGCGCATGAAGCACGCAAATGAGCAAACCGGCAGTAGTGCCTGCTGGAACCCATCCCTGAATTATTCCCATACAGTTTGGCCTTGGAGCATCTTTTTGGGGGTCTTCCCAGAGATACGCTGGCATGTTCTTTATATCTGGGCCTGAAGCTGAATCCATCCTTTTTCCAGGTTAGAAGCAAGTTAAAAACCGTATCCAGTCTTGTACCCTGCTGTTTTTGAGCTGCTCAAGTTTAATGGGTTTTTAAATGTTACTGGTTGTTAAACGTAATAAATTGCCTAAAGCGGCAATATAGGAATAAATGAGATATAGATTTTAAAATATTGAAATTGGGAAATGTAAATTAGGTTTGTTTAACCTTCACCCATTGATATTCTTGTTTTGCAATCTGTAAGAAATGGTTCAACATTGTTTTAGGATGCACTGGAGAAATCTATATAGCCTATCACCTGGCTGTTAAAATTCCCTCTGTCCCATTTCATTTTCTTTCTGGTGTAAATGAGGCCATAGATATTATTTTAATTTAGAAAACATGATCCTCTTGTGAGGGCTCACTGTTTTCCAAATATTGGACATTTCGCATCACAGAAGATAATTGCCCACAAGACTTTATTGTAGCAACACCTTTCCTGTTGCCCTGGATTAAGTTCCTTCTCTTAGCTTTTCAAGTTGATAAAGCCATGTAAATAATTTTTTGATGATTAGTTCTTATAACAAGTAAAAGTCTTAAAGTTTGTAAAGTGACATTCAATCTTTGTCTCCCTCCAAAGTTGTATTTATTTGTCGTATTTGTCGTATAGCCATTCATCTCACAAAATATGACTGTGGGCAGCATGCAATAAAAAAACATCTACAATTAAAAATATCTGCACCAATTCTACACATACCAACCAATAGTGAACACACTGTGACTGTCGTAATGTGAGCATTGGTCACTTCCTCATTGCCACAACTGTGGTCCTTAAACAAGGCAGTTGCAAAATGAAGACCACCTGTTTATTAAACTCCTAAAATAATATTTTCATACTACCACATTAGTGGCTTTTTCACTTCTTATAAATCAATTGATTTTTTTAAAAGTAAGAGTTAGGGTTAGTATCAGTATCCATGACTAGATTAGCAAAGGGGATTTGGACTTGTAGACAATGCAACCACTTCACTATTTCATCCTTACTTTGTGATCCCCAAGTCTGTTGACACAATCATGTTTACTTGTAGAAGGGTATCAAAGATAGAGTCAATTCAACCTCGGGCAGGGTGGTGATATTCCACAGTGAGGATGCTATGGCAAAAATGGCCCATCTCTTGAGTCCCAACAGATGTAACTCCTCCACGGATAGAATCTGCAACATACCTTTTCTGCTCGACCTGATGGGATGGGTAGATATAATCAGTCCCTCAGATAACCTAGCCCCAAGCCAATTAGAAGTCAATATCAGCACCTTGAATTGGACCCATAAGTAAATTAACAACCAACACAGCTAGCAGAGCAGAGGTGTAGTGAATGCCATTCTAAGGACACACATAACTTTCCATGCCACCACATTTTGTACCATTTGAAGTTTCCACATACACTTCAAGGGCAGAGGCATAGAAAATAGGTAAAGGTAAAGGTTCCCCTCGTACATATGTTCTCCTTGCACATATGTTCCCAACTCTAGGGGTTGGTGCTCATCTCCATTTCAAAGCCGAAGAGCCAGCGCTGTCCGAAGACGTCTCCATGGTCATGTGGCTGGCATGACTAAATGCCGAAGGCGCACGGAACGCTGTTACCTGCCCACCAAAGGTGGTCCCCATTTTTCTACTTGCATTTTTTACATGCTTTCGAACTGCTAGATTGGCAGAAGCTGGGACAAGTAATGGGAGCTCACTCTGTTATGCAGCACTAGGGATTTGAACCAATGAACTACTGACCTTTCTAATCGACAAGCTCAGCGTCTTAGCCACTAAGCCAGTGTGTCCCCTTTATAGAAAATAAAGGGGACACACTGGCTTAGTGGCTGGTGGTGATTATTAAATGAAGCCACCTTCTTCACTCTGGTGCCCTCCACTAATATTAGGCTCATGACCTCCTCCAGATTTCCAAGGACGATAGCCAGAGCCTCCAGTCCAGGGTATTAATCTGCAACAGGGGTGAAATTCAGCAGGTTCTGACAGGTTCTGGAGAACCGGTAGCGGAAATTTTGAGTAGTTCAGCGAACCAGCAAATATCACCTCTGGCTGGCCCCAAAGTGGGGAGCGAATGGAGATTTTGCAATATCCTTCCCCCCAGGAGTGGGGAGGGAATGGAGATTTTGCAGTATCCTTCCTGTGCCACGCCCACCAAGCCATGCCCATATAACCAGTAGTAAAAAAAATTGAATTTCACCACTGATTTGCAAGGCTTGTCCCATAATTGTTCATCTTGCCTCTTATGTATCTCAAGGTATGAAGCAGGTCTTGCATTTCCACACAACAAGCAGCGAAGAACCTTGAGAACAGTTACCAAATCTGGGTAGCCAAAATTGTGATGTTTTCTAGATGAAAATTGAAGGAATTCTTTTATTGCCATTTAGCAGTTATCTAGATGTTTGTTTGTTTGTTTGTTTATTATTAAAATGTATATGCCGCCCAATCCCGAAGGACTCCGGGTGGCTTACAAAAGAAGAAAAAAAAGAGAAGAAAAAAATAAGAAAAAGGCAGTTTAAAATCACAAAACACATGCATTCGTTCTGTTTGCAGATCACTCTGTTTAAAAATGGATGTACTGTATTTACTTGTGGTAACAATTTTTCTGTAATAATTACTACCATGTGAATGAAAAGAATAACAGTAATGGAAATCAGTGCAATGGAAGATATAAAGCTAAGCGAATTTACCAACACACAGCATAATGATAATGAATCAAAGTTTAATACATGCCCAAAGTACCTCTTAATTTTTATGAATGTACATGAAAGTGCAGTTATTTGAAAGGAATAATATGTTTGCCCTGGTTTGAATCTAGCCACTTTGCTGCTTGCTACATTTCTACATGTTTTTTTTTAACTACATAACTATGCATTCAGAAAAGGTGCAATCTAAAGTTATAGAACAGAGGGGGAAATTGCCCTTTTGCAGTTTGTATCTATTACAGGCAATAATTTGTTTTTCCGTTCAAATTGTTTGAAATGTACAAATACAAATGCTCAAATACACAGAGATACACACAGACAGGCATTCCAATATTTTCACTGTTTTTTGTATTTAAAGATAAAAAAGGTGTGTTCAAGCTGTGTGTTAAGTCATACTAAACAGTTATTCCTGAGAATGAATTGAGCAATGAGATGGTGGAACAATTCACCCACCTTTCAGCTGTATTGTGGTAGCACAAAAGAGCACAGTAGGAAAAAAAAGCAAAGTAGCTCTGCAGCCAGCTTTGCAAAATAGTTATAAAGTTGCAAGTTAGAAAGCAAGAGCTATTTGGAGAAAATGAGCTTTCAAAAACAAATAATCTTAGTTAAATCTAATCTTAGACTTAACATGGATCATTGATGCTTGGCTTAGTACCTATGAAGTAGGTTGGAATGAGAAGCTCTTGGAATTCTTAGCCATGGGCACCCACAAGCCACAGATGAACACATCTGGAGGCCATCATGCGTTGTCTGGGCTTCGCTGTTTTCTTGTATATGTTTGTTACCCAAATTAGGTAACATCATCAGTGCTAGTAGGCAGTGCTAGTTGGAAGATAGGACTGAGCTGAATGAGTGATAGTTACAATCAGTCCTCAAAGTTGCAGATGTCCCAGCACTCTTTGGTACGAGATCACAGTCTGGGCACTTGGCAACCAGTTGCCACTTGCAACAGTTGTTGTGTCCCATGGTCACGTAATCTCCATTTGCAATCTTACCTGCTGACTTTCTACAAAGTCAGTTGGGAAACTGGCATAGATCACAGATCACTCTGGTGTCTTCCACCAGCTGCAGCTACACCCACTTGTGCCAGATCCACTCCTTGGCACCCTGCAGCAGCCACCTCAAGCCCTGCCATGTTTACACTGTACCTGCCTCTTGTATGCCCTCCTCCTGCACCCTGCAGCAACTACTTACCCATCGGCTTGTGAGTTGTTTAGGGCTTTGAATGTCCTGCTGTCTTCCCCACTTTGGTTGTTGGAAGTTGGCAGCAATTTTGCAAGATTAATAACCTACAAACCTTGCTTAACAATGGCAATGGAGGCTGCTGGGATTGCCATTGCTAAGTGATGCTGTCATATGACATCATGCTTCACGACTGCATTCTTTAGTGATGGAAATTCTGATCCCAATTAATATTGCTAATCAAGGACTACCTGTAGGTTCACACACACAGAAAATTACTTTATAAATTTCAACTTCTATGCTGAAAAATAACACACAAAGTGAGGGATAGGTTAAATTTTAATTAAAGCACATGATTCAATGGAGGACAAGGAGGGGGAAAACATCATTGGTAGTTTAAAACTGGCAAGAAATATTTTTTCATAGCACAAGATACCGTAGCTCTCTATTAGTACTTGGCTGCCATCTAATGGTCAATAAAGACCTATGAAAAAGTTTGTGCTGAAATGAAACTGAAGGCAAGATGCAGTCTTGTATTTGCAGCTGTAGCCAAAGAAGGATAACTAGAATCTGAAGGACGCTCCCAGCACCTCTGCCTTCCTTCTAGAGCAGTGCAGCAAACATGATCTTGCATCTTAAAAAGGCCTTAATTCTAAAAGTCTATCCAAGGATACTATTTCTGCAATCAAATGCAACTTTATATTTTAAAAATTATATATTGCTTTGCAAAGATATCACTCTTTTGCATATATGAACTAATGCAGGATATTTGTAGAAAATTTTAAAAGGTATGTGTGAGGAAAACACTAATACTGTGCTGTCTTTAACAAAAAGATTTCTGTGATGATCATCTCTGCTCCTGCTCACTGTAAGAAATACAGGTAGACTAATACATTGAAATCCTTGGACTACAATGACAATTGGAATTTCCATTGCTAAGTGATACAATCATAATGCACAAGATCATGTAACCATCTCATTTAACGACAGAAATCTCAGTATTCCCAGATGACATTGTAACCACACAGGTTAAGTAGGTAGAGGCAGGAGTCCCGGATTTGAAGGAGCAGCTCAGCAGGTGTGTAAATGCTGCAGAGGGGTGCTCTGGACAGGCTCTGCAGAGCACAGGTGAGCAAAAAAGCATCAGGAGTGACTTTTGACTTCCTGCCAGCTTCCCCATTGGCTTTGCTTGTGAACATTGGAAATCACAGGCACCAAGTGCCCATAATGCAGTCATGTGACTGCAGGGATGCTACAACAGCTAGAATTCTAAGGGCCAGTCATAAGTCCCCCTTTGTTCAGCACTGTTGTAATTCTGAACGGTCACTAAATAGAATGACAATGACAGAATGACAGAAAACAAGTGCTTGTAACGTGAGGACTACCTGTATGCATCAGAACAAAAGACCACACTGGAAAAACTGTTCCTTTGCCAGTGATTCTACCAGTCTCTCCCACTACTTTTTACCAAACCTTTTAGCTGGAGAGTTTATGAACAGAACTTAGAAATGTCTGTATGCAAAGTATATATTATATCACTAGTTATGTTGTTGATTAGTCAGATGTATACACTGCCAACTCTCCATAAATCCATCGTAACTTTCATTTCTGTCAGTCTTCATTCAAACTAACCCTTAATGCTGCAGAAGGTGCTTTCAGAAACAAGTCATAACAAAGATCAAGTGCAAGCTGTTATAGAAAAGTAACATGAGAATACACAATACAGAATTACTGAGTTTCTTTCCTTAATTTTTAATAATGAGTGAAGAATTTAAAACCTAAATTATTACCAGAATCAATTGGTGTATGCTCTAATGCTTTAGAAAGCAAGATACCTTCAGTTAATGTCACAACCTACTCTATGGTTATCACCTTAACCAATAAACATAACAGCATTAAATATCAATTAAATCACATTGTACCAGAAAGAAAATGGAACACCCACTCTCTAGTATACGTGTCAGTAGCAGACGCAAGGAGGGGAAGTAATGGAACATGTTGTGGTATGAACCATGTGATTCACATACGTTCTTTGGTGGCCTGGATTCCTTTTACCCCTAACTGTCCAAGCATAATTGCTTTCTCTAGTGAATTGCCCCACATGACATGACCAAAATAAGTGAGATGCAGTTTTGTAATTTTTGAGAGAATGCTAGCCAGGGTAATCAACCCATTTTCCTTCTATATAAGAAATAAGGACAGAATATAAACTAGTACTTCCTAATCTCAACAATTTAAAGCAAATTGGTTGGGGAAATTCTGGGAGTTGGACGTCCTCACAAGTTAAGTTGCTGTGTCTGATAAACATCGATGTAGACATAAGAGTGCTCATACTTAGCAAATAATTTTGACCCACAGGTAACAAGGTAAACTTTATCAGAAGTAGAAAGTACTTGATAACATTAGTAGAAATGTTTAGAATTATATAGTACATTTGTTGATATTGCTTTGCTTTATAGTATTATTGTAACTTCCTGGCTACTTATCAGTAAATAAGGTGGGAATGGAGCCAAAAAGGAATTTCGTTTGTCTGGCTAAGTTGCTGCAATAAAACACTGAAATTGAAATTTTCTTTTGCTTTGTTATGTTAATAAAAAAATAGAAGATTCCCAAAAGGTATCTTGAGTGCTGTGCCTTGGATCAACTTCCCACGTGCTCATAACAAAGTCATTTGATTAAAATTACATTTCAGTGCGTAATAATTTCTAGCCCGGCACAGGAAATAGTGCAACTGAACATAAATTTTATTTTACAGTACTTGAATTGTTTAATCTAATTTCATCAACTACTTTGGCCACATAATGAGAAGGAAAGAAGGAGAAAAGCCTAATGCTGGGAAAGATTGAGGGCAAAAAAAGGAGACGACAACAGAGAATGAGGTGGCTGGATGGAGTCACCAAAGCAGTAGGTGTGAGCTTCAATGGACTCCAGAGGAGGGAAAGAGGACAGGAAGGCCCGGGGGAACATTGTCCATGGGGTCGTGATGGGTCGGACATGACTTCGCAACTAACAACAATAAATTTCATCATAACTAGTAATCAGTAAACACACTAAAACCCTTCTTTAAACTGAAGAACATTAAACAGAATATTAATTTAAAACATATTTAAATTAAATATGATTTACAATAAACATTTTCTTTTATGAGTACTGCAATTTCCCTTTGTTGTCCTCCCAACCTGATGTATCATGGAAAGCTCTATAGGCGACATGCCAGCATTATATGCATATTACTAAAAATATCTGGGACTATCCCATCTTCCACAACAGTGGACTGAGCAGGACATGTACCACAACCCCAAGGGGTTTTATGTTGACAGAGAATAGCATTCTGTGGTCT
Organism: Thamnophis elegans; assembly: GCF_009769535.1. Taxonomy (NCBI): domain Eukaryota; kingdom Metazoa; phylum Chordata; class Lepidosauria; order Squamata; family Natricidae; genus Thamnophis; species Thamnophis elegans. The sequence goes on along the minus strand of NC_045541.1, from coordinate 152,551,932 downwards.
TTTAAGTTCCAGCAATCAGTCTGAACCTAAAAGTTCTGCATGTGAAACTTCCATTCTTTTGGTGGTTCTGATTGTTTTTGTCAGCAATATTTTATGTACAAAGTATTTTACATATTTTATGTACAAAAATACGTACAAAGTTCTGGCTATATGATATGCTTTTTCCAAATGCATTCCTGGTGGCATGAATTACTGGGATATTCTGAAAAACAGCTGACCCACCAACTAGGAACATACACAGGGTGTCTGGCATGTTGCCTTTCAGAAGAACAAAAGAACTTTTTCTGCAGTATTCAGGGGTGAGTGCATGAGTGCACAGGCTACAAACTTGCAGGTCAAAGAGAATGGTAAAGAAGAGATCTATTCCACAAGTATGGTATCAATGTTCTCTGGAGAGAGGTCAGGATCCAATGCGTTTTGTGACTCCACCTGAGCTTGTGAGAGAGTGCCACTTTTCACCATACTTGGGATCCAATTGTCACCATATGGCTGAAACTTGACAGCTGCCGTGTTACCAACCCGTTGGTATCGGGCAAATTTGAAGTGTTTACCTTTGTGCGTATACATGTGTTCAAGAAGCTGGTTTTTTCGGAGAAATTTGTGACCACAAACAGTGCAACTGATCTTTCTTTTCCGTGAAAAGGAAAAGTTACAGTTTAATTCCACAGGTTCTGTGTCCTTAGAGACCAGTGACAGCTGGCCAATGGGCAGGGCCTCTAGGTTGGGATGGCTGGGATATTCCGAGTAGTGCTCATTTTCTTTCTGAAGGAAGGAACTGAGTCGGTGGCTTTCAGTAGCTTCACAGTTTTCACTGAGTGGCTGTAGTTGGCTAAGGTTATTGCTTTCCAAGATGGAGGTGGGAACCCTGAAGGGCAGTGATCCTGACACATGAGTAAACAGGTGTTCACACAAATTGTTCCTGGATTCAAAATGCTCCCCGCAGTACTGGCATAAATGAACTTTGAGGTTTTCTTTGGAAAAGGATGGACCCCTGAGATTTGGGGAGGATGATGTGTGACTCTGAGACACAACTGGCTCTGCGTCAGTCTTCTCTTGCTTTATAGTCACAGGTGGGTTTGCAGCCTCCTCTGGTGGTTTCCCAGCTGTCTTGGTAGAAGGATGGGAAATCTGCTGGTCCAAAGACCCATCATCCAGCCCAATTGCCAGAGATAGCTGAAGCTGAGGGTGATCTCCCTGGTTAGTGGCTCTACTACCAATATTGTTTAAATTTTCCTTTGTTTGGAGATTCTCCTTCACAGCCTTATGTGTGGTTGAGATCTGAATCCCATAGAGGTTTGAAGACTGCACAACCTCTGGAGAAAGCATCTGGTTCATTTCAATTGCCATGCGGGAAAGATAGTCAGCATGCAGGAAGCGGATGCCTTCTTCTAGTCGCGTATGATTGACCATCTGTTTAGGTCCTTTGCCAGTGTACATTATATGAAGCAAGTAGCTGAATATGTCAGGTTGGATATCAGTGGGCTGAATCTTTATGCATTCACTGCTTGAAACAAAAGTGAGAGTTAAGTAAGAACATCATGGTTAAACCGATATGTTAATTAAGATATACAATTTCAGGGATTTGGAGGCCCCTTCTATAAATGCATAAAATGGAATTCCAAAGTAACGGTCAAATATACCGTATTTTTCGGAGTATAAGGCGCACCTTTTTTCCTCAAAAAAGAGGCTGAAAATCTGGGTGCGTTTTATACACCGTATACAACATTTTTTGCCTCCCGAAGCCCCGCCTCCTTCACCAAAATGTCTGTGCATACCCTTATGGAGGCTTTCAGAGAGCTCTCTGAGCCTTTCTCAGAGAGGGCAGAAATGAGCAAAAAATGGACCATTCTCCCCCCCAGCCCCCAGCAGCACTCTATAAGCCTCCATAAGGAGCACACTGCAAGCCCCCCAAAGCTATTTATGCCTCTTTTTTTTTTTAAACCGGGCCCGTTTTCATGAAAAACAGGGCATTTTTGGGAGGTTTGCAGAGTGCAAAAACTTTTTTCCCCCTTTTGGAAAGCTCTTTAACTGATTGAGGAGAATTACATTGACCAAGTGCTGTGCCAGCAGAAACACCTACCTATCTACTGTATTTCTATCTCTATTTCTCTCTCTCTATCCCTCTACCTACCTACCTACCTACCTACCTTCTCTCTCTCTCTCTAGCCCTTTATCTACCTACCTACCTACCTACCTACCTACCTACCTAACTAACTAACTAACTAACTACTCTCTCTCTTTCCTTAACTACCTACTGTATTTCTCTCTCTTTCTCTCCCTCTCTATCCCTCTATCTACCTACCTACTTTTTAAAAAAATTGCCTCTTCAAAACCTTGGTGCGTCTTATACTCCAGTGCGTTTTATACTCCGAAAAATATGGTAGGTGCCTAAAATGTAAAAAATATTAGGAAAACTATCGATTGTGAAAATATATTAAAATGTCACTGCATATCTAAGAAGAAAAGCTAGCAGATATTCTAGGCTAACTTACATACAAATGGTTGTTATGCTTTCCTCCTGGCTTGAGATTGCAAGAACGGTGTTACCTGGAGACTGCTGCCGCCATCCTACTTCTCCCTGGTGATATCCATGAGGGAAGTGTGTTGTTTGAAAACTGTTCCCCATTCCCGCATTGCTCTTAACAGCTCTCAGGAATGAAGCTAACAGGAGTGTTTCTCCCACTCAACAGCAGCAAGTGGTGACTTGCTGCTGTTAGGAGTGACAGCAGTGCTGTCCTCTGAACATAACAGAGATGAGAAACGAAAGCTCGGGAATTTTTTCTTCTTGTCTCAAAAGCCAGACATCCCAACTCATAAAGTTTAGCTCCCAGAAATAATAATTTGTAATTGTGAAGAAAATAAGAGAGGGATGAAGATTCATGCCTACTACACTGATGGACAGGAGGAAACTTACATTTCTTAAAAGTTACAGCTCCCTGCCCGACTTCTCCCACGGCCTCCTTGCCCTTTTTGCTGAGTTTATTCCCAGATTAAAGCAAAGATAACATCCCTGTTTTCAGCTAAAGAGGAGGAGGGAAAAGTTCACAACAGTCTAATAGGAACACTGAGCTTGTGGCAATAAACAAACACCAGATACGCTTCTATTCTCACTGCAACCAAAACATAAATGGCCACAGAATCACACAGCCCTATGATTGGATGGGTGAAGAACCATCCAGCAGTGGACCCTCCAATACCTCTTCTGCTATGAAACAGAATCTTCTCATAGTAAGTCTGTTTTATGATATATAAATGTATCCTTTAAACCAATATTTTTCAAGCATGGCAATTGTAAGATGTGTTGACTTCATTTCCCAGAATTTTCAGTCACACATCCTAAAGTTGTCAAGCTTGAAAAATGCTCCTTTAAACATATATAATAATTAAAATGAAGATCATCTTATCCATCACTAAAATGATCCCTTTTATCGGAGCTCCTGATTTATTATCTTTATTTTGGAGGATAAACAGATACATTATTTGAAGTCATGCCCACCAGAAATTTCCACGATATATGTAGAGGCCAGAAAATAAAATGCTAAAGATCACATGAGAACTGTAATTTCTGAAGCTCCCATCAAAAAGTCAACATGAGTCTTAAACGTTCTTCAAAAAAGGACACTGACTTACCTTGTCTGATGAATGAATATCATCTTAAAATAGTTGGAAAAAGCAGCCAGAACAGCTCGATGAGCTTTGAAGTAGACATCTCCAATTGCAACTGTGCAGTCACAAAGGAAGCCAAATTCTCGCTGCATGTTGAGTTGTTGCAGGAGGATCAGGCTGTGGCTTGCTGTATCCATTGTGCTTCTAGGAGACAAAAGAAGTTCTCTCAAGGAACATGCCAACTTCAGTGCAGGCAACTGCAGGAAGACCTGAAATCTCCTGCAAAACACATTACATCTGGTATGCTTTTCAAGAAAACAGAATCTCAGAGCCTAAAAAGTTGCTGTCAGTTAATGAAGACACCTGTCTTCTAAGCAGTAGAATTGTTTTCAGCTATGTTTTTTGTGGGACACAATGTCTTGTTGTCCCATTTTATCTCTGTAATGGTGTGTAGGAATGAAGGGGGAACAGCCACTGTAATTATTGGCAAGACTGATGTCAACCTGATGAGGTAGTGCAGATGAGAAGCATGCCCCAATAAACTAATTCTACTTTACTGTAAGCTTACATTAATAGAATCTTGCAAGCCTGAAATTTCTCCCCCATCCATCCATTCACACCAGCATCATCTGTACAGTCAAGAAACTAGGAAGGGTCCATTCTGATATGCTTGCCACATCCACATTCCTACTGAGGGCTAAGCTGCCTCTAATCTGATTGTTCCCCTGGTGTGGCTCTTTCCCTTGTGTCCCAAGGTCATTCTCACAATCTCACATACAATTACAATATCCCAAGACTCTTTATCAAGTTAAGAGTTTCGATGGATCTATTTTTGGTCCGGCAATCTTTCAGAGGCCAAAGACAGGGTTAGAGTTATATTCACTGAAGCAGTGAAGTAAACTGGGGGATATTGGTTCTGTACTTCCTTTTGAATGGGGAAATGTTTATAAAGAGTCTCAACCATCTAGGTCATAGTCAAGTCATAGTCAAGCTATTTTCCAATGTACCTGAAGGCCAGGCAAGGAATATGGATGGAAGCTGGTCAATGAGAGATTCAATCTAGAAATAAGGAGAAATTTTCTGACAGTGAGAACAATCAACCAAAAATAGCTTGCCTTCGGATGATGTGGGAGTTTCATCACTGGAGGCTTTCAAGAAGAGATTGGACAGCCATTTGTCAGAAATGGTGTAGGATCTCCTGCTTGGGCAGGGGGTCAGACAAGATGACCAACAAGGTCTCTTCCAACTGTTAATCTAATCTAATAGTTGTCTCAAAGATGGTTGTTGTTTTTTAAGGCAACTGGATAGGGGGGGTTTCTTTGGAGGAAGAAGAAAAATATATTTTGCTTCCCATCCAGGAGCTTCATCAGTTGTACTGGATGGTGGGGGAGTCACCAGTACAACTGGTATCCTTCCATCTTCCCCACCATCCAATACAACTGATGAAGCTTCCTGGATGGGAAACAAAGCATCTTTTTCTTCTTCCTCAAAATGAAAATGAGTCCAGTTGCATTTTCAAAACAAGCACCTTTGAGACAACTATGACTTGGATGACTGAGAATCTTCACAGACATTTAGCCATACACTTTGGGATGAACATTGTTTTGAATGGGGACACTTTTAAAAGTTTAAAAATGGGTACTGAAATATTGAAGTGCTTAGTTTTCTTATTTCCTGTCTACTACTATTAAGGCAGGAGGAGGCTTTGATGACCACAATGAAGGATATTAAAAGACCAGATGAAGCCCTGGGGCGACAAATTGTCCAGTTCTGTCCTAAACGTAGATGGTAGGATTTCAAAGGAAGAGATGGACTGGGTGACATCTTTTTTTATATAATGGTGGCCACTCATTTGGAAGACTTAACCTGGATCATTATGCAAAAGATTATGTTTAACATACCATTTAAGCTGATGTTTGCTGAACTGTCCAACAGAGGACAAAAGCAAGGATGTGGGCATTCCTTTCTGGCTGAGTAATTTTTTATATTTCTTTCCTTCTGTTAAGTCAGGAGCTGGGAAAGAATGGGAGCCTTGTAATTTATAGCTTTTTCTGGAACTCTCCCTGCCACCTTTCCTTTATTTCCTTTCCCCTATTAGGACCTATACTGGAGTCTGGAAAAGTTTTCCACTACTACATTTCCTATTCTGGCAGTGAGAGATCTTGAAAGAGGAAATGTATATATTAATTTGCTGGATTTCTGTGCTACTGGTATAAAGTCATAAAAGAATGTATAATATATAATATACATTATAAAATGTACAATTCAATTGTGCAATCTCAAAACAGAAACAGATCCCTTCAGGGAATAGATAAGAAGGAACTAAGTCATTAAGGAAACAAAGAAAAAATGTCACCCAAACCAGACGAAAGAAATTGGGTTTGAACACTTGGGAAACCCCTCCCCAAATTCCATCAGATCTACCTGCCGTGTAAATCAACAAGGCCAGAGTAGCAGTCAGTCTTGTGACTCAACAAAGCAATGACTTTGGGAGATAAAAGGGTCCTGAAGACCTCAGAGTGTTTTTGGATCCAAATTGGCACTTTTCATCCCTCTAGCTAGTGCCTGCCAGCAGAAGCTAATTGTACACACACACAACACACATGGCATATATACTATATCTATATCTATATGTTATATTTACGCTGATAAATAAATAAAGGGAGACTATTATAGATCTATTTCAAGCTATTTAGCTCTCATCAGCTAGCCATACCCATGTTGGGAATCAAACCTGTGCTCTATTGCCTCTTAGGCAGATGTGTTAACCATTGAGCTACAGAGCTCGACTCCTTATCAGCCAGCCAGGGTGAGAGGTATATATTTAAAGTCACAACCCCTGGTATGCCCAAATATGGGAGCAGCAGCATCCCTCTCCTCGCTCCTCGAGTCAGTAGCCAAGCTGGCAGTTGAGTTCCCCAGGCTTATAGTTCTGGGGGACTTTAATTTGCCATTGCTCGGTGAACGCTCTGACGGGGCGCAGGAGTTCATGGCTTCCATGACAGCCATGGGCTTGACCCAGGTAATTCGGGCCCCAACTCATGCAGCGGGTCACATGCTCGACCTCGTATTCCTCTCGGAGCAGTGGATGTGTGATCTTGGTCTGAGGGGTAATGAGATCATACCCCTGTCGTGGTCAGACCACTGCCTACTGAGGCTTGACTTCCGGAGGCCAAACCCCCACCGTAGGGAGGAGGAACCGACCAGGTGGTTCCGCCCCAGGCGACTTATGGACCCTTTGAGGTTCCAGACGGAGCTTGGGGTTATTCCTGATACTCTCGCCCACAGTTCGGCGGAGGCTCTGGTTGCCGCCTGGTATTCGGCGGCATCGGAGTCTCTTGATCGGATTGCGCCACTACGGCCCCTCCGGGTCAGCGGATCCCGGAAACCTCCTTGGTTCACCGAGGAGCTCCGGGAGAAGAAGCGCCGGAGGAGACGCCTAGAGCACCTGTGGAGGTCCGATAAGTCCGAGGCGAACCGAGCGCTTTTGACTACCTGCACCAAGGATTACGTCCGGGCACTAAGAGCTGCCCAAAGAACACACATCTCCGCCTTGGTAGCGTCCGCCGAGTCACGCCCAACCGCCCTGTTTAGGATCACCCGCTCCCTCCTCAATAGGAGGGATGCGGGAGACCCCTTGCAGGGTAGGGCTGAGGACTATGCTCAGTTCTTGGCGGACAAAGTGGCTCGGTTTCGGTCGGACTTGGACTCCACCGCAGTAGATCCAGCCGAGACACAGGAGGATTACTTGGCAAACCATCACTGGGTTGAGTTCCAGGATGTTGCCTCTGGGGATGTGGACAAGGCCATTCGAGCTGTAAGCGCCTCCACCTGCATTCTGGACCCGTGTCCCTCCTGGCTGGTTGCCAACAGCAGGGAGGTGACACATGGCTGGATCCAGGCGGTCGTGACCGCCTCCCTTCGGGAGGGGCACTTCCCCGCCGCACTCAAAACGGCGGTGGTGAGACCCCTCCTGAAGAAACCATCCTTGGATCCAGCCATTTTAAACAACTATCGTCCTGTCTCCAACCTCCCCTTTATTGGGAAGGTTGTGGAGAAGGTGGTGGCCTTCCAGCTCCAACGGGCCTTGGAGGAAGCTAGTTATCTTGACCCCTTCCAGTCCGGCTTCAGACCTGGTTACAGCACAGAAACCGCTTTGGTCGCATTGACCGATGATCTCTGGAGGGCCAGAGATGGAGGCCATGAGTCCATCCTCGTTCTCCTTGACCTCTCAGCGGCTTTCGATACCATCGACCGTGGTATCCTTCTGCGACGACTGCGGGAGGTGGGGGTGGGAGGCACTGTTTTGCAGTGGTTCTCCTCCTACCTCTCGGACAGGTCGCAGTCGGTGTTGGTCGGGGGGCAGAGATCGTCCCTGAGCCCCCTAACATGCGGGGTGCCGCAGGGTTCGGTCTTATCCCCCCTACTATTTAACATATACATGAAACCGCTGGGCGAGATCATTCGGAGGCACGGGATAAAATACCATCAATATGCGGACGATACACAATTGTATCTGTCCGCCCCGTGCCAACTCAATGAAGCGGTGGACGTGATGAACCAGGGTCTTGAGGCCGTTAAGAACTGGATGAGCGCTAACAAACTGGTACTCAACCTGGACAAGACCGAGTGGCTGTTGTGTTTCCCTCCCAAAAATTTGGCCAATGTTCCAACACTTAGGCTGGGGGGTCAAATTTTATACCCCTCAGAAAGGGTCCGCAACTTAGGAGTCCTCCTGGACCCACAGCTGACGTTTGACCACCAGTTGTCGGCTGTGACCAGGGGGGCATTTGCCCAGGTTCGCCTGGTCCGTCAGTTGCGGCCCTACCTAAACCGGGAGACCCTCGCAACAGTCACTCGAGCTCTTGTGATCTCTAGGCTGGAATACTGCAATGGGCTCTACATGGGGTTGCCCTTAAAGTGCATCTGGCGACTGCAGCTAGTCCAGAATGCAGCCGCGCGAGTGATAGTGGGCGCACCGCGGTTCGCCCACGTTACACCCATCCCCCGCGAGCTGCACTGGCTACCTGTCGATCTCCGGGTGCGCTTCAGGGTATTGATGACCACCTTTAAAGCACTCCATGGTAGTGGATCTGGGTACTTGAGAGACCGCCTTCTGCCGATCACCTCCCTTCGACCGATTAGATCGCACAGACTGGGCCTCCTCCGCACTCCATCTGCCAGTCAATGTCGACTGGCGACTACACGGAGGAGAGCCTTTTCTGTTGCAGCTCCGACCCTGTGGAACGACCTCCCCGTCGAGATTCACACCCTCACCAGCATCCAGACCTTCCGCACAGCCCTCAAGACCTGGCTCTCCCATCAGGTCTGGGGATAGGTTCCCAATTTACCCGCCCGAGTGTTGACTGTTGAATGCAAGTTGTGTTTTTATTATTTTCTTTCTTTTGTTCACATATTGTTTGTCTTCGATAGTGCACCCCCTTCCCTTTGATTGATTGTAAGCCGCCCTGAGTCCCCTCAGGGAAAAGGGCGGCCTATAAATTTTAATAAAATGACTAAATGACTAAATGACTTCCATTCTCTATCCTTCAGCTCGTCACAAGAGACCATCCAGACAGAAACCCAATATTTTTTACTGTTGCCTTTTTGTTACATTTGTTATATTTGTGTAATAAATAAATAAATATTTGGGCATACCAGGGGTTGTGACTTTAAATATATACCTTTCACCCTGGCCTGGCTGATAAGGAGTCAAGCTCTGTAGCTCAATGGTTAACACATTTGCCTAAGAGGCAATAGAGCACAGGTACATTGTACATTGTAACCAGTACAGTTTGCTGTTATTTTAAATTCACTGAGTCTCCAAGTATTCCAGAGGTGCCAAACTCACATCATCACGTGACGTTTCAGGACCAGCACGTGACGCATCCAGCCAGCGGACCACAAGTTTGACACCCCTGATGTATTCTAAAGATTGTTTGTGGATCGATTGAAGGTGATTTGAGTGTACCTATTTTCTAGGGTGTGTGAGTAAATGACCATAAACCCAACACAGGAGCTCTCATGCAAAGTTGCAATAACGCATGAAATGACAAAAATATGAGTGACCCACATGTAATGACTACTGATCTATGGAAGGAACAATTGGTGCACTGGCTATACAAGCTAGAGTGACTGCAAATTATCTTCAGAACTACAGATGGAATATCTCTATATTTGGAGGACCTGCAGATTCATAGCCACTATTAACTATTAAGATCTAGCCTGTCCTTCTAATTGTCCAAGAAACCAGGTCAAGACTTTCATCATATCACGTCTAGTTTAACATATTGAAACAAACATAAAACCAGAGCCCAGAATTATGATTATGAACGTCTACAAACTCAATGCTATTGCAGGACATTGTTTTAAATTATTGTTGTGTCGGTTGTTTAACATCTGTTTACTGGGTTCTAACATAATTTAGTTGGATCGCTTTGTAATTATGAGTTATTTTTTGTTTGTACTGCATCTTGGCAAAGGTATATATTAAATGTATTAAATTCCTACATTTCATGGAGTAAATCCCAACAAATATGATGATACTTTTGAATAAGAATAAACAAGATGGCACTCTCAAACGATTTAGCCTGGAGTGAAAACATCTTGGAGGGCACTGAGTAAAATAAAATCTATTCCTCTTGTTACCACCTTAACATTTGGGAGACTGAACCTGAAAAATGAGGTCAGTATTTAAATTTCAGCCTTCAGAAGCTATGTTGGCATGACACATTTACTTATGACTAGCCAAACCATGATTAAGTCACAACTATTTTCTGAAGTTGTGCAAATGAATTTACACAATATTTTTGCATCCTCCAAATCCAGTCAGTATCTTTGGCAGCATAAATGTAACTTGCTTCTGGGTTACAGTAAAAAAAGAAAAGGAAAAATATATAAAGAAAAAAAATCCTTTTATTTTTTTTCCTTCTCCCGCTTCTTCCTCTACTTTTTGCTTTTCATATTTTTCAGCTTGTGTTAGGTTATTAGTCTTTGCATTTTAAAACTTGAATACAAATTATTTTAAAAAATAAAAGTAAATTAGTGACAAAACCTCTTCACAAAACGAAATATGAATTATGAACTAAAAGAGAAGCAACTGAAGTACAGTACAAAAACCAAGCAATTATTTTTCCAATTCTGGGAGATAAGAGTCTTAAAAGTTTAAAAAAAAATCTGTCCATGTATAGTACTTAAAAAGCAAAAGAAAAAAGTGCTCTCACTACTGCATAATCATAGGGTAAAACCACTAGATTCCTACTGAAGGAATCTTGACAGGTCTTCCAAATCAAGTTCATTTGGACTAACAGGATCCTTCTCTTTCTCTCTCCCCGGATCCTAGAGTTTCAAGATAGGAAGCTTTTTTTTTAATACAACGTACAGATAGGAACGTAAACTTAAAAGTCAGAATCTAAGCGCAATTTTCAAATTAATGTCGTAAACTGCCGGTTAGAGAGCAGTTTCCCCTTTCCCAGGGTCCTAGCGTTTTATCCCCTCCAGTCCTAGTGGAACATGGCGCCCTCCGCCTTCCCTGGCAAGAAAGGATGAGAGTCGCAGACCTCGCATCTGGAGGGCGCCAAGTTGGCGAAGCCTCAGCTGATAAAAACAAACAAGCTCGCGGGAGCAAAGACTGGAAAGGGCGGGGGGAGGGAGAGATAACTGAACTACTCGCAACCAGCAGGTTGGCAGCTGCGTGGCCTCTAAAATGGCTCGACTCGGAGCTCCGCCAAGGAGCCGCCGCCGCTTCTAAAAAAGCCGCCACGGCAGGAGCGGGGTTGAACTCCCTCGCTCGCTCGGAGAAAGCCCCGAGGGTGGGAGTCGCAGAAAGCGACGCCCTCCTCCAGCAAGACGCCGCTGGGTTTTCCAGGCCGCCTTGCCGCCGCCCACAAGATCCGCAAATGCCAACGCCGCCAAATGCACGGACGTGTCTGCGTGGACGGAGAGAACGGCTGCCAAGCTTGCAGCCTCCCTTGAGGATCTCCGTTTCCTCTTGCTGCGCTCCGCTGGCCCAGAGGGATCAGAAGCCGCAAGCGACTCCGAAAAGACCCTCTCCGGTCTCCCCGGTGGAAGCTCAGGCCGGGAGGAGGGTGCGGAGTGCTTGCACAAAGAGAAGGGCGCATCCGCCTCTCCTTTACGGACCCCCCAAACGCACCCAGGGAAATCCGGCGCCAGCCATGCAACCAACCAACTCGGCCGGTTGATTCCTTACCCCGATCCGCCCTTGACACAGGAAAGCGGTAGGCGACGGCGATACACTGTGTGGGGTGGCGTTGCACACGCAAGGCGCGTCGTGGCTGTCCGCGCGTGCGCGCGACCATCGGTTTCCACTACCACCACCACCACCACCTTCACATTTGCCTAAGCAGAAGGAAAAGAAGAGCATTGCTTGGAAAGTAGAAGGTGGAAAAGTCGTGACCGCTGGTTGAAAAAAAGACAAGGCTGAATTGCACCGCTCTAGGCTTATTAGGGTCCTTCTCCTGGGTAGTAGCTCTTTTTTATGCTTTTTGCAAGAGAGCAAGAGATACTGGGTATGTCCAGTTTAATACAATACAATACAATACAATACAATACAATACAATACAATACAATACAATAGCAGACTTGGAAGGGACCTTGGAGGTCTTCTAGTCCAACCCCCTGCCTAGGCAGGAAACACTATACCATTCCAGACAAATGGCTATCCAACATCTTCTTAAAGACTTCCAATGTTGGAGCATTCACAACTTCTGGAGGCAAGCTGTTCCACTGATTTAATTGTTCTAACTGTCAGGAAATTTCTCCTTGGTTCTAAGTTGCTTCTCTCCTTGATTAGTTTCCACCCATTGCTTCTTGTTCTGCCCTCAGGTGGTTTGGACAATAGTTTGACTTCCTCTTCTTTGTGGCAATCCCTGAGATATTGGAACACTGCTACCATGTCTCCCCTAGTCCTTCTTTTCATTAAATTAGACATAGCCAGTTCCTGCAACTGTTCTTCATGTTTTAGCCTCCAGTCCCCTAATCATCTTTGTTGCTCTTCTCTGCACTCTTTCTAGAGTCTCCACATCTTTTCTACATCATGGCGATCAAAACTGAATGCAGTATTCCAAGTGTGGCCTTAACAAGGCATTATAAAGTGGTATTAACACTTCACATATCTTGATTCTATCCCTCTGTTTATGCAGCCTAGAACTGTGTTGGCTTTTTTGGCAGCTGCTGCTCACTGCTGGCTCATATTTAAATGGTTGTCCACTAGGATTCCAAGATCCCTCTCAGAGTTACTATTATTGAGCAAGGTATCACCTGTACTGTACCTGTGCATTTTGTTTTTCTTGCCTAAATGTAAAATCTTGTTTGTTTTTTTACCATTGAATTTCATTTTGTTAGTGCCTAATGTTCAAGTTTGTCAAGATCCTTCTGTGTCTTAAGCCTATCTTCTGGAGTGTTGGCTATTCCTGCCATCTTGATGTCATCTGCAAATTTGATGAGTTCCCCATTTATCCCCTCATCCAGATGATTGATGAAGATGTCGAAGAGTACTGGGCCTAAAACAGAGCCTTGGGTACTCCACTACATACCTCCCTCCATGTAGATGCAGTTCCATTGAGGACTACACATTGAGTGTGGTTGGTCAGCCAGTTACGAACCCATCTGGTGATGATGCCTGTTTAACCTACATTTTTCTACTTTATCTAGTAGTAGGTTATGGTCTACCATATCAAATGCCTTATTGAAGTCCAAGTAAACTATATTGACAGCATTCTTCTGGAATTAGAGAATCATCTAATTTCTCTTAATGAAAAGAAGAACTAGGGGGTGACATGATGGCAGCACTGTTCCAATATCTAAGGGGCTGCCACAAAGAAGAAGGGGGGGGGGTGTTCTCCAAAGTGCCTGAAGGCAGGAGAAGAAGCAGTAGATGGAAACTAATCAAGAAGAGAGCCAACCTAGAAATAAGGATAAATTTCCTGACAGAACAATTAAATCAGGGAAAAGAGATTGGAAAACCATTTGTCTGAAATGGTATAGGGCAGTGATGGTTAATCTCTTTGGTGCCATGTGCCCAAAGTGTGTGTGTGCATGCATGCCCATGTGCCTGAACCCCCAAAATACAAAGTGAATTCCCCCGCATGTGCCCCATCCCCACGCATACATGCACACACACACACATGCGCACACATGCACCCCAGTCCTCTGCGCATGCACACACACACCCATGCCTGTTTTGGCTTCCAGGTTGGTGCAGGAGACTTTCCAGGCCCAAAATGGGGCACGGCGGGGGGGTGCCCTCGCACGGCACCCTTTTTTGACCTGTAAGGCCTCTTGCACCAACCTACAAGCCAAAAAAACCAGCGGCACCATCAAAGATTGGGGCTGCAAGCCATTCACGCTGGCAGAGGCAGCGGCAGCAGGCCAGTGTCTCAGGGTGGAGTTGTGCCCAGCTGCACCAACAAAATACAATGCAATGCAAACGCCCCCTGCACATGCACCCCGCGCATGTTGCACAGAGACTCAACCAGCTGGTCAGCGGGAGGTGTGCGCACATGTATGATAGAGCTGGGCTGGGGCAATGGCTGGCGTGCCCACAGAGAGGGCTCTGCATGCCATAGGTTCGCCACCACAGGTATAGGGTTTCCTGCTTGAGCAGAGGTTTGACTGGAAGACCTCCGAGGTCGCCTCCAACTCTGTTATTCTGTTATATTCCACTTTTCAGTGGGCGAGCTGGCAAATGACCCTGGCCCAAGTGTATCCATGCAGATGTAGTTTTATTAAGGACTACAAACTTGAGTGCAGTTTGAAAGCTCACAGGACAGAAGGCCAAGGCCCCAATGTCCACACTAAGAGAGCTGCCTTACCCCACTTCCTAAGCTTTGGGCTTATGGCATTTCGAAGGAAGTGAAGTAACACAGTTCCCATTTGAAGAGCTTGTCTCACTGTACCATTAAAACAGAGGTTAACCTAATGCAATTGGCCGTCTACGTTTGGAAATGCCATGCAGCCTTAAATTTCTGGACATCTGTAATCATAGGAAGAGCCAACACAGTAACATTGGCTGTGTTGTGTTTTATTTTTATTTATTTATTTCATACCTTTATTATTTTTACAAATAAGGTGATGAACATACCCAACACACTTTCCTCCTCCTATTTTCCCCACAACAACAACTCTATAAAGTGAGATGGGCTGAGAGAATGACTGGCTCAAAGTCACCCAGCTGGTTTTCATGACTAAAATGGGACTAAAACTCAAGTCAGTCTCCTAGTTTCTAGCCTGGTGCCTTAACCACTAGAAATACATAATTCAATCTGAAGCTGTTGGAATTATTGGGCAAGGAAAAACAACTATTCAGTGGGCAGAAACCTCCCTTAACTTGGGGGTAGGGGAGACTGAATATAGTGGGGGATGTACTGTGAGATACATTTGGGCCAAACCATGGAGTTTGTGAGAAATTCTTCCTTGGTTTCAGAGGGAAGCCTTTTCATCCCATTTTAGTAATTATAATTTCCAAATGTTCCTGGTCTTATGACACAAATAATGTTTCTTTATCATTGTGTTTGGATGGAATTTCAGATGTTGCATGAAAAAAGTTCAGCTCTAATGCATCATATTGTACACTCTTGTTTAAAGAGAATCTTATTTTCCAATTATATGCTTAACCAAAAGAGTCAACTCTGTCTTGGCAGTGGAGAAATAGGTACTGTAGACAAACAAAACACACACAAGTAGCTTAAATTTAAGCATTATGATATTGAACAATGGGATGAAACAAAGGAATTGATTTGGACTCAAATTATACTTTGGCACATGATCCAAGGGAGACTGGCTTCTGCAATTAAGATATTTGGGAAGAAATGTCTTTGACTTTGAAGAACTCCTGGCAAACAACATTAAAACAAACAACAGAAACCTTTCAAGTAATTTAGAACAGGTAGTAATTGATTAAAAACATCTAATCTCAGGCTGGGGTTTTAACAGTGCTACAGGAGGATAAGTAAACAGAATTGAATTCTATGCTTCTGTTTTCATTATTAAAGGTTTAGGACAGATCTGTGCTAAACCTGAGTTTTTAGGTGGAGAATCAGATAAAACTGATTGGGGATAAAATTGGAGGTAGCAAAATATTAAAAATTAGAAGCCAAGTTAATCAACCAAAAATAAAAATCTCCCAGTTCAGATAGTATTCCCTATTTTTTTCCCTAGAAAAATATGTATTTTTTATTTTAAGATTTGTTTCCGAGGACTGAAAAACAGCCAATTTGATTCCAATATTCAAAAAGTAATCAGGATAATAAATATATTGTTAGTATAGTATCTGCTGTAGGAAATACTGTAATGGTAAATATTAATGAGTAGCAAAACCATAGCCTTGTAGACGCCTTGAAAAGGAACCATTATGGTTTCCATAAAAGTATATCTCACTAGATTTATTTTAAACAAGTAGACAAGATTTTTTTAACATAGACAAGAGATGTTTTTTTGAAAAAAAAATGGATTTTTTTGTGTGCATCAAACCGGCAGTAATGCCGGCAGCAACCCACCCCTGGACTTGATCCAGCAAATCTCTTATGTTCTTATTGCTTGGCCTATATCATTTCAAGCTGGTGGGGCCTACAACACATTTAAGTTGCTAATGGGACAGCAAGTTTTAGATTACAGTATTCTTTTTGAAGAAAATTAAGAGGACAAAATAATCTCAAGTGTTTTGAAAATGAGAATATATATATATATATATCTGTAACGCCTAGAGCAATTTTAACCAAACTTAGTAAAATGGCTTCTACTGTTCAGCACAGTGGATTTGCCATGGTAACAGCTTTACAGTACTTCACGAGAGAGTTCCCTCTGGTAAGGAGGAAAATCCAACATTAGAAATTATCTTTTGGTCTGGACATTTTCCCCTATAAATAAATACCCGGGCCTGGCAATGCCGGGTTATCAGCTAGTACTATGATGGCGAACCTATGGCATGCATACTGAAAGTGGAACGCAGAGCCATTTCTCCAGGCCCACCAGCCATTTCCCCATTGCTCTTCCAGGTTCCGGCGCAGACGTGCACACTGGCCAATTAGTCTGAGCATGCGGGAGCTCCGGAAACCAGAAGAGCAGCTCTCTGGCACGCATGCTCGTAATGGGAAACTGAGCTTCCGATTTCACAATGATCAGCTGGTCCTCGCATGCCAGAAACCAGAAGACCAGGTGACCAGTGCGCATGAGCCCACCGGAAACCGGAAGCTCAGCTTCTGGCCACGCATACGTGCCAGGAAGCTGCTCTTCCACTTTCCAGCGCTCCTATGTGTGCACGCCAGGAAACTGTTCTTCCGGTTTCCGGCACTCCTCCATGCATGTGCGCACACTCCCATTTTGGCAGTCAGTGCTGAAAAGGTTCGTCAACACTAAGCTAATATCTTATAAAAAGGGTTTCACATGTCTTCCTGAAAAAAATTATTTTATTACTAGAGTCTGATGACTGCAAAAATGGATTGCAAAGGGGGAAATGGCTAATTTATGTCTATTACAGAGGAAGATGACTTGTTTTGATATTCAGATATCAAAGCGGGCGCATTGCATTTAGGCAGCACTGTTGGAAAGAGTGGAATGGGGGTAGTTTAGGTTCTTCCAACTTTGTGGTTTTTTATCATTTATTTTCCTCCTGCTGAAAGAATTGGAATGGTGAACCACAAATTAGGGTAACTGCATTTTAGTCTAATATATTGTGCAAAAACATCCCATATATTTAAGTATGTTATATGAACCCAGAAAATTGTGATAAGCTAATATATTTTGGACTAAGAAAGGGATGGGAACCGGGACAATATGGGAAATAATTTATGTCAACCATAAATATTAAATACTAGATTACGTTGTGTAAAACAATAAAACAAGATTTTATGAAGTAAAAGAGACTCCCACCCTAATGCCTCCAAAAAACCCAAAATCCCTTTCACTTGACCTTGAGTGTTTTGTATCATTGACCCTCTTCCTGTAGCTCTTCTCCAAAATGATTTGGTACCTGCTTCAAAATCTGATATTTCCAATCTCAGAAAAAGGCAGCTGTGGTGACTAGAGCAGGGGTCTCCAAACTTGGCAAATTTAAAACTTTGTTGGCTGAGAAATTCTGGGAGTTGAAGTCCACAAGTGTTAAAGAGACCCTCCTCTTAAAATGGGTCTCCAAATTTGGTAATCCCTGGACTAGAGGAAAGATGGGAGGGGGGACTGGTAAGGCTTTGGATTGGAAATGATTCTGTGGATTCCCTTTCTTTCAAAATTTGCAATGCATGCATAATTAGATAAATCCTGTTCAATTATATCCATTTTTTTGAGACTGCCTGAACCAAGTCCCTGAAATTTTCTTGGCAAGGTTTTTCAGAAGTGGTTTGCCATTGCTTCCTTCCCAGGGCTGAAAGTTATCATCCAGCTGACTTCATGTCCTGTTTTGCATTAGAACTCACAATCTCTTGGATTCTAGTTTGATGCCTTAATCATACGTTCACCCAACTCTCCTATGTGTCTCAAACCTGCATTGGGCAACATTAGTAGCAAAGTATCACCCACTATTAGTGAGACCCACTTTCAGAGAATTCTGTGTCTATGGTTGTGCCAAATATTTTTTGTAAAAAGTAAGTTTTGTACATAGAATTATTTAGGAAGGTCAGTTACTCAGGCCAGCTTTGTTCACATAGTGGTTGTGGGGGTAAAATCAAATGAAATTATTGCATATGCTAGCTTGATTTATAAGAAAAATAGAACATTATATGCAACATTTGTGTTATTCATTTTAAAAGTGCCCATTAGTTACCTATTCTTACAGGGGATGGAGGAACCCCCCCCCCACCAAAAGCAACATATTGAAGAGCCAGAATATACATTTATTACAGAAAATGAGAGTATGGGAGAGGCTCCTGAGCATTTTCAGTTCGAAGGAAATAAATTCAGGATCAAGATATCTAGTTCCCATAGGCTGAAGTGTAGTTTTGCTTACTCCGTTTAACTTCGTTAAACATGATTACCGGTAATACTCAACCATTCTGCTTGATCCCAACCGATCGTGATTTGTGAAGAGAACTATAGATCAACGAATCGTTCAATATGCAGACCCAATATTTTTGTATAACTCAAAAATAGATTTTTTAGTAAATGGTGGAATTAGTGAAGTACCGTGGGAAACGTCACTTTGCTGTAACTAAATATGAGTAAATAGCCTTTCCTGGGAAAGACGCAAACGACGAAAGCATCTTCGTTCCCTAATCCTGACTGCTGGTCCAGGCGAAGAAGCACCATCCTGGGCGCCAAAAACCACGCTCTCCTCCAGTCTTGGCGGCACGAATGCGAGCCTGGAGACAGCGGGATGGCACCGGGCTGCTTCCTGCCGATACGTCGAGGGCCGGCCGATTGCCCCATGGTCCCTAGGAAAGGGCAGGCAAAAAGAGCGACGGGCCGCGTCGTGCCTGTACATTGGCCACCACCGCACCAGCCGCAGCAAGCAGGGCCAGGCGCCGCTTGCTGGCCGCCAGCCGGGGGGAGGGGTCCGGCTGAGTGCGGTCGCGGCAAAGCCCTGAGTTTCTTCTGCAGTAAGAGAGCAGCGGCAGCAGGCGCGGCCGGGGGCGGAAGTCCTTTGTTGCTGCTGCAGAGGCGGCGGCGGCCGCGCCGGCAAAACAGCCGAGGCCCTTCTCTGCTGCAGCGGCCCTCCAAGACCTCCCCAGCCCTTTGGCCGCAGGTAAGAGGGGGACCCGAGGCTAGGAGGCGCAAGGAACGGGGTAGGCCCTGGGAGACGATCTCTGTTGCGCGGCAACGGGAGTCGAGAGCTGGGCGCGCTGCGACGGCTCCAGGCCTCGGGAGGCAGAGCGGAGGGGTGGCGGGAAGGGTCCCGGGCGGGAGCGGAGCAGCGTGGCTGATTGCTGGAAGCGGGGGCCGGGGGAATGGCTGAGGATATGCGTCTGCTTTCGCCCGCCTTTGGGAAAGCGAAGCGCCGGAGAATTTTCCTTGTTCTCGGCCCTCTGTTGCGCGCCGAGCACCAGAGGGAAAGGCGGCGCCAGCCCGCCGCTCGCCCGGCCTAGTGGTGGGGCTTTCCAGCGGAAGCCACTCCTAGCTGCGATTCAGGGCTGCTGCTGTTGCTTCTCCTCCCCCGATTATTGCAGCATGTGGCTGGCGCCTCGTACCGCCATCGGCTTTCTTGCCGGAGAAGCGCAAAACCGGGCGGACGTTTTCTTTCCAGCGCTGACAAAAGTTGTGCTTGGCGGTCGGGAAGAGGAGCACGTGGGAGCGTTGCTGTCGCCTCTTGCTTGACTGAAAACGCTGCCATTTGTAAAACCCTACACTGGTCAGGTTCCCCAGCAGTTAATGCACTTTGTCGGTGTTTATAGAGTAATAGATAAATCAGCAAAAATGAGAAGAAATCTGCCTGGCACGCTAATCTCTCACGGTATCTCAAACCGTGGTATAAGAATACTGTATAACTTTATGGGTATCATAGAGAGTAGTGAGTTAAACTTTTATGTTCTTCGTTTTGAGTACTTTTTCTCTACTCGGATATATTTTGAAACTGCTTTAGTTTTTAAATTATTTTTGAATTTAAATCTTGGCATCTTTTCAAGGAGAATATCTCCCAACCCCAGTTATTGGTTCTTCAATACTGCATGAAGTTTTTTCTTTAGAAATGAAACTTAGAAACGTTTCAATCATTTCAGTCTTCAAAAACTGAGGAGATGAAGAAAAACCCAATGCATAACATTTGACAAGATTGCCCCTTGTATACATACCATTCCTGTATTCTTCAAATGTAGAAGGAATGTGATGATAGCCTTGAAGGAAGGAAGGTCAGCTCAGTTCTGAAAGGAAGGGGGGGGGAGCCCTCAAGGATTTCCCTGCTTTGATGGCCTTGGTATTAGGATGGGGAGAAAGAAAAACTCAGGCTTCCAAAAATGTGAAATTATACCTTGCAAGAATAAAGTAGTGCTTCAGTTCCTTAGTTTTATTTCCTGATCTTAAAAAACTGACAAATATATATTTTAAAATGTGTATCCCTTAGATTGCCCAGTATTTGAATTTTTATGGAAATCTAAACATTCATTTCAGATAGAAAATACTTGGTTATATGATCATCATAAAGCATGACTAAAAAGAACCTTAATTCAGTAGCAAGTTACATGGGTTCAAGACTAGATTGAATTTCTGACAATTCTAACTGAAAAAGTTGATGCAGGTCTAGTGAAAAGTTACGAATCTGCAAGGACAGATACCTTTGGTTTACCTACACTCTAATGCCCTGTTAACTTACCTATGGATTAGTGAATAAATCACAATTGGTTGGACTCAGATACCATACTGTTATAATCCATGATAAACATTATGATCCACTATTATCAAATGACAGGCAGTTTCTGTGAAACAATCTCATTGTTTTTTTTTAATTGGTTGTATTCTTTCAAGTTAGCTCAGAGTCCTCAATCTATGTATCCAATGATTTTGACCTTGCTTAAATGACCTTCTCTGGATTGAAAAGAATTTCTTAGAAAGCTGTGACAATCTGTGTTTGAATTACATTAGTATTAATGTATTTATTTTGATTAATTTTTTACTTCTGATTTCTAACAGATATCTGTACATTATTTAGTTTTCTAGTACATTGTTTATAGACATTGTATAATCTTAAACCCTTTACTGGATTTGTGAGTACTGTTTTCTTAGATATAAGTATTAATCTGTTTATATGTATTTTAACAGGAAATGTCTTTCTTGCATTCTTGCACTCATTCTTGCATTATCTATCTAGTTGTCTATCAGATTTATTTGCTACTCATCTTGTGGTCCAGGTGACTTTTTAACCTCCATTAGCCATCAAATCTAATTAGAACGGAGATGAATGTGTGACCCTCTAAGGGCTTTGAAATTCCAATAAGCTAGTATAGCCAATGATGAGGGATCCTGGGAGTTGCATCGGAGAACTACAGAATTGTCTGCAAAGCATAGGGACCTTATGAAATATCCAGAATTCACAATCATGCAATGTCACATTTCAGAAGATAACAAGCTTTTGAGTTTCCGTTGTTGCTCTTCCTCAGCCATTGACACACAGTGGTCAGAGATTATATATCTAGTCACTGAAAAATATACCTTCCATACAATATCCAACTGTTCCAAAATAAGCATCACGGTATCCGTGACCTTCCACTCATATTTCATCAGCTGCCTAACTTAAATAAACAGTTTGTGAACGGTGACTTAATATTCCAAAAGTTAACTCTGATTTGAATATTTATTGTCATAAGAAAGCTTGTTTAGTAGATGGAATAATAGAAAAGTAAATCATATGTTGATATTTGGAAAGTAACCAATAGTATTAAGTCTTGGTTGCTGCCCTTTAATGGTTTAGTGTGCCTTCTGATACTGAACTATCAGAAGTTTAAGAAATGAAGCATTAAGAAGTTATATCCTCTATACTTTGGTCAATAAAATTCTGTATCTTTTTCAATATTTCTTTAGATTTAATTTCTCATAAAAAGTTTGATCATTTGGGAAAAATTTTCATTGCCAAGTTAGCACAATAAGCCATCCAGAGTTGTCACAATTAAGTAACTGCAAATATTCTGACCAGATCTCCTTAAAAAAAAATCACATGAATTGTTGGAGGGGAGGGGAGGATGACGAAGATGAGGAAAGCCATCGCAAAACCACATTGCTGATAAAGAAGTAGCATAAAGACCAATCGTTTCTCCCTGCATTATTTCTCAGAGAATTTATTTTTCTTTGCGACTTCTTTACCACATATAGCATGTATGTTATTGACTTTGTCCATTTTTCCTCCACTGAATTCTTGGCAAACTATAGTCTATGATGTCACCAGAAGTATATGAACTGAAACTGCTGCTGCTGCTGCTTAAGCAATTGACGCAGAAGGGGAAATAGGAAAGATGGGGATCTTTGTGGAAATCCACTATTTCAGAAAGTTTTGTTGCCATTAATTGAAAATTTTGTATGTATGCATTAACAGACGCCTCAGATAAAATATCACAGCTCTTCCCCATCCATGATTGAAAGGATGTTGACAGACTGGAAGAAGTGCAGAAGAGGCCTACAAGGATGATAGCAAAGTTTAGAGAGCAGATCAGATGAGACAGAGCTGCAGGAACAGGGTAGGTTGCTTGCTCAGAATATTTTATTAAGTGATTCATTGAATCCTACCTGGTCTCTTTTTGCAGGACAAAGTATCTCTTGTCCCCTGTGCAATTTTAGGGAGATATGAATTTTCTTCTATTAAAATTGCTGTCTTGTGTAAATGTAATGTGCTGTGGGATAGACAAGCAGTTCAAGTTGAACTGCTGTACTAAATAGCTAAGGGCCAATAAAGACATGATGATGTATCTGTAATTGTAGCCACCATGGTTTATTACACAGCAAAGGCAGACACAGAATGCAAGTGGAGTTGGAGTTAGGCATTGGCATTGAAGGTAGGATGTTTGAAACTTTATTCCCATTGTAATATTTTCCAGAATGGGTTTGCAGGATGGTCCAGTGATGGTATTATCACAGCCAATTGGCCTCTAGACTGGGTTGAAGCTGAAGCCACGCCTCTGGGTTCCTCTCCTCTGACTCCAGTTTCAATCCAGTCTGGCCAAAGAGAGGTTGAAATTTATTGACTCCTGATCTGATTTATCTTTTCTGGACCATCCTTGACTCAGCTTGCTTCCTTCTCACAAGGAGACCTTCCTTCACCTCCCAGTAAGTCCCTGCTGATAGCTGCGGTTTTTCCAGCTACCCGAGGGTTAAATCTCAAGGCTTGGAGACTCTGGTGGCTGGGTCACTGTCCCATTGGCCATTTTGGCCGGCGACCACGTGGAGCCTTGAGAGGGCAGATTGGAGCCGGTGTGGGCTAAAGGTCTCTGGTTTACAGCCCGACAGCCAGAAGCCTAGTACAGAGCGCGCTTTGCTGCAGCGGGATTAAAAGAGGGCGCAGAAGAGCGCGAAGGCTGCAGAAGCCCCAGGAGCGGCCGGGAAGGCGCGCGGCAGCAGCAGTCTCCCTAAGAAGCTGCGGCAACCCCAAAACGCGCCCTTGCAGCGCTTAAAAGATTGGGGCATGCAGCAAAGGGAGTAAGGACCTATATCCTTCTGGCTGCGGAGGTGGAGGTGAGGAGCGAACCATAGGAAACACGAGGAGTGGTCGTAAGTAGCTGTGTGATGGCAGAGAGATCCCCTCCCCCCAGGCAGCGTCCCACTGCTTCTTCCAGGAGGCTTAAAGCCTCGGCTGACACTCGCCCTTCCCGTGCCAGCCAAAGGGACGAAGCTAGGAGGCACAGGACTTTAGTGATAACTTTTTCCAGGGCAGAGAGGTTGAGGGCTCTGCAGGGCAGGATCAGTCCTTCCCCCTCCAGGTCCAGGTCACCCTTAGGGGGTCTTTCTAGGCAGGATTCTCCCCCTAGGTCACCAGATTCCTTGAAGGAGTGCAGTGGGGGGGTGCCCATTCCCCCCCACCTTTCCATGGAGGATCTTGACCAGGTAGACAATCAGGCTGAGTTTCTCTCTCAAGAGACACAGCAGGGAGAGAGAGGCCCATCCAGGACTTCCCTGGCACCTATTCCCAGCCTTTGTCAGGTGCCAGTGGGACCTAGCTGGGATTCCTTAGATATGGAGGATCTGCCTGTTGGCCTCCAGAATCTCATTGAAAGAGCCATTGCCTCAGGTGTGGCTACAGGCATGCAGCAACAGGTGCCTCAGCCTGTACCTTAGGGCAAGGTCATTGTCCCCAGTTCTTCATCATCCCAGCCACAGGGCCCGACCCTGCTGGTCTGTCCTCCTGGGTTCCCTTCCTTGGCGAGCGAGGGGTCAGTCTTGGGGGACAAGGCTCAGCGAGACCCAGATCTCTCTGAGGATGAGGAGGATCTGGAGCCTGACCCCCTGCCTTCACTGGGTTGTTCCTGCCTACCCTATTCCGGTCCTTCCTACGCAAAGCGCCTGCCATGGCACAGCTGGAGGGGGGGAAGAGGACAAAAGAAGGGGAGCCAGCAAAGAAACCCCAGGTAAAACCATCCTGGCACATATGGCATCCATCGACCTCACTGTGGCCTACCTGCACATCCCCATTTCCCCCGAGCATGGGCGTTTCCTATGTTTCTCCTACCTAGGGGCTCACTTCCAGTACAGGGTGCTTCCGTTTGGGTTGGCTTCGGTCCCCAGAACCTTTACCAAGGTGCTAGCGATATCGGTTGCTCACCTGAGAGAGATTTCCATTAGGCTCTTTTGTTACCTGGATGACATCCTCGTTCAGGGGGCATCTTCTGCCCAGACTAGGTCAGATCTCCAGCAGGTCATTGATATCCTCCAGGGCTTGGGGTTCTAGAAGAGTACTCTCTCTCCAGTCACCTGAATCCTCCATCTGGGGGTGGTCATTGATTCCTGGTTGGATCGAGTTTTTCTCTCCCCGGACCGTAGGTCCAGCTTGTTGAAGTTAATTAACCAGATCCGGAAGGATCGTTGTGTCCCTGTAACCCTTCTTTCCAGCTTGCTGGGAAAGTTCATCTCCTGCATCGGAGTGGTCCTATGGGCATGAATACATGCCAGGACGCTCCAATGGAGGCTGCTGCCATATCAGAGGGCTGATTCCAGCAACTTGATGCTCAAGGTAACAGCGCCGCCGCAGGTGCTGATGTCTCTCAAGTGGCGGATGTCCCCGGCATGCTCAAGGGTTGCAAATTCAGGGAACAAGAGCGTCCCATATTGACAGTGGATGCCAGCCTGTTCGGTTGGGGAGCGACCCTAGGCTCCCAGCTGGCACAAGGCCGGTGGTCAAAGAACGACCTTCAACACAACATAAATTGGCTGGAGCTCTGGGCAGTCCATCTCGCCCTACGACGGTTCCAAATCTCAGTAGAGGGTCACCACGTCCTCGTCTTAACAGACAATGTTGCAGCAAAGGCGCACATCAATCGATGGGGGCACACGATCCAGAGTATTGCACTCCGAGGTGATGTCGCTGGGATACTGGGCAGAGAAACACCTATGGTCCATCTGAGCGGAACACATCACCGGTGTCGACAAACATCAGGCGAACTGGCTGAGCCAGGAGACAGTAGACAATGGAGAGTGGAGTCTGTCCAAGGAGCTCTTCCAAAGCATCTGCCAGAGGTTCGGGAAACTGGTGGTGGACCTGTTCACCACTCCGTTCACCACTCAACTACCACGGTTCTTCTCTTGGTTCCCAGTTCGGGGAACAGAAGGGGTCAACGCCCTTCACTCCAGGTGGCCAGTCGGGCTGCTGTACGCTTCCCCCCTGCCTCTCCTTCCCGGGGTCATCCAGAAGGCAGGCAGAGAGCAGGCAGAGATAATCCTAGTGGCCCCCTACTGACCCAGGAGGGCCTGGTTCGTGGACCTGCTGAGCCTGTCTGCAGGGAGACCATGGAGGTGAGATTACTACAGGGGAAGTTGATCCACCCAGATGGATCCACTCCACACGGCCAGTGGCTCCAACTGGCCCTGTGGAGATTGAACGGGAGCGCCTGAGAGGCGCCCTCCTGTCCCAGAAAGTGATCAGAACCATTGAGGCTTCCCGCAGACAATCAACCACCGGATTTACGATGCCACCTGGTTGATGTTTGTTTCCTGGTGTCAGGCCGCTCATGTGACCCCTGCCAGGGCCTTGGTCCCCTAGGTGTTGGATTTCCTCCAGGAGGGTCTGGACAAGGGACTGTCCCTAGCTACTGTTAGGAGACAGTTAGCAGCACTAGCCACGGTGATTCCTGGGGAGGACCCCACTCTGCTGACTTGTTTGCCTTTAGTCAAGAGGTTCCTCAAGGGGGTGGCCCACCTTCATCCATTGCCAGTCCATAAGTTTCCTACATGGCATCTTCCCACAGTGCTATGGGCCCTTACAGCTGAGCCTTTTGAACTTTCCCCGTCCACCATTAGTCGGTGGATTCTTCTGGCCATTGCCCTCACCTACGAGGCGCAAAACTTGCAGTTCCGGCCGGAATCATGACACACTCCACCAGGAGTGCAGCCACCTTGGCGGCTTGGGCCTCCCAGGTCCCTATAGAAGACATCTGCAGGGCAGCTACGTGGGCCTCCCCATCGCCCTTTATCCGACACTACAGACTGGATGCTTTTGCATCCTCCGACGCGACGTTCGGCTGCAGGGTCTTGCAACAGGTCCTATCGGATTAGTGAGGGCCCACCCTATGGGTTGGAAACTTGGGTATGTCCCATCACTAGACCATCCTGCAAACCCACCCTGGAAAATGACAGTTGGTCTTACCTGAACTGTTATTTTAAGAGGTGTTTGCAGGATGGGCCAATGATGGTATTATCACAGCCAATTGGCCTCAAGACTGTGTTGAAGCTGAAGCCATGCCTCTGGGCTCCTCTCCTCTGACTCCAGTTTCAATGCAGTGTGTGCTCCCGAGATCTTGAAAACAAGTCACAAAGGAGACACCTCCAACCCCCAATACTGTCTATCTAACCTAGGGTGGGAACTGGCCCATCCTGCAAACACCTCTTAAAATAACAGTCATTTTCAACATCAGAATGCATATTTCTCTCTTTCCTGCTCTGCTATTAGACCCAGAGAAAAAAGATAGGCACTATATAACAGCTTAAATTTATTTATCTCAGTTCTCTCCTATCTCATTACCAGTGATTTCTTTAAAATTGTTGGCAAATCTGATCATACGTTTTTCATATTCATCTTGAAGATTATGAAGTCAGTGGTGCTTTACTTCAACCACATATTCTGCCCTGATTGTGGACTCATGTGATACTTGTAAAATATCCCCAATGGGATATTTTCTAAATATGTGAAACTCTTCCAAGAATTCATTTACCAATATAGCCATTGCTGAGAATTTTGGTAGTTGAAGTTCACAGACACGGGGAAAAACAGGCTGGGGAAAGTTGCCCTATAACTTTAAATGTAATGATAATAACAACAGCAGCTATCCAGGAAGACACAATTGCTTTTTTTAAAATTAAGCTATAGAGAGCTGTCTATATATTTAAATTTGAATCTAAACTTTGTTACTATAGATCTGAAGGCTTTCTGTAGAGGCAAAAAAATAATAATCAGAAAATTTAGGTAAAGTTCCAGTATCAGTTTCTTCTTCTAGATAAGACTCTTATCTCTCTGCTTATTGCCTAATCTTCCTTGGCATCCCTCCCCCATGCCAATGAAAGTGTAATTGCTAAAGAAAAAAAAACCAGAGGAAGGAATACAATTTACAATATTTGAGACCCTGAGTACATATTTCTAGTTTTCCGAAATCTCTTCCAGCATTCTTAATCAATGTCTCAGGAAATTCTCAAGAAGCAAAATGTGCACCTATGCATGGTTACTTTTTACATGTGTCAATATAATGTAAATCTTTATAGTTCAAGTATTGAGAATAGTTGAAGCTCGGGGTTGAAATGAGGGCTCCTTGATGCTTTCTGAGCTGGGTTGTTTTCTGGCAGATGTTTTATTACCCAAAGTAGATAACTGTCAATTCTGAAGCTGAAGATGACTGAGGCCATCTTGGAGGCTTCAGTGCTACTACAATGGTGCTGAGGGATAGGGAAGGAGGAATAGAGATAGCTGAGGTTTTATAGCCAAAACAAAATAGTTTCCCCTGTGAACCAAGGACATTCCCACAGGTGACTGAAGAGAGGAGGAGTGAAGTTTCCAAGCAACCGGACACCACTTTGATTGGATCATGCGACTGATTGTTTGGGAAATGGGGGAAAACTTTTGCTTTTAATTAAGTGAAAACGGTGGGAATCTTTAGAGTTGGTTTTCACCAGCTTGTGCCAATATGATACATAGCAATAGCAGTTAGACTTATATACCGCTTCACAGGTCTTTCAGCCCTCTCTAAGTGGTTTACAGAGTCAGCATATCGCCCCCACAGTCTGGGTCCTCATTTCACCCACCTCGGAAGGATGGAAGGTTGAGTCACCCTTGAGCCGGTGAGATTAGAACCGCTGAACTGCAGATAACAGTCAGCTGAAGTGGCCTGCAGTACTGCACCCTAACCACTGCGCCACCTTGGCTCTTCAATAAACATGTTCTTTGAGGAAACTGCTTGCTTCAGAATTCTATTTATAAGTATACTTTTATAAGGAGAAGATATGTACAATTAGGAATATGGAAAATATTTTCTGGAATATTATTATTAATGCCACTAATATTAAATGGAGCTTGCTCAGACACTGAAACACACCATGCAAATTAAAGAGCGGAAAGGAGGAAAAGAGAGAGGGGAGACAGGAGAGAAGGAAGCAGAAGGGAGGAAAAGAGAAGGAGAGAGGGGAGAGGAGAGGGAGAGAGCAAGGGGAAGTAGAGAAGGGAGAGATGGCAGAGGGAAGAAAGGAGGTAGGGAGGAGGAGAGATGGAGAGGAGAAAGGTTGAAGATGAAACAGACTATAATATAGTGCATGGAAAGGAGAAGAGCAAATAAAAGTTGATGTGGCTGGATGGTAAGAGGAATTGATATAATATTGAATATTAAAAAATGTTTGTTAAGATGTAATGGTATACTTTGGATTATATGTATATTTTAAAAAATCCTTTAGAAAAATCTGTTTGCTATGGGTGTGTTAATTGGAAACCTGACAGTAACATCATAATGTGAAGTATAATGCGTAGCTAGGTTCTCCATATACATAGTAGGGTTGCAATCTTATTTAATTCTTAATGATCTTCTTTTGAATGAGAAGTCAAAGGATTCTTCCAAGCCATATTCCTAAAGGTCTTCTAGACTGAAATTCAAAATGGAGGATCCTTTTGTTTGTTGTCATCTGGCAATGTGATAAATAGTTAGGGTCATATGATGTATTATGGAATCTGATTATGTATTTTTTCTAAGCATAACTAATACTTGTCCTTTTCTCCCTTTCTATTGGCACAGGTTGTGATTCAAGCACAAGATGGCAAAGACTAGCCACAGCAATTATGTCCTTCAACAACTGAACAACCAAAGAGAATGGGGATTTCTCTGTGATTGCTGCATTGCAATTGATGATATCTACTTCCAGGCACATAAAGCTGTCTTGGCTGCTTGCAGTTCTTATTTTAGGATGTTTTTCATGAGCCAGCAACAAAGCACAGCACAGTTGAACCTCAGCAACATGAAGATTACAGCTGAGTGCTTTGATCTCATTTTACAGTTTATGTATTTAGGGAAAATCATGACAGCCCCAGCTAACTTTGAGCAATTTAAAGCAGCCATGAACTCCCTACAGCTCTACAACATGCCAGAATGTCTGGAAGATATACAAGATACAAACTCCTCTGGTTTACAGTGCTCTTCTTCTGCTTCCAGCACTCAAAATAGCAAAATGATTTTTGGTGTTCGAATGTATGAAGATACACTGGCTAAAAACAAGAGTGACGCAAACAAGTGGAGTGCAGAGCCACCAAGTTCTACTGTGAGTACTTCCCAAAGCAGAGAGGTTGATGATGAAGCTTTGCAAGTAAACAATTTCTCTGATCAACCTTTGGAGAGTTGCAAAAGGACCGGTGCATCAAAACTCTCAGGTGCCAAAGATAGAGTGCCCAATTCACGGCGCTTTGGAAGAAGCTTTACCTGTGATGGCTGTGGCTTCAGTTTCAGCTGTGAGAGGCTGTTAGATGAGCATATCATGTCATGCACTAATAGGCATTCTTATCAAAACCCCAGGTATTTGGGGTCTGAGAATGACAGCAGTGAAAGGGACTCTACTTCTAAAATGTCAGTTTCCCAATTGGAGAAATGTCAAGCAAGTGCAAACCAATCTGCTGAGAGTTCTTCCCCCACAGCATCAAATATAACACGTGGAAAAAGCAGGGGTGCCTCAACAGAGCCATTAAATGAAGAGCGAAGCAGAGCCACAGAAAGGAAAAGGATTATCGTCAAAATGGAACCAGATGATAACCCTACAGATGACCTGAAGGAGTTTAATATTGTTAAGGTAACAAATGGCAATGATTCCACTGATAATGAAGAGCTAGATGATGATGAACATGTTTATAGATACTACATTGAGGAAGATGTCAGTGAAAATAGAAGTGTTAGAAAGGCCCTTTTAAAACCCCACATGCTTATCGATGAGCAAGCTAGGAAATATATTAAAAGTACCAGAGTCCTTGCAAATAAAGTCAGTGGAAATAAAGCCAAGGAGGTGACGGAAAATGCATCTTGTGAACTGTGTGGTCTGACAATCACAGAAGAAGATTTGTCTTCTCATTACTTATCCAAACACATAGAAAATATATGTGCCTGTGGGAAATGTGGCCAAATATTAGTAAAAGGACGGCAGTTACAGGATCATGCACAGACTTGTGGAGAGCCACAAGACTTAACCACCAATGGTTTGAGGAACATGGAGGAGAAAGTTGATTTGGAAGAGAGTCCTGAAGAACAGTCTGAAAACCAAGAAATGATGTACGTAGACATGTTAGATGAGTTTGGAGACAGCCATTTTCAGATGAACACACTCCCAAAAAAACAACTGTATAGGGATTCAGCATGCCCTTTCAGATGTCCTAACTGTGGGTTACGTTTTGAAACAGAGAATTTGGTAGTTGAACATATGTCCAGTTGTTTGGAACAAGATCTGTTTAAGAACGCAATTATGGAAGAGAATGAAAGGGATCACCGACGCAAGCATTTCTGTAATCTTTGTGGGAAAGGATTTTATCAGCGTTGTCATTTGCGAGAACATTATACTGTGCACACCAAGGAAAAACAATTTGTTTGTCAGACATGTGGGAAGCAGTTTTTACGAGAGCGTCAGCTGCGCCTTCACAATGACATGCACAAAGGCATGGCCAGGTATATCTGCTCCATTTGTGACCAAGGGAACTTCCGAAAACATGATCATGTCCGGCATATGATATCCCATCTGTCACCCGGAGAGACAATTTGTCAAGTCTGTTTCCAGATTTTTCCAGATAATGAACAACTTGAACAACACATGGATGTTCATCTGTACACATGTGGGGTTTGTGGAGCCAAATTTAATCTGAGAAAAGATATGCGATCTCATTATAATGCTAAGCATTTGAAACGAACATGACCACGTAATACTTGTTTGACAAAACCTAGAACAAAAGCAAATGGAACACCAAAGCCAAACTAACAGTAGTGCATTAAAAAATTGATCAGCCATTTTTAAAATGTCTGTTTTTATCTTCCTTATAGGGTCTTAAACTACAGTACATAGCATAAACAGCATAATGTTTCATTATTGCATTTTTATTTTTGTCTCATGTTAACTTTTTGTTGCTTTTTTTTCCTGCCAGAGTATTCAAGCTATTATTTTTAAACCCTCAAGTTTTAAAAGCACGCTGTAGTATTGCCCTACTCACGGGCTTCTATTAAACAGCTTCTCAATCCCATCAACATAGGATGCCGGCTTTTATATTCTATGTGTGTTTTATTTTTTTCCTTTTTTTCTTATGAACAATTTAAATTATATAAATTTTAAATATGCAAGGATAGTCTTAATGCCAATAAATAATTACTGGATACTATCTACAACAGAATCCACTATATTTAGGTATATAGAAATTCATGGACATACTGAGTTGCACGAGATTTTTTGCTTCTGTTAAAAGAATATAAGGTTACCTTTGATATCCTGTTATTTGCATTTCATGTACCCGGCATAATGTGTGCATTTTGTTACTTCTGCAACAGTATCTCGAGTTGAAATGAGGAGGACTGCACATGAGTTCCATACTTCAGAATCATTTACATATTTGTATTTCCTGTATAATTTTACACTGTTGTAATCTAAAAGTTGTGCTGCAGATGAAAATATGGGAAGTTCCCATAAATGTGCTCATAAAATACTTCATAAGATATCTGGAATAGAAGTTAAACCAAAAGCAAGCATCCTTTTCCCTTCCAGATATTTTAGTGTGGGCCACAAGTGAATTTGAAATCAAAAGTAGATATACATCAATTCAGTTTAATGGGAAAATGTGCAACTTGGAATCATGTTTATCCTCATGTAAATACATTTTTTAAAAAAAAAATGTCATGTTTTCTTTTTGTCTGCTTGGCTTTACTTGGTAGTCAAGATAGCAATCTATTTTACTCCTAAAAGACAGCATATCTTTTTAATTGACAAGGATTATTTTGAAGTGCTAGATTAATGCACACCTTCTCCATAAAGCTTGTTTGTCCTACCCAACAATCTTTTGAAGCAGTCCTGGAGATTTGAAATAGATAGGAGGAAAGACGGTACAACGAAAAGCAGACAACAATAGGGATGCTTTTGTCAAGGTGTTCTCTTATCTATAAAAATTTTAGGAGCTTTCCTATTTCTTCAATCCTTTCCAATTCTGGAAACTCCAAAATTGGAAGTTGGTTTGAATTATTTACTGATGGGCAGAAATAATTGAAATGTCAGTCTGCAGTGCTTGTCAACTTTGAAAAATGATTTTATAAATTTCATGTTAAGAGGGGAGTATTGATGCTGCTTTGGCTTCTTAGAGAAGCAACGATGCTTTTCCTTTTTCTACAGTGCCCATCTTTTTTTCTGTATTCACTTTGAAACTAAGGATGATTGAATCACTCTTATCGTGGGGATAGGCATCCTCCCTCTTCTGTAGCTTCACTTTTTAAAGCTAAAAACTCCTAGTTTAGGAATAGTCTGTAGAGTTCCAGATGTTACTTAGGAACAATTCCACATCAGCCAATGCTAATACTAAAAATATTGACAATTGTAATTCAGCATTTGGAGTGCCATGGATTGGCTTAATCTTTCTAGTGCTTGTTTGTAGTTTCTAAAGCATTAAGTTCCTTAATTTGAAAGCAACAGAATGATTATTTTTTTTAGCCTAAATTCTGAATTATATTACTGTGGAATAAGCTGTGTGTCTTAAATGAAAAATGAAAACAACTGCTTTACCATCCTAGACGTTACAAAAAATATTTATAATGTACCTTATTTTTTTAAGGGCAAGAACCATATAATGCCAAAACACTCTTTTTTCCAGGCTGCAAGGATTAACAGTCCTACACTTGTTAGTTGACTGCCCAACTATAAGTATAGATTACCAGTCCTTCTCATTTGACTACTATATTCCTTCAACACCAACGCATCCAGATCATCCTACTGAGCAGGATGTGGTTTTCTCCACCCAACCCATTTTTATCGTCAGTAAAGACTGTAGAATCCAGGTTTCTACAATAGGCACAATTCCCATGAGGAGTTTGAGGCTAAGATCTTTTGGTTGTATCACTTTTCCAGGGATAGGCACTCTTGGACCCAATGATGTAAGTCTACATCATGCTTTGGAAGACATACATAAGCTCAAGGCACATGCATGTATGGGAGTTGCAAAGAAACATGGAAACATTTCCAGATACCATTACCTGTGATTGATAGTCTCATGATCATTCAATGCCACTTGTTGCAAGAGAGAAAAGTTACCTCCATAGGCAGCAATAAAAGTCATGTCATAAGGAAAAAGAATCATCCTTTTTTAAAATCCAATAAAAGGGGAGAAAAGCATTCCTGCTCCATCCTTGACAGTTATTGGTGCAACTGGTGCAATTATTCCATGTCCCTTCCATGTAAAAGAAAAGGCAGATAAACAGAACCTGATAAATTTTCTTCAAAACCAGCAACTAGAACATCTTTGAAAAATGAATAAAACTACTGTATAAAGAGCTTAGTACATTGCAAAGTGTAAATGTTTGTGTCATATTAGCCAACGTAGCACATTCCTGAAGTTATATACATTGATTGCAGGCCTATTTCTAAACTAGTTTCTCCATCAGGCACACCAGCTCATTTTTTTGACATTTGATGCAATAGCAGCATAACTAGAGCAATAATGTGCCGAAATACTGAAAGCAGTGCATTTGTGCAGGATTCTTTGGTAGATTGCAACAGGCCTTAGCAATGTGACAGATAAGCTTCCCAGGCTCCCAACACTCACACATACCCACCATGCATACATACCAAACCCTTACACTTGCACTTTAGTTTTCATCTGGTTACTACAATGAGAGCATTAGGAAATTCCAAGGCTGTAGGCTATACTAGAAAGCACAAAAATATCTCAAAAGGAAATGGCAAATCTTTTCTATATTGTTTCTAAACAAAACTACATGATGGCTTACATGTAA
This sequence comes from Thamnophis elegans, assembly GCF_009769535.1. Lineage (NCBI taxonomy): Eukaryota > Metazoa > Chordata > Lepidosauria > Squamata > Natricidae > Thamnophis > Thamnophis elegans. Next base: position 152,517,268 of record NC_045541.1, on the reverse strand, counting down.
TCAGATTACAGAGTCACGGAAGTCTTCAATTATTCAAAATCATCTGAGTTCGGTGTATATTCCAAATAATTGTGTTAGTTTAGTATTCATGTTATGCCTACTTCTAAATGACGTGGTAAAAGTTGGATTTTGGATTGTACACTTCATGTGAATCAAAGATTTCTTTCATCATTTAATGGAGAAGCTTCTAGAATAATCGAATAGTATAGTATATTTTTAAGAAATACCAAAATTCTGAAAGTATTATACTTTCTTCCTGGGAAAAGGTACACTTTAAAGATACCCTCATTTTCCTTGAAGCATCTTTATATCTTCAAAGCTTAAAGATAAAATAATAGGCCTGCTGATTGATAGATACCCACTGCAGTTGCTTCAGCATAGAATACAGAAACACAAAGTTGAAAGGGAACTTGAAGGTCTCAGAGTCCACCCCCCTGCTCAAATAGGAGACTATAGCTTTTCAGACAAATGGCTGTCAGTTAATTTTTAAAAGCCTCCAGTGATGGAGCATCCATAACTTCTGAAGGCAAGCCATTCCACTGGTTAATTGTTTTTGCTGTCAGGAAGTTTCTCATTTCTAGGTTGGTCTTTCCTTGATTAATTTCCACCCATTGCTGCTTATCCGGCTTTCTGGAGAATAGGTTTACCTCTTCTTTGTGGCAGTCTGTTAGATATTGGAACACTGCTATCATGTCACTCCAGTTCTAAGTGCATGATCAGATATCCCATTCTGGAACCAAGCCATTGCATTGTAAAACCAGCTACATCTCCCAAAACGCTTCCAGGAGATGGAGTAGGCCATTCCCTTGAAGAATCTACTGTCCCTTGAACCCAGGTACATGTCACCTCCTGAGAGGCTATAACTAACCAGGAAGGAAGGAGATCTAACACAGGCTGTAAAATTTAATATTCCAAGGATCCTACCTGCTTCAACTGGTGTAGTCAGATCAAATTCAGCCCTAATAACCAGACAAGACTTCACAGTTATCTCCACAGAACAGCATAGTACAGTACAGTCCAATTCCAGAACCAGAAGACTGTCAGCAGCTCTCCATTAGATAATTAGGAAAGAAAACCACGAGACTCCATGTGTAGAAATCAAGTGTACTTTTACTAATTATAAATGATTAAAGGCATAGCGAAGCGAAGTCTGATTATTTAGGCGCGAAAGCGATTGATATATAGAATAGCCCATTCCCCAACCCTTGGCATCACAGTTACAGTCCAATCATAATTCTCTCAAGTGTCAGGTGTGAGATAACTTCAAAAGACATCACGAAGATGGAATGTCGGTGCCGTTAGTCCTGGCGGGAATCTCCCACGCATGCGTAGTCCGACAGGCAGCTGAACTCCAGAACCTTCCTCCAGCACAATGAGTAACCCCTCCCAAATACCATGCCCTCCCTCCCCGTTTCATGGCAGCCCCACTCATCCCCACTCATATGCGGACTCTATAGTACGCTTCCCTGAGGTCCAGTTTAGTGAAGATGCGGCCCTTCCCCAATTGGGCTAACATGTCCTTCATTAGCGGCAACGGGTAGAGGTTTTGGGCAGAGATACCGTTTAGGTTTTTGAAATTAACACATAATCTCAGGGAGCCATCCTTCTTCTCTCTGAATAATACGGGTGCAGCTACTTTGGGTCGTGCTGGCTCGATGAAACCTCTTTCCAAGTTTTTATCAATGAATTTTCTCATTTCCTCCATCTCTCTAGGGGACATGGAATATATTTGGGGTTTTGGAAGCTTAACACCAGGCAAAATATCGATGGAGCAATCAGTAGGTCTGTGGGGCAGAAGTTTATCTGAAGATTTTTCACTAAAAACTCCCCTCAGGTCCCAATACACTTTCAGAATCTTTTCGTCTCCTTCAATTCTTTCCTGACCCCTGGCGGCCAAAGCGGGGCTGCAGCCAGCATGCTCCAGGGAAACGCCCTCCCCGTCTGGAGGTGTGCTTGTGCGAATGCGCAACCATCCCTCCCTCCAATTTATGCGAGGGTTCCATTTTCGAAGCCAGGAGAGGCCTAAAATGAGGGGTCTGTCCATTCCAGGAGCCACAATAAAAGAGATTAATTCTATGTGGGTGCCCATTTTCATCTCTAGAGGTTCAGTATAGAAGTGGGCTGGGCCACCCCCTGCTATGGACCCATCTATTTGGCAAAATACAATAGGGGTTTTCAAAGTCCTTAATTTGAGGCCCAGTTTTTCCACCATTGCAGGGTTGATCATACATCAGGAGCAACCCGAGTCAAGGAGGGCGGGAAGCTGCTCTGACACCCCATCGGGTGGTACCCTTAATTCTATTGGGATCAGCATGGGGCCTTTGTTTGAACTCACCCAGCGAGGCGAGGCGTCGTCATCGGAGTCATCAGAGGAGCTGGCGGTGGCATCAGCTTCTTCCTCCATGTTCTGCCTGAACCATGGGGGGGTGGTATCAGCAGCGAAGGCAGCTTCTTCTTCTTGTCTGGGGCCTTGCTTGTTTTCCCTTCCCTCTTGGTCGGGGATGGGGTGGTCGTGGGAAGTTTAGCGCGGCACTCTGGAGCACGGTGGCCCCCCCTCCCGCAACAGAAGCATGTGAACAGCTTGACTTTGCCTGTGGAGTCTCCCTTTCCTTCATTCCTGACTCGGAAAGGGGGCTTTTGAGTTGGGGGGGTGATTTTCCTGCTCTTTCTCTCTCTCTCATCCCTCACACATTGAAGTCTAATCAAATCAAGCTCAATGTCTGCTGCATTTTCATACCAAGCTGTAACGCGCTTGGGAAGGTGTCGATTAACACATTGTTGATAAATGTCCTCATTTAATCCTAATGCAAATTGATCCAAAAGCACCTCCTGAGACCAACCTCTCATATAAGAAGAGAGTTGTTGAAACTCCTGAATATACTGAGCCACTGGTCTATCTCCCTGCCTGAGGGTCATATATTTCAACTTTCCCCGTTTCTCAGTTAGGGGGTCATCAAATCTTCTCTTAAATGCTGTCATAAAAGCATCAAAATCCCTCAGGAAGGGGGAATTGCTTTGGTGCAGACTCATGCACCATTCGGCTGCCTCTTCCTCCAAAACAAGCATCACCATTTGTACTTTCATGTCATCCGATTCTAAATTGGGTCCATAAATTTCCATAAAGTTATAAACTTGCATAATGAAGAGGCCCAGTTTTTTCGGATTCCTGTCATATTTTACAGTTAAGGGAGGGACTTTTGCCATTCTGCGTCTTCTGGGGGGGGGGCCTGCTCTGGCAATCGCCCTGGCTGGGTGGGGGAGAAGTGGTTTCTGGGTTAGTTTGCTCCCATCGTCCCTCGGCCTCTTCACCCTCCCTGAATTTTTGCATAGAGTACCTTTGTTCAAAGTCTTCCATTTGGTCTCTTTCTCGGGGTTTTCGTTCGGGCAAGATTTGTTCCATCTCAAGTGGCTTCGCCTTTTGTTTTCTCCTGGTAACTCCAGCATCCCAACTTTCGCTGTCCTCTTTTTGCCCCACAGTCAAGGACCATCGAGGGGGAATCACAGGGTCCGCTATTCCTAACCCAGCCATTCTCCCAGGTAATGATGGGTCAGCGGTTTCCCTTTCAATTTCTTCATCGCTTGCTTGCAAAGACATCTCTCTCGTTTCTTCTTGTAAGTACACCCCCCACGGAAGGTTGAAATCTCCTGGTGGGGTGCAAGTGAGACTTCGCTTACTGTCAGCAGCTCTCCATTAGATAATTAGGAAAGAAAACCACGAGACTCCATGTGTAGAAATCAAGTGTACTTTTACTAATTATAAATGATTAAAGGCATAGCGAAGCGAAGTCTGATTATTTAGGCGCGAAAGCGATTGATATATAGAATAGCCCATTCCCCAACCCTTGGCATCACAGTTACAGTCCAATCATAATTCTCTCAAGTGTCAGGTGTGAGATAACTTCAAAAGACATCACGAAGATGGAATGTCGGTGCCGTTAGTCCTGGTGGGAATCTCCCACGCATGCGTAGTCCGACAGGCAGCTGAACTCCAGAACCTTCCTCCAGCACAATGAGTAACCCCTCTCAAATACCATGCCCTCCCTCCCCGTTTCATGGCAGCCGAAGCAACAGCAAAGCAGAGGCTGACACTATCCAACAGATGTTTAACAATCCCCAACAGCTCTGGAAGGATTTCTACATGTGTCTAGGTTTCGCAGCAGAATCTAATTGAATATTAGATCAATATTCAATATTGAATATTAATGGTATGAGAAGTTTGTTAATGGAATTATGAGTGATGGTAGTTCTCCTTTGTTAGACAACCATATGCCTGTTACGCTTTAATTTGGATTTCAGTCTAAGTAGAAGATTAGTCTTGGAAGTTGTGCTTCACATTAAAAGCAGCCACAGGGCTCTGGTTGAATCAGTGCCATGTCACACTAACGTACAGCAGGATTTCTCCAAAGGGATCTAGCATAAGACCACTGACAGAAAAGAACTTGAGTTTTGTTGGGCGTTACTTTATTTTTTTTTACATTTCAACTAGCCTAATATTGTAATATTAACTGCAATAAAAGTAAAGACATTAACAAACAATAATAGGTTTCTCTAATAGAAAAAACATTAAATAACTGTTGATGTAGTTGCTGCCAAGGTTTTTTCTTATTTTTCAGTATTTTAATCAATAAATGGCTAGCCTCTTGTAATTCTGTGTCAAGCTTCAGCCTACAGACAGGATTGGAACCAATTAGGCAAGCTCCCAAGAAGCAAAGATTTTCTGATAACTAGTTTTTATTGGAGAAAATATTGGAAGATATGACAACTGTAACTACTGTGTCTGAAGAATAAACCCTATTTATAAAATCAGTATTTCAAATCCTTTGGGATTTCCTTTTCTTGCTTGTCCGATATACTGTAAGGAACTTCTCAACTTCCACTTTTTGAACAGGAGGTCCAGTTTCTATTTGTCTCTTGTTTTGGAAACAGATCTGTATTCATACTTAACTTTATCTGACAACATGACAATTAACTCATATACAATATTTTTTTTCAATGAACTTTACAATGAACACTTGATTGGTTTAACAGCTGACCAAATCCTAGGTGGCACAGAATACCTGCACCTAGGTTACCCAGATATTGGTTAATAAGCTTCTTCAAAACTTCAAAAAATCCATCACTGATTTTTCTCTGAGGAATTCATAAAACAATAAAGCTCCCTGAATCTGTTTTAAATAGACTAGATAAAATATATATATATATATATATATATATATATATATATATATATATATATATATATATATATATATATATATCAGCACAAATAAAAAAAACACATATATATATGTGTGTGTGTGTGTGTGTGTGTGTGTGCGTGTGTGCTACCTGTAGCATATATTATCTTTTTACATGTATGCAGTGTTTAGCCTATAACCAATTATGCAAGCCTTCTGGAAATAATTTATTTTATTTAGTTTTTGGATAGAGTTCATCTACATTCTGCTCAACCTGCAGCAATACGAAATCATGGCTATTATAACAAGAAAGTATGACTGGAGAAGAAATTGAAAATGGGTGGATACAACTATTTCAAAATAATTTTGGTTTTTTTTCTAGGTTACAATCAAAAATTCTTCAGGAAAATTCTAAGGCAATTTTCATCTAAAATGTCATATAATTCAATAATAATAAATAAATAATAAATAAACAAAAAAAACCCCTCATATAATTATATATAACATTGTCTTATAGCTTGAAAATGATACTATATGATACAATACTTATTAGATTCATGGATTCTACTCCTAATCAATTGTTCGTTCTTTGTAAAATTGAAAAGAAAAGCCATTAACAGCGGGGGTCAAGCTCAAATTAATCTGATGTGATTCTTTAATTACTTTAATTCATTTGTTGAGAAAAGTAGCATTGAGTTTTGTTTTGTTTTCTTACTTTTAGATTCTTGCCATCTATCTATTGCTACCACATGGTGTCATCCTTGCTCATAAAAAGCAAAGCAATTCTTGTTGAAGTCTTATTTTTTTCTAAATTTCACAAGCATTAAAAATCAGTATTTAACAATTGCCATAGTCCTGGTCCCATTAATTAAATACAAAGGTTTGAGTGAACGAAACATGGCCCAAGCAAGACAGACAGACACACTCAGCCTCAGAAATAGTCTTGCCCCAAGGTATTCAAACCTTATTTCTGTTAATTTACAAAAAGTGCCTATTAATTTACAATACAGTGACCCATCATAAGACTTAATTAACAAAGCCCACCACTGACTTTATTTATCCTTCCATTCTCATGTAGATGGAGGCAAGTTGACATGACTTGTCTTAGTCACTATGTACCCGAGATGGCGAACCTATGGCACGCGTGCTCGAAGTGGCCCACAGAGCCATGTTGCCCGGCATGCATGGCCTCGTCCATTGCTCTTCCGAGTTTCAAGTGCATGTGCCTGCGACGATCAGCTGGCCTTCATGCGTGCAGCAATGCTGGAAACAGGAAGAGCTGATCTTCTGTGTGCGCATGCATGCCAGGCAGCTAATCGTCGAGTATGCATGCATGCCAGGAACTAGTAGTGGAGTTGCCCGGTGTTCATGCATGCACCAGAAATTGTATGTTCCTGTTTCCGTGTGCACATGTGCACCAGGCAACTCCTCTTCTGGGTCGCGTCCTCAAGCATGTGTGCGCAACAAATGTGTGTGCACAATGCACATGCACACTCCCTTTTCAGTGCTCGGTGCCAAAAAGGTTCACCATCACTACTATATACTTCAAGAAAATAACTGCTAGATTTTTTTTTAAGGTTGATGTATATTCTACATAGTCTGCTGCATATATATCAGTAGTCATCTAATCTAGTATAAGACAATTATCAGTATGGGATTTTCTTATTGCTGGGGATTGCATGCCTTCATTGTGTCTAACATCTGATAGAGATAAATTGTATATTGGCATTCTGCATATCATAAACACAGCATGCAAGCATGTTCTGAAAAACCTTGATTATTCTCCTAAAGCATATGCACTAAAAACATATCCCATATGTGTTAAAATATGTGCTAAAAACATCTAATATTAGGGGTAAAAATGCTATTGTAATTTTAATACCAAAGCTAATGTTGAAATCCTATACAAACCTATTTAAAGTAAGTTTCAATAAACATAATAGAATTTACTCCTGGCTGTGTTTGTAAATCCCATCAATTGTTTAGAACCCTCACAGGGAGAAGTTATTTTATCAGATCAGTATGGAAATTTAATAATAGGCTTGCAAAAATGAAAACAAAGTTTAGCAATTTTAAGGTAATTGCATTAATTGCATGCAAGGAAGTTCTGTTTCACATTAGCAAAACAGACAAAAAGTTGAAGCAAATTCAAGAATGATCAATATATAAAAATATATAGTTAAATTCTCTGGGCTGTGACTGCAATAAAAATTACTAGTACTAAAATTCATGCAATTTCCTTCACAAGGTGAGTTTAAAATGATATAATATGGGAAATAATTAGTGAGGTCATTTTATTACTTCTTCCCCAAAAGAGTTAAAATATAGGGTAATTTTGCCTTGTTCTGATGATTTCAAATACCTGTAATGTGATTTTGTTTAGTTGGGATAGTAAACCACCTTTTAAATTTAAATTAAAAAGGATGATAAATTAATTAAAATAATTAAATTATTTAATTGGGAACACCCTTTTCCTATTTTCTGATTTTCTCTCCTTGTGTTACATTAAACATATGGCTTAAATATAAGAAGTGATAGACTATATTTGTAACAAAATAATACACTTCCATTTGAAATAACAGCAATTAACCATGGTCTAAAACAGGGGTGTCAAACTGGCAGCCCCGTGGGCCAGATGTATCACATGCAGGCCAGGCCCACCCCCGTTTCGCAAAGGCAAAAAATGTCACAATAAGCCATGATACATCACATGATGCAATCAAGTTTGATACCCGTGGCCTAAAATGTGTATGTGTATGCTTTCTTCTATGTGATGGAAAGAAACGCTTGTTGAAAGAATAAACAATTTTAAAGAATATGCTTGCTGTAGATAGATTTTCTTTTTCTCCCTTTTAGAACTACTTCATTTCCTTCTCCCTCTTCTTCTGACTACTGTACTGATGTTATGTAAATGATCAATAAACATTACAATATAGTGTTACTGGTTATTACATCCTTACTGGTTTTGGGAGACAACCTTCTTTATGATTTCTTTTCTGAAGATTTGTTATTCTTTTGCAAAGCTTAAGGTTTTTCTTTTGCCATTTATTTATATAAGAATCGACAAAGACTCCACCTTGCTCTCAGTATTCAAAATGTTCTAAAAATACTGAGACCAAGCTGTACAGTATATGCAAAATAGGGTCTAGATCCTGCAAGACTACTTCTTCCAAAAGTTGCCTCTCCTACATGATTTGATAGTCTTGCCTGCTCCAGATTCCACTGATAAAACAATTTTATTTATTTATTAAATTTGTTCACCATCTCTCCCTCTGTGAGGTGACTCTTATGGCAGGGTTGGGGAATGATGGCTCTTTTGATTTGTGGACTTCCTGAGTCAGCAATCCTGGCAATTCTGGGAGTTGAAATTCACAAATGACAAAAGGGCTTTTTTAGTGTTTGTAGCACATTGCTGGCTTATATTTAAGTAATTTTCTATTTAATATAATATTTAATCATATTTAAATGGCTGATGTCAGTGCCTAGAGGATTATAGGGTACACTATAAAGTATAGGGTATATAGAGTATAGGGTGCAGTATAAAGGCAAGAAAACAACAGTTCTCCCCTATTGTTTATTCATAATATTTGTTAATTCAAACAAAGGCTTTCTTCAAAGAGGAATTTTATTAATATTTCACAATCCTATTATTACAATAACCTACAAAACATTCTTAACCTTACATGGTACAAGTTGTATTGCCCCAATTGTTTGTTCTCTCTTCCTTCATTTCTCTATCATCAGTGCTGCTACTTTAACGTTACTCTAAATTGCCCTACACTTGCTGTAGCTTCAATCCTCCATTAACTTTTTGCTCTCATATTATTTTTAGGAAAAGTACACGTCTTGACCATATTATAGAGCTACATAGCCATTTATCTAAGGTAATTTGAGAGATTTAATTAACTCTAAATGTTTTTCACTCAGGTACAGAATGGTTAAGGACCTTTGAAATTATGTTTCTGTGAAAGAAAATGGATCTGTACATACAATTTGTCTAATTCCATGGTTGAATAGTGGTTAAGTAGATCTCAATTCTGAGTTTTATCTTTGCTGAGGCATTGAAATGCCAGACATACACTCTTCCTTTTAGCATAATCAAAATGGTAATGGAGAGCAGATCTCAGTAACTGAAATAAAAGGCACATTCCCACAGCAGTCTAAAATGATCAATGGGATCTAAGCATGTTTCAGTCCCTGACCCCATTAGCAACCACTTTGTTGGTGAAACCTGTTAGATTATGCTTAGGTTAAAATTCTGCCTAAACTTAAGAGGGAGAAATATTACTTTAAAACTATAGTAGCTAAAAATGGCTTTAAACTGCCTATAATGAAGACAGATTCAGGATGTTTGTGCCACTTAGAAGACAGGAGGGTGAATCCTTAGTTTAGAATGTTCTAAATGCAGAAAGTCCACTTTAGAGACATAAAAGCACTGCCCCTTTCTATGTGGCTCCAAAATATACACTCTGAACAGCCAAGTTTTATTTAGCTGTCTTGGCTTACATCCAATATACAAAATCCCCTTGTCTTTCATTTACTTATTCTCTTTGGTACCTTTTATGTTTTAAGCCAGCAGCCACACTTTGTACTACATAATTCAGTACATTTAATTGTGCACTGTGTGTAAAATCTTATTTCTTTTGAAGATAGTTTCAGTAAACCTGAGATCTATTACTATTACTATTATACACACTACAATGTGAAATCACATCTGACAATTCTTTGATTGGTGTTACCCTTCACAGAGTTCTTCCCAAGGACCTACGATGTCTTCATGTAGCAGTATTCGGGCAGATCCAAGCAGTATGGCCTTTTGTAATTGAAAGATATTTTGCCAATGCACAGATTTTGTAAATGCTGCCCAGGGGGGGAGAGGGGGGTATGGCACCCAGGGTGCCGATATCCACTATTATTATTATCACTTTTTCAAAGTACATGTTTGGTAAACTAAGTATTAAAATAATATTTTCTATTATTTCAGAACTAAATATCCCTGCCTATTTTCTCTACACAACTCTCTGGAGGGTTGGGCTAGGGGAAAGGGGGCTGCTCAACCACCCAACCAGGGAAACCCAGAACAAACTGTCTCCAGTCCTCTAGATCAGAATCTGAACCACTAAACTTGCTCTCTCTTTATATTCTGAAGAGGTGGGAAGAGTTATTTTCTATACTAAAAAAACCTTGCATGAACCGATAAATTTGCTTTAAGAAAAGACATACGTGTTTGTGATTGATACATTAGTTTGATGTAAAGGAAGACCCATAACTTTTCAGTCAATAATAATAGCGCGTGAGGGGAAGCAAACTCAGCAGTGTATGCTCAGAAGCAATATTGAGACTGAGCCCCGAGGCTTGACATGATGGCTCAAGTTTACTTTGAGATAGTTCAGTCGTTTTCCCGTTAGGGAGCTGACTTTTTCCTCAGATAATTTCCCCCCCTCAACGGCTCCTTCCTACTCCAGCTGGCAGACAACGCCCCCTTCCCCCGTGCGCGCCCCGAATCTTCCAGGCGCCGCTAGAAGGGAAGGGAAGGGCAGGGCTGAACCCCGAAAGTAACCTAAACATACGAGTTTAACCACTCGAGTCACTGGAGGGAAGGGCGTAACGGCCGCCCAAAAGGCGGTTCGAGACCGCCCACGGAGAAGGCCCCGAATCTTTATTGGTCGCTGGTGACATCAATCCTTCTAGTCGGAGCGCGCCTCCTCTGGAAATTTCTAACTGTGACGGAAGAAGGGGCAAGGACATACCAAAGGGATTGGTTAGAGGTCGGTAAAGAATGACGTGATTGGGCGATTGGCTTCTGGCAGATTCCAGAAGACGGCTCACTGCGAGTATAAAAGGAAGCTGAGGCGAACGCAACGGCAGATCGCTAAGGTTGTCCGTTGTTGGCGTTTAACGACTGGCTCCTGAAAACTTTCATTTTAATCCTCGAAGTTTTAGAGGGATATCTTGCTCGCGTTCCTGCAACCATGTCGGCCAAAGCGCCTGCCATAGGCATTGACTTGGGCACCACATACTCCTGCGTCGGAGTTTTCCAGCACGGGAAAGTGGAGATTATCGCCAACGACCAAGGCAACCGCACCACACCGAGCTATGTTGCCTTTACGGACACCGAACGCCTCATCGGAGATGCAGCCAAGAATCAGGTGGCTATGAATCCCAACAACACCATTTTTGATGCCAAGCGTCTCATTGGCCGCAAATTTGATGACCCAACGGTGCAGTCGGATATGAAGCACTGGCCTTTCCGTGTGGTGAGTGAAGGTGGGAAGCCCAAGGTGCAAGTCGAGCACAAGGGTGAGAGTAAGTCCTTCTTTCCTGAAGAAATTTCCTCTATGGTATTGACCAAAATGAAGGAAATAGCTGAGGCTTACCTGGGTTGCAAAGTCCAGAGTGCTGTGATTACTGTACCTGCCTACTTCAATGACTCCCAACGCCAAGCCACTAAAGATGCAGGTACCATTACAGGTCTCAACGTATTGCGCATCATTAATGAGCCCACGGCTGCTGCCATTGCCTATGGTTTGGATAAAAAAGGGAGCAGAGCAGGTGAGAAGAATGTTCTGATCTTTGACTTGGGTGGTGGCACATTTGATGTTTCCATTTTGACCATCGAAGATGGCATCTTTGAAGTGAAATCTACTGCTGGAGATACCCACTTGGGTGGGGAGGACTTTGACAATCGCATGGTGAGTCACTTTGTGGAGGAATTCAAGCGCAAGCATAAGCGTGACATTGCTGGCAACAAGCGAGCAGTTCGACGGCTCCGCACAGCCTGTGAGAGAGCCAAGCGTACCCTGAGCTCCTCCACTCAGGCTTCTATTGAGATTGACTCATTATTTGATGGCATTGATTTCTATACATCCATTACCCGTGCTCGCTTTGAGGAGCTCAATGCTGATCTCTTCCGTGGTACTCTTGAACCTGTGGAGAAGGCTCTTCGTGATGCTAAGCTAGACAAAGGACAAATTAATGAAATTGTTCTGGTTGGTGGCTCAACTCGTATTCCCAAGATCCAAAAGTTGCTCCAGGACTTCTTTAATGGAAAAGAGCTAAACAAAAGCATAAATCCTGATGAAGCTGTGGCATATGGCGCTGCTGTGCAGGCTGCTATTCTGATGGGTGACAAATCAGAAAATGTACAAGACCTGCTGCTGCTTGATGTAGCACCACTTTCTCTGGGTATTGAGACTGCTGGTGGTGTGATGACTGCCTTAATCAAACGCAACACAACTATTCCCACCAAGCAAACCCAGACCTTCACTACCTATTCAGACAACCAGAGTAGTGTGCTGGTGCAAGTATATGAGGGTGAGAGAGCCATGACCAAGGACAACAATCTGCTGGGCAAGTTTGACCTGACAGGTATTCCACCTGCACCTCGTGGTGTGCCCCAAATTGAGGTGACATTTGACATAGATGCAAATGGTATCCTCAATGTTACTGCAGTGGACAAGAGCACAGGAAAAGAGAACAAGATCACAATAACTAATGACAAAGGCCGCCTCAGCAAAGATGACATTGACCGCATGGTGCAAGAAGCAGAGCGTTACAAGGCAGAGGATGAGGCTAACCGAGAAAGAGTTGTTTCCAAAAATGCCCTGGAATCCTATGCATACAACATCAAGCAGACTGTGGAGGATGACAAGCTGAAAGGCAAGATTAGTGAGCAAGACAAGCAGAGGGTGCTTGAAAAATGCCAAGAGGTGATCAACTGGCTCGATCGAAACCAGATGGCTGAGAAGGAAGAATTTGAGCATAAGCAGAAGGAGCTAGAGAAGCTTTGTAACCCCATCATTGCCAAATTGTACCAGGGTGCTGGAGCTGCAGGTGCTGGGGCTCCAGGTGGTGGTCCCACTATTGAAGAAGTAGATTAAGCCACCATGGGCTAGACTGTATGAGCAATTGCCATCTGCTCTGTGTGTAAGGGAGGAGGTATTACCTACTCTCTATTGGAAAGCATTGCCAGCTCATTTTGTTGCAGATAATGTTTGTCTTAGTATTAAGATATCTATGCTAGTTGGTGGATGTTTGGTTTTTATGTTCACTGTTGTAAATATCTACTTGAGCATTACGATTGCGGGAAGAACATTTCAGAAGAGTATGGAGAGTGTTAAACATTAAAAAAAAAGCCTTATGTTATTTTTTGGCAACTTTTTGGTCTGATTATTTTGAAATTTTGGTAATAAAAGTTATTTGAAGCATATGTTTCCTTTTTTCCCCTTTCTTTCCTAATGTAAGTTTTTAATAGGATGCAGAGAGTTCTGTATGTTGCTTTTACTTGACAGTAAGAGCTATAATGGGCAAGAGATTAAATATTTTATCATGTACTAGTGTTAAAAGATATTGCAGGAAGAATATTTTCATGAGGTTTTGAATTAATTTTCAGAATGCACTGTGTGACAGATAAGTTTAGTACTAAGCAGACATTTGATAGGTAGAAGGGGGATTTAGCATTACATTGCCATGCTCAGTCTGACACTAGTTGTTAGCAGATGTATTCAGACATAAGTGCCATCTTCGTCTTTGCCAATTAGCAGCAATTAAATCTTGCTTTGCTTTAATTAAAAGTATGCACTAGCCTACTAAATCCTGTAATAATCCAAATATCACTTGCTTTAAAGTTTAAAAAAGCTTCAAAAGCAGAGGTTCAAAAAGATACAGAACCTTCTAATTAATTTTGCTGCCTTAACCAGTTGAACAGCGAATGTCAGCATAACAGTTACCAATTATATAGGACAAAAACTTAAGATGAGCTTTAGAAAGTGAATCTGAGTGGCTTGATAAAAGACAAGCTAAAAGGATAACATTTTACAGGGAGTTTGTGACACATGGGAAATAGCTGAGGTTAATAAAATCTTTGAAATGTATTCAAGAATTCTAGCTTTTGCATATACCTAAGAAACCATTGAAAAAGGGTGTTGGTCCTTACCTGATACGCCTCTTCTCATAGGGTGGAGATAGCACCCAGCCCATCAATCTAATATTTTTTTTCAAAAATGCCTGAAGCTTCTGAGTAACTTGATCAGTGATATACAATATTTGATGAGAGAGAAGGTTGATACAGATCTTAAAATATTTTGGGTATCACAAATCAAATCCAATACCTTTTTCAAAACACATAACAGCTTAAATTTATTTGTATGTATGTGGGGATAATTGTTTTTTGGAAACAATATAAATTTATGCAGAGTATATTGTACACACATGCATTGTTCTTTTCCCTATATAATTAATATACTGTAATAATTAAACTAATAGCTAGTTACAGATGTTATTCATATAGTATGTTTAGACTGGCAAAGAAAAGAATAGTTAAGTCTAACTTACATTTAGTGTTAGTCATAGCTTTTTTTTTTGTGGGCTGATTGTTCTGTAAACACAAATTTGCTGAGTTTCTGGTTCAGTGCATTTTGACACATCCCCCCCCCCCGGGTTAATTCAGTACCCGGTTTAAAATGCATTCATTCACATTGGATAGTAATAAAGTTCATTGAAAGGACAGAACATTTTCAGAATATACAATATTTTAACATGTATGCTAAATGCTTTTGTATAAGGGAATATTAATAAAAGCAAGGTTTTTTTTATTTCAGTTGCAAGTGGCCCATGACTGAGAAAAACATCTTCAGCTTTATTAAATGTACAAGAAATGTATCTTTCCTTGGATTTAGTTATCTTATAAAAAGATCGATCATACATACATACATACATACATACATACATACATACATATTTAAAAAATAGCTCAGTGATTTTCTGTAATAATGCAGGAAGGTCTCTTAAAACTAGGATAGATATGTAACAAATGTTGTGTTAGATAATTTAAAGGCTAGACCTCATACTGTAGAATCACTTGGAAGTAACAAAATAGTTTCCCATAGGGAATTTAAAGTAATGCAAAACTGAATATTTTAGAGAAAGTTTCCCAATTTTATATGTAATACAAGTTTGGTTAATGCAACAAGTCCTCACTTTTTGTACCCTTTACAACATTTATGGAGTTTCTTTTAGTGGAAATACAGTGATAAGTTGGTCATGTATCACCAACATTTGCCAAGTCAATGCCCTTTCTTATGTACAGCATATTTGAATCTTCAGGTACAGTGTGTGTTTCTTCACATTGTTAATTCCTGGCAATTGCTGGGTCAAGTCCCCTTCAGTTTTCTTAGCAAGATTTCAGAAGTGCCTTGCCATTGCCACCATATCTTACTTGGACTGAGAGTGATTGGACTAAGGTCACCTAGCTGACTTTATATCTATGGTAGGACTAGAACTCACGGCCTTTCAGTTTGTAACCTGGTGCTATAACCACTACTTCAAATTGGTTCTTCAGGTGCAATAGGTACACTTTGTCTTGGCTGGAATTTGGCATTTTCACTTATTTTCTTTTATTAAATTGTATTCGGACTCCCAATTTCTTGGAATACTATAACATAATATGGAAAAAGGATTATTCTTTTAAAAACTACCAAACACATTATTACTGGCCCAGTGTGATTTGTTTTAGTTCAAAAGTGTGCCCATTTTTAACAGCCATGTGGGGTTGGCTAATATATGATAGATAAGGCTAACTTCAAACTTGTCACAGAACATGTATTTAACTAGTAGCCATAGCCATTCATATCCCTGACAAGCTGCTTGCAAAACCTCTGCCCTGTGTACTGTAATATACAACGTATATACAATAACAATGAAATCAAATGTGTATTGATGGCAAGGTATTACTATACTTTAGCCACATTGTCAGTTTTATAATTAAAAAGATTAAAATGCTTTTGGGGTGTGTTTTATGTTAGAGAATTCCAAAATTCAATGTTAACCTGCTGCTGCATGTTTTTTTTTATATCACAGCAGCATAAGTTACTTCATCTTTGGAGCAACAAAGCTAGTATGGTGTCTTTTCACTAATGTGTATTAAATAAGCAGGATTCTTCAGATTTTTTTTTTGTAAAACTATGTCCAGTTCTACGCAGGGCGGCAAAAAAAAGAAAGAAAAAGACCTGTAGACATTGGCTTGAGCAACATATTTTGCTAAATCATAAGCCAATTGTGGCATCTTCAAGATATTATAGCTTATTGTGCTAAGTCAGCTGTTTCCTTTCAACAGAGAAGCACATGGGAATATCAATCCATAACCAATATCTCAACTTTTATAGCCATCTTTTGCAAACTCTTGTACAATACTTTCTATTCCTACTTCATGAGCAGACATCTTTGTTACCCTAGACTGTTTCCTTTTGGGGGGAAAAAACCCCAATTGCATTGAATTCTTACACAGATTGCACTATTGTATGCTAGGGTGTGTATGCATTAGATCAGATCAGATCTAGCAAGGAAGCTATGTACCATACTTTTGTATAAACAGGTTTGTTAAACTGTTTGAAAAAAGCAAACACGGGTCCACCCTATTAATAGGAAACTAATTGTATGCATGCCTGGAAATTGCTGGTAACCCCAGCTTGATCATATTTGCATACCAGTAAATGTTACTGCTTTTTTAAAGTTTTTCTAACCAGATCAAAAACTTGTGATTGCTGAAATAAAAATATTTCAGACTGAAACATAGCAAAACAAACAAAGCAGATGATGTTTTTCAGTATCTTAAGATGACTATCACTACATGTTATGCAAATTTATCAGTCTGATGCTAGAAATGTTCAGGACACCAGGTAAACTATGTTTCCACCAGGTTCAAAATCCAATTAAACCACCTGGACACATTTCTAAACTGACCATCTTAAAGTCTTGATATGAAAGAGCTGCTTGGGTAAATATTCTCATGACATTCTTGGGTTTCTGGTAGATTGAAGATTTGATTCCTCAGGATTTGTGGAAGCCAATATCCCTGTTGGTGTATGAATTGTTTTGAAGCATTTTGGTTACAGTAAAAAGAATATTGTTAACTATATTCTACATCATGTTTATTGGCTTTTTATTGATACATATTGTTAGTTAGCTGCCCAGAATTAGCTGTTTAAGACAGGTGGCCATATACATTTTCTACAATAGTAAGTCATTGTGTGCTGTTCTTTTGTACATAATTGAGAAAGCCAGAAACCGGCTCTTGGGTGCCTTTCCTCTCTTGATCTTGTGGTTGAGATTTGGAAAACCCTTTTGTAAACAATACAGAGTCCACACTTGACACTCTGCATTGTTGACTTGGCAATTTGGACTGGCAACTCCCATCATTAATCAATGTTATTAAGTGAAAAATTATGTGACTATCAGATTTCCAATATCAGTTCCGCTATGGTCATCAAACAATTTATCTGCTGTAATTAAGCTAGCCTGCTGCCTTCTCCATTGACTTTGCTTGTGAAGCTTACAAGTGGTGATTTCATGATTGTGGGATGTTGTGACTGTGTAAATGTGCACTATTGTGAAGCACCCAAATTGCAGTGAACTGACTGCAGGGAGGCTACAACAGTTATAAGTTCAAGGACTGTACTTTTTCAGTGCTATGGTAAGTTCAAACAGTCACAAAACAGGACAGGTGTTAAGCAAGGATTTCTTATAATTTTTAAAGGAGCACATTTCACCTGAAATTTGTGTTCCCTGCCACTATCCCCACTTTACATTTTGCAAATAATTGGATGTTATAGCAGTGCTTCTCATCAACAACTTTTAAGAAGTGGGAATTTCAACTCAACAGCAGAGTTGGCTAGTTAATATAAGCTTTTATGGATCACATATGATCCACAAAATATTGATAAATATTGTGGTCAACAATATATTTGGCCAAAATAAATATTAGTTTTTAAGTTTCCAGATAATCTCTTGGTTTTGATGCAAAAGACTATCATTGCAATAAATCTTCAACTTATTTTGGGTGTATGTTGACAAATCTAAGAAACAGAGTTCTTTTTCTTTCGTCACATTCTCTTTGCTTCAATTGCCCTTCACTTTTGTACATCATTTTAACCTTTCCCTGTAAATAAAATGCCTACTAATACACTTCCATTTACATTAGACTATTCTAAAAGAAGCATTTTAATATATTTCTTAGCCATTCTGGCTGTTGGATGTGAAAGGCATCCTATTTGAAGACATCACATTAAGGAAGACTATTGTAGATAATCTTACAATAGGCATTTGCAGTTGGATGAATACATGCTTTATGCAAATATTAAAATCCTACTTGTTGAGTAATTCTTATAGAATTTCTACAGTAAATGCCACAAACAGTTAAAATTATGGGCGGTGAGATATGGGCAGTGAAATAAAGCTAGCTTTGAGATAAAATCTAAGTGATGTAGTTTTTTCTGTAATCTTGATTAATTTACTTTCTCTTATTTTTAGCTCTTCATCTACAAAATTTGTACTTTTAATTATGTAAAGAGTGATGATCAAGGATTAATAAGGATTAGGAAGGCCCAAAGCACTCAGCATATGATAAATGGGAAGAGTTTGCAAAAGTCAAAATTTCAATTAGGGATACAATGCTGAGTAATTTACTTGAACACAGCCTATTTCAGCAGTGTCTCCAAATAGCATGTTTATGATTAAAGGTTATTTCTTGATAGACTAGTCACAAAACAAATTCCCAGCAACATTAAAACGGATGGCAAACCTTGTACAAAGAAGAAAATAAAGACCAGCTGGTTATTCCAGTTTTTCTAAATTGAGGTTTTTCTGAGGGTATTGAGCTGAAGACTTTTGATACAAAACAAAATTGCCATTCACCATTAAATTCAAAAATTCTGTAAAGCCTTTCCCATGCCTGCAGGATTGAAGAGGGCTGGTCTTGTTAATCATGCAAAGTAGTATCTTTATAGTGTGAAACGGCTTATGTTATACTTTAAGATGCAAGCTAAACGCTGCTTCCAATTATGAGAATTTCTCTTCCTGACAAACCTTTCTCTTCTACTCTTCCAAACCAAAAAGCAAAGAGTATAGAAGATGATTTGATCAAATGGAAAAGTACAGAGCAGTAACTCAGAATGAATTTCCTAAGAGAAAATTCTCAGGTTCCATTCCTACATCTAGGAACTACTTTTAGAGAACAGAAGACAGCATTTGGCAAGTAATCAACTGGCACAGAAATAAACAAATGGCAGCTGCTTTACTAGGAACTAGTTTAGCAGGGTGCAGCTCAGTGTAAAGGTAGTTCTGAATGGTGTTGTCTTTAGCATTTATTCTTTCACCAGTTCATGGAAGCTGCTGCGAGAAAGGGCTTCAACTGAAATTTACTGCTGAATGCAAGTAGTTTATGATAATGATTGTTGACATGAATTCTGTGCATCATTGAGCCAAGAAATGAAAAGGAAGTAAACAGATAAGAACTTATTTGTTTGATCAAAAATAATGTGGATCACCTGTGTCAAGGACTAACACATTTTGCATGAAACAGGTTGATCAACTGGTTAATAACAACTGATGGATTACTCAAAGGGAAACTGCTTTCAAGCTTGTCTTTTCACAAGAACATATGGGTCATGTTATTGATGTCTTCACTATTGGGCGTTTTGTGCAAGATGGGTTTCTTGCATGTGAATAGCAGAGATGAAAGTTCAAGAGTCGAAATTTTCCAACAATTGTGTCCTGTTAAAAGAACAAGGCAAATAATTTAATCAAAACATTGTGTCAGGCAGCGAAACATGAGCTTATCATGATCCAACAATGAATATCCAATGAACATCATTACAAATGTTCACCCATTGGCGGGTGGGTGGGTGGGTGGCATAAAACCCAGGCTTTGGCAGGAAAAAAAACATACAGCTTTTTGGCATACAGGTGGTGTTATTCACATGGATTTCTTTGAACCTGGCACCAGGATCAACTCAACACTGAAAACTTTGAAACAATTGTTGAACAAAGCTTGGAGCACAAAAAGGAATTTTTGTTGCAGTTTGACAATGTAGGGCCTCACACTTCACAATCCATCCCAGAGGTAATTGAGAAGTTAGAACTCACCTTCTCTTATCCAAAATTGAGATATATTCATGGCCATCTGTTTGATTCAAATGGAGAGGTGTAAAGACTGTCAGCATGTGGTTAAAGAGACAAAATGAGGATATATTCCATGATGGAAGCTTGTCCATCTTTGACAGAATAGCATATAGTGGTGATTATCTAGTGAAAGGTAAATAAAGCTACAGAATTTTAAGAATTATTTCCCTGTTTCACTTATTTAGATTTATCCCTATTGAAAAAGTTAATCAGGTATTCCTTTTAATTTTCATAATAGATGGTTTTTAGGTACGCCAGAAAATCAAAATAGATTTTTATATCTTCCTTGACAACAAGGGGAACTGGTCATCTTCTAGCATCTGGGTGTTGTGATATGTTGAAACAAGTAGGTAAAAGACATCTCATGTGTAAGTATGTACACATACATACATATGATATATAATGTACAGTTTAAATTCATAATGCCCATATACCATTTTATTTTGTTACTTAAAAACTTTCCCAATTTCAAACTGCCATAGCAAGAATATGATAGATATTGAATATTATGCTAGACTTTTCTATAGCTTTGATTTCACAATGGTCAATCAGTTAACAGAATAACAGAGTTGGAATGGATATACAACCCCCTGCAGAAGCAGGAAACACTATACTATTTCAGACAAGTGGCTGCCCAGTCTCTTCTTAAATGTCTCCAATGATGGAGCATCCACAACTTCTGAAATCAAGTTAACTGTTCTCACAATTAGGAAATTTCTTCGTAATGGTAGAGGTTGCTTCTGTGTTTGTATTATATTGATATTAATATTGATGAAATATATTTCTCAGTTGCAACTAAGAAACCCAGAAACATGATAGAAAATGACAGCTAAAATAATCAGTAGGTACTATTTAGGTCATTGAGTCCAACTCTCTATTCCCCATCCACCAGTGTAAGGATCAAAGCAAAACCACTCCTGACAGACATCTAGCCTCAGCATGAAGACATCAAATGAAGGAAAGCCACCTACCTCTTTGGGTGACACTATTGTTGAACTGCCCTTAGGAATTGGATTTTATAAAGGTTTGCAATGTATTGTCTGGGGTAGTTGAAAACAATCATCTTTATAAAGCAAATTTAAAATGGAAGTTTTCTACTGAGGATTGGTAATCTCCAAATTGCAATAGTTTAAAAAGGGAAATAAATTTTGACAGATTAAACTATACTTGGCTACTAAATACCAAATCTATATTGCCTCCAGAATCAAAGTCAACAGCTTTCTCAAATCTAGCTTCTGGGAAATATGTACAAGAGGCTGGAAGTTCTTCATCTGGACAGACGAGGAGGGGGCAGTGAGCTCTGAAGAGCCTCACATGAAGCCTGTCTGACAAAGCAATGTCGAGATCCTTTTGGATCAGAACGTCCCTGGGGAGAGGTTAAGAAGGGGCAGCGTCTCATCAGACCCAGAGGGAATGCAACAAGTCCCTCATAGGTGGGAGATTTGGCCTCTGAATCAGCGTTAGGGCAGCAGCATGGCAACATGGTGACAGAAGAAGCTGACTTCAGGTCAAAGCAACTGAACAGTAGTGGGCAGGAGACAAGATGAAAGCCTGGTAAGAAGATTAATTAACTGACAGTGATAAATTAGAATTTGGAAAAGGAAAAGAACCTTGAGAGTATAAATAAATAATATTGATGGACAGATGTGGATTTTGGTAAAAAGAAAAAAAGAAGGGGAAAATGGAGGGTTGAATCACTAGCCCAAAAGTGAGCCATTTGCTTCAAACAATTTAGACAAAAAGGAGAAAGCAGAGAAGTGACAGACCCATTCAAACCCAAACTATAAAATTTTAAAAGAGACTAGGAGGGTGAAATGGAAACCAAAACATACCGAGGAGTTTGCTTCCTTCGAGTTTCTTCTAACTAATATATCTTAAGCAACTCCAATTAATGAGAAATGGAATGTAACAAGGGAGAAAAAACTCAAGAAGAAAGCACTATTTTCTCACTGATAACCTAATCTTGCCTGTCCAGCAAATGGAATGCAAAACTCTGAGCAGAAAGTTTTAATTAACTAATTGCCATAAATTAGAATTTGGAAAATCAGGGGGCGAAAATAAACATACCGGAGATTTGATTATTTTGATTTTGTTCTAATTAATATATTTTGAGCAACTATAATCAACAAGAGGTGGAAGGTAACAAGGGAAAAAATAATGATAATAAAATCAAGAATCAGGAAAATACGAAGGGTTTTTTTTTTTTGCTGAAGGGAAAATAAAAGATCAAGATGGCTCCCACTTCTCTTCCTCTTCACATCAGCTGAATTAGCTAAATTTAAGGTGGAACCAGATTTCTAAACTAAGAGCTGTATAACTAAATGTAATTTTGGATCTGGACATTAAGGTAATAAGGGGGGGGATAAAATCAAGAGCTGGGAAAGGATGAAAGTTTTTTTTCTTTCCTCCCTTTTCATTTTTTTTTCCACCAAAGGAAGAACAAAGGATCAAGATAGCCCCCTGTCTCTGTTCCGCTCTATATCATCTGAACTAGCTAAATTTAAGGTGAGCCAGAACTCTGAAATAAGAACTGTGTAACTAACTGCAATTTTGGAAGTGAACATTATGGAAAGATGGGAATTTGAACAACTACGTGAAATTATGAAAAATATATATGCATAAATCATTAAAATCAAGTCTAAATAGAATTTTGAAGATAGATATTGAAGAGAAACAGGAAGTCAAGGAAGAAGTGAAGGAAGAAGAGGGGGGATAAAGAAGGGATAGAAATGGTGGAAAATAAAAAAACAGACAAAAATGTCATTGGGTTTGACAGTGGTATAAGGAAAATTGAAAAGGGGGAATGTGTCTCAACAAAAGGAAATAAAAAGCAGACAAAAGATCTCACTGAGTTTGACAGTGGCATATGGAAAATTGAAGAGGGGGGGGGTTACGCCCCAACAAAGGGAAATACAACAGATTTCACAGGGTTTGACAGTGGCTTGGGGAAAATTGAAGAGGGTGGACATGTGAAAACAAAGAAAAGGGAGAAGACAGGAAAGGATAAGTGGGATAAAAGACTTACTAGGAAAAAATCAGACAATTAGAAATCATTATATGGGAAATATAAAGCTAAAATATGTGGTTTATTCCTATATATGATAATAAAACCAAGTTGCTAACTGATTGAATATGATAATGGAAAGATAATTAAATAAAGGTTAAAATATATCGAATATGGACAAATATGAAACTGTTATGTGTAGAATGTAAAGTAGAGGTATATGATTCGCTTTTATATATGATAATGAAACTGAGTTGCTAACTGATTGAATATGTCAGTGGAGGGACAATGAAGTATAGGTTAAAATATATGAAATATGGACAGATATATAATTTCTAAGATGATGAACAAAATGCGATGTTTACCGTTTGTTATTCTATATAGTAGATTAATGGAATTGTAATGAACATTGAACAGTAAGGATTGTTATTTAAAGACAATTAAGGGTAAGTCAAGTCAAGATATGGAAAAATGGAGAGGGAACATGAAATATACTTACAATGGGAAATTATTGAGATTATAAAGACAGAACTACAAATTTTGGGCATTTACGGATGCATAACTATGTAAATATAACAATGGGAATAGCTGGGAATTGTAACCAGGTCTACGTCTCGGCCAAAACCAGGGTTTAAAAATACAATTATTATACATGTATACTTTTTTTCTTTTAAAAAAAGGAGGAAGATATATGTTAACGTTAAACATGTATATTGAAAGGAATTATAAATACCATCAACATAAAATGGAGCTTGAGAGGCTGAAATACAACAAGTAAATGAGAGGAAGAGTGCAAAGTAGAGGAGAGAGGTAAGGGAAGAAGAGAGGGATAGGAGAGAGTGGGGGAAGAGGAGGAGAGAAAGAAGGAGTGGAAAGGGAAAAGAGGAGAAGGAGAGAGGGAAGAGAAGGACAATAGAGGGAAGAAAGGAGGTAGGGAGGAGGAGGAGAGAGGGAGAAGAAAATGATGGATAGGGTACAAATATGGTGTATGGAGAACAGAAGAGCCAATAATTGTTTTTGGGAATTGATGATAAGATGAATTGATGTAAACATTTAACAATATAATATGATGTTGGTTAAGTAATAGTACATATGTAGTTATTTGTCGTGAAAATGAAAAAATAAAAAAAACTTTATATATTAAAAAAATACCAAATCTATATTGCCTCCAGAATCAAAGTCAACAACTTTCTCAAATCATGGGAAATATATGCTAGAGGTGTCTAGTTGGATATTGATTTAATTGGGAACACATTTTGATTCAATTTGTCTTAAGAGTTATTGATCTAATGAGTTGACGTGAGCCTTAACAAACAGAAACAGATGAAGGAACATTTCTGTTTGGATTCTTCTTTCATTGCAAGTACAAGGCTTAACTTGTTTCCCTATCAGTTTCTCTGCCTGTTCTTAATAAATATGCGTTGTTGCTGCCAAACCTCCAGAATATCTTTGGCAATAGCAACTGCAAACACAAAAGAACACTGTGCTCTTCTGAGAAAATGTCAAATAACCAAAACAAAGGAGCAATGGAAGCTTGAGCAAATTTTACAGATACTATATAGTTGTGCCTGGTGATGTATATTAAGAAGATGACTTAAATTAGAAATAGAAAGTGACTTAGAAATAGACAAACTCTAAAGTCACTTTGCCTGCTTCTGACTGAAGCAACGTGTATTTCTTCTAACTCTTTTCTTCAGTCATAAATTCTAAGCATATGTAGCAAGTACATTTAAGGTTCATGATTATGAAGAAAACACATATTTTATACATTTTTATAATAATGCTTGTTATCCAAGTGCTTTAACACTGGCAAGAGAATGTGCTTTGAAACATCTGTATGATTGTGTAACTAAATTCTAATGACATTTAAAAAACATGAAAATTCATTGAGGGCCTGGAATATTGTTGGGGTAATCAATTTGGTGACCTCAAGATACTTCTTGTCCTCTCTGTTATCAGAATTATGCCTGCAATTCTATCCTTTCTAACTTGTCCCTGTTTTGATTCCAGGCTGGAAAAGATGTCGGATAACACTGGTTGAGAGACAGATTTTTCTTTATTTTCTAAAAAAAACCCAAGTTGGGTGACTGGCTGCACAAAACCAGTGCCAACACCCTGTCCCTTTACTTATACCTTTTTAGCATATGATAACAGTAGGCACAATCCTGCTTGGCTTCATTACTTTTTAGCCAACTACTTGCTTCTTTATTTTATATCTACTACTCAAGTCTACACCAGCCTCTGTAAATACTGGTACGTGCCTGGCACATCTAGGAACAGTATTTGGCATCAAATCTATATTTGTTATATTTCTAAAGCAGTGAGCATCACATTTCTATATGAGGTTTACAAAAGGAAGAGAGAGAAAAAAACCTACACATTGAAGGCAAAGTGAAAACAACACTCCAAAATACAACACAATCCGCAAATTACGAGTGTCTAAAAATAAATTTATTTTGAAATAAACCAGCTGTCAGAAAACACAAATGGAGAGGGAAGCGCAGCGTTCTATTTCGTTCAGCCGCCGCCATTTTCGTAATTTTTTTCCTGCATCTTACTCTTAGGAGGCCTCTCTCCTCCTACCCCCCCCCCCCTTCGCCCCCGTTTCAAAACTGTTCAAACTGCCGCCCGCGACCAGGCCGTTTTGCTCTTCCGCAGCGCGAGGGAGACCCGCGAGAAGGAGGGGGCGGTGAGAGGTGGGGGCGGCTCGCACGGGCCGAGAGAGCGGTCGCCGGGATACTCCGGTAAACAACCCCCGGCAGCATGTCCCAGATACAGTTTTTGGAGCTGCCCAAAGGAGTTTATTTGCCGGTAAGTGAGACTTTGGATGTGGCTGCCCGGACCTGCACTTCTTAGGAGGAGGCTTTGGGAGGAGAATGCCCTGGGAAAGGATTCCTTCGCGTCTCAGGACTTTTAGAAAGGAGTCTAAATTTGTTGGCGGTGGGGCCTTTTATTAAAGATAGGTATGTATGTATGTATGTAGGTAGGTAGGTAGGTAGGTAGGTAGGTGTAGATCTCTCTCTCTCTCTCTCTCTCTCTCTCTCTCTCTCTCTCTCTCTCTCTCTCATATAAGTCCCATTGATTGTGGAGATTCTCAGTCATCCAGGTGATAGTTATCTCAAAGGTGCTTTTCCAAAAGGCAAACAAAAACCAGTACAATTGCCTTTTGAAAAAGCACCTTTGAGAGAAGACTTATTGAAATTAAAAAGTTTTCCTTTGGACAGTCATTTTAAGATGACTTCAGGTGGTTTTTTTTTTAAAATAGGCAAAATATAAAACGGATTAGACCAGAGGAGCAGACTTTCCCATCACTACTGATATTAATTTTTTCCCCTAATTCCATATAGTTTACACAGAACAGGATTTAAAAGGTACTGAAAGTCGTACCTCTTTGCTACTGTCTAAATTTCTACAGCTCAAATAAAGAACATTTGGCAGAGAAATGTATGTCCTCTGAATATCTCCCCCCCACTCCTTTGGAAGTTAAGTTAGGGGACATTCTAGTTGTGAATAAAATTTAAGAGAATGTTGTACTGCGCTATTCATGCCCTCCGGAAATGCAGACAGACTTTCCCTTCAAGGTAATTAGCACAAAGGCAGCTTGCTCCTATAAGGTTCAGCACTTCACCTGATTGCCTGAATTAACTTATAAGTAGATGTTAGGTTCCCTGAAAAGACTTGAACAGGAGGCTTGAATGACAATCGGCGTTTAATCTTTGATCAAAGTTTAAAGACATGATGTTCCATTGTTCCAAACATACCCAAGGATATGCAAGGAAGAACTACAAAAACTCCAGAGAATATGTAACCCCTTATATATTGTTTAGAAATGGTTATAAAACCATCAGTTAAACCTCCAACTCTGGCATCTTTGATTTGTGTATCTTCTGAAACAGGACAGAGCATCTTAATTAGCATCATTAGTGTTATCTCTTCCTGATCATCATCTTTGTGTTACAAGGAAGGGAATTCTCACAGATCAAAGGTTTCTCATAGATCAAAGGTTTCTCATAGATCAAAGGTGTGGGTTTTTCCAGCTCTAGATACATTCTATGCAAATTTGACATCACAGCTACTGAGTTTAACTGATTTGTAAACTATGGTCTATTTTAAATATTTTCAGTTGACCATAATTAACCCTGGCTTGTGGTACTGGAAAGAAGATACTAGAACGTTGGAATTTTCATGGTAAGGATTCAGTTGCCTCTCTGACTTTCATCTTTATTTTTCAATTTACCAAATTTTATGCTGCTTCTAATTTACAAACCATGTAGAATTGTACATCAGTGAAAATTCAAATTAACAATGAGCAATACTGAAAGTATCAATCATTAATACTTCTATAAGTTATTTTCCAGTGGCTGAAAGCAATAGAAATATTTTTAACCCAGCCCTTTCCAATTTGACAATGTGTTGAATTTATATTCTCATAAACCCTTTTATTATCTACTGAATATTCTGTATGTGCTATTTTAAGTCAAGGCTCATATTTTTTTAGTTTTGGTAGGATTATATCTTTACCCCCAGACAAGCTGGTTGGTAAGAAAATTAGTAGTAGTGGCACAGGACATTTTAAATCAGTCAAGCAATTATTCCCACAGCATCCAGTTTCACTGTCTTAGCACCCACTACTGCTCCTCTTATTCCCACCCCAATAGAGATCCCTGTGCTGACTAGGAGTTATGAGGTCTCAGTCCAATCCATCTGAGATAATAATATGCAAAACAGTCTACTAATTTCATTTTTAGTTGCATGCTTTACTCTATTCATATGAATTTTCTGTTCATAATTATTTGACTTTTTATTCTGCAGTGCCCAGCTTAAGGAAGAACCTAAGGACAGTAAGGAGAAAAATAAGAAAGGCAAGACTATCCAATTTCAGGAGCTTGGAGCAAAGCCACTAGAAAGGTGATATTGTTTCAAAAGCAACAAAAGTTTGGCTATTTAACAATGACTTGTGGGTTTGGCAGTGGATGAATCTCATTTAAGATGTGAAAGGTCCTGGGTTCAAATACTGAACAAGGACTGTCTGTTTCATATATGTAGTATGTACATGAATGTGATCCCAGTGTATACGTCTTTAGAACTTTACAGCCAGAGAAATTCTGCTGAATTGAGGCACAAGGTGAACAAACTCTGATGTTGGGCTGCCATTGATCATGTGCCTTAATATATATAAAATTATTCTAGCAATTATATAGCAGTAGACTTATATACCGCTTCATAGGCCTTTCAGGCCTCTCTAAGCGGTTTACAGAGAGTCAGCATATTGCCCCCAACAATCTGGGTCCTCATTTTACCCACCTCGGAAGGATGGAAGGCTGAGTCAACCCTGAGCCGGTGAGATTAGAACCGCTGACCTGCTGATCTAGCAGTAGCTTGCAGTGCTGCATTTAACCACTGCGCCACCTTGGCTCCTATCTTGGCCACCTTGATTCCAATCTTTGAGTTGATTATTGATCATAGCCTCCTTAGAATGAATAGATCTGATACTTTAAACCCATGTTTTGGCCTTTGGAAAGCATCCAAAAGTTAAAGCACCTATTTATCTCTGTCTTACATGCACGCAAAAAGAGATGCAATTTCTTCAGATTTTTTAGGGGTGGGAGTGGAAAGGAGATTAAGAGGCAAAATAGGTGGCATAAGCTTCTGTGAAGGAAAGTACAAAAACAATATGTGATTTTCTAGGTTGAAAAACATTACCCTCCACATCTGGAGTAAACTAAATCTAGAAAAAGACACTGTTGGGTAGATAAAGAAGCAGGAAAAATGTAAAATTTTTATATAATTTTTAGTGATTCAAGACTTATGTATCTTTTCTTTTTATGCTAATGATCAGTAACTTTGTTTTACTCCATTTTCATTGATGCAGAGAATTCTACAACTAAATAATGAGAATGAGGCCATACATTATTGCACACCAAAGGCATGTTTTGCATAAATAGAATATGAATTGAAATAGAGAAGCTAACATGGGACTTTCTTCACTTTTTGTAATCTATTCCAATACTACCTCAGTTTTTTTATGTACCTGAATTATATAGAACTGTTGTGTGTGTTTTGCCTTCAAATAGATACAACAACAAAGCATTATTCTTTTTTTTACTATAGGTCAGGTCCTAATTATTTTCGAAAACTGTTTACCTTGTCTGTTTCCTCTGGAGAAGACAAATCACCTCGGCCAAACAAGAGAGCACTGTCTGAACTCATAACTCTAGAAGATGTTAAGTGTGAGTAAGGGAAGACGCTTACATTGAATGACTGGGCTTGGAAACTGGGTCAGGCTTGGAAACAAAGCCAGGCCAAGCCAGTTTGCATTTGGATGGAAACTATTTAGAAATTCCAAGGCCACTGAACTGAACTTACAAGTTGAAAAAACATTATCTAGAAAGAGTGCAGAGAAGAGCAACAAAGATGATTAGGGGACTGGAGACTAAAACATATGAAGAACGGTTGCAGGAACTGGGTATGTCTAGTTTAATGAAAAGGACGACTAGGGGAGACATGATAGCAGTGTTCCAATATCTCAGGGGGTTGCCACAAAGAAGAGGGAGTCAAACTATTCTCCAAGGCACCAGAGGGTAGAACAAGAAGCAATGGGTGGAAACTAATCAAGGAGAGAAGCAACTTAGAACTGAGGAGAAATTTCCTAACAGTTAGAACAATTAATCAGTGGAACAGCTTGCCTCCAGAAGTTGTGAATGCCCTAACACTGCAAGTCTTTAAGAAGATGTTGGATAGCCATTTGCCTGAAACAGTATAGGGTTTCCTGCTTAGTCAGGGGGTTAGACTAGAAGACCTCCAAGATCCCTTCCAACTCTGCTATTGTATTGTAACAAAGGCAGTGACAAACCACTAGTATATAGTTCAGTTGCTAAGAAAACTCCATGGATTTTACCATGTACACCTCAGAAGTTGACCCTAAGTTGAGGACAGTTTTATTTTTTCTTCTTCTTAACACTATCCAGATTCCACTCAAATATGGATCTGAAATGGTTTGAAAGATTTCTTATTTGTTTATATTACTTCGGTAGAAATGCTGCCCTCTATCGAAAAAGATAGTTGTCCATTTCCGTGCAATGCCAAAAGTGCAGAGAACAGGTGTTCAACTGAAAGATGCCAGCCCTGCAAATAATTATGATTAAAGAGCACAAGAGTACCAGAAGATAAAAGAAAACTACTCTGTGTTACATCCTGTTTTATCTGCCTCTTTACAGACCTCTCATTATCTTCTAAGGTCACTTGTTTTTATGATTGGGATAGAGCATATGCTTTCATAAAGCAGATTCATGGGAAGCTTAGAATTAATAAATAGAATATGAACATTCCTTAATGCTTTCCTTAAATACTTTGTCACTTTTCTCCTGAGAGGAGTCAGGGTAAGATTGAATTGTTACACATATTTATCTTTCCTGATTTTTTTTTTAATGAAAGTTCATTTTAATTCTCAAATATCATATATGGCAGTTCTCCCAGAATTGTACATTTGAAAATGTAAGGGAAAACAGTGTGTCTTTATATTCCATATTGTTGTATTTCATTTTTTAAAAATAGACATATAGTGGTACTATTTTATTATTTGATTATATTTTTTTTCTAAAGAAAGAATCCTACCTTTCATTATTATGTGTACCAGAAATAAGCATTTATAATAAAACTAGCTTGGTCCAAAGGATAGAAGTTCAGCCTTAAACCTAGTTCAAAACCTAGTTACTTGTAAAGGGATGTCCACCTTGAAAAATAATTCAGAAATGCTTTGAAAATAATTCAGACAGAATATTTATTAAAGCAGGTGACTTTTTTCAAACTTCCATGTGATATTGAATAAAAAAAGATGCTGCTGTTTTAATGAGCTGATTTACTGCAGTTCATGCAAATATTTGAAGGAGCTGTGAAGTGTCATAGCTATGGTTTTTCAGAGCTTAGTTTTTCAGTGTTTTGAGGAAGTAAAATAGGTAGATTGTCCTGAGTTGTTATGAAGGAAGAGTTGGATATAGTTAAAAAATTTTTTATATAAGCCAGCTTTATGTAAGATTTTAATTGCCCTAGTGGCTGGATATGATGATATGTGTAATTTGACATATCTTGAAGGAGATGAGGTTCATCCCAGGTGCAGGTTTTGAGGGAGTTTGGGCAAGATACCAATCCCTGTCCTATAGATCACAGATTGTTCTGTATTGCTCTAAGACTGTAATAAGCTGACTTTACCCTATAGATTTTAGCACCTTTGTGTATCTATCTGGGTTCTTCTATAAAGGATGCAGCTTTCCATCCCATTTAAAGTTTTTTATTGGTTTAAAGAAGGCAGGTAAACAGTGACATTGTGCAAGAAAATCAGGTCCACGATGTTCTGAGCATTAGATTGGGTTTCTTATAACATGAAAGGCCTTAATAGGTGCTACCAAATTTCTGCTTCTTGCAAAGTGGAGGGCCTTGGCGGATGCTTCCAAATTTCTGGAAAGGTTGGATTAAGCAGACTGGCTCATTATACTTTTCTTTCTTTGGGAAATTTTTCAGATGCTGCTTTATTTCTGGCACATGAAGATGATTCCATTCACATTTCTTCTTTCTCCTTAGTTATGAGGTACATATTGAATATTTCTGTTATATGATTAGAAGCTTGTGTGTTTTCATTTAAGAGCCAAACCAGAAGCTGTAAGTTAAAGCAAATTAGTTAATTCACCAATGCTTGATCCAACCATACATTATCTCCCACAAGGCCTAGACCATTCAGAAGGCACATAGATTTAATAATCGGATAGCAATACTTATAGCATCAAAGATACTCTCAACTTTCTTAGGATCAGTAGAATTAAACATTTCCCTGATAATCTACCCAGAAACTATCTTTCAATTGTACAGACTTACATTGCCAGGGTGCATCTCAGAATGGATGTAAGCAACTTTATCCAACTGATGTCTTGAACATTGGTCACAGTGATGCTGCAGATATTTATCTGGTCTTTCTTTACCCAGGAAGAAATGGGTTATATTGAACAGGGGCACTTGCTGGCTACCTATAAGCATGATAAGAATAGCAATAGCAGTTAGACTTATATACCGCTTCATAGGGCTTTCAGCCCTCTCTAAGCGGTTTACAGAGTCAGCATATCGCCCCCACAGTCTGGGTCCTCATTTCACCCACCTCGGAAGGATGGAAGGCTGAGTCATCCTTGAGCCGGTGAGATTTGAACCACTGAACTGCAGATAACAGCTGAAGTGGCCTGCAGTACTGCACCCTAACCACTGCGCCACCTCGGCTCTTAGACAAATAATAAGAATAGACAAATAATTGTTCTGTTTCCCTTATCTTGACAAAAAAAACCTCTCACTGATGCTTAGCAATAGCACTTAGACTTATATACTGCTTAACAGTGCTTTTACAGCCCCCTCTAAACAGTGTACAGAGTCAGCATATTGCCTCCAACAATCTGGATTCTCATTTTACCCACCTTGGAAGGATGGACGGCTGAGCCAACCTTGAGCATGGTGAAAATTCAATCTGCCAAATTGCAGGCAGCCGAAAGTCAGCAGAAGTAGCCTGCAGTACTGCATTCTAACCACTGCATCACTGAGGCTCTTCCTTAGCTTTGTTCTTCGACTTTCTCCAACATCCCTCAAAATATCTTCAGGAGTTAATTTCCATTTTAATCTCCAGGTGTTACTTTGAAAACCAGGAAGCTCCTAGGATCCCAAGACAAGAAACTGCCTAGAGGTGTTGGAAATCAAGTGGCATACACATTTAACCAACAAATTAATAACACCTGAATAGGCACAACTGGATCCAAGACTAATGTTGTTTTTTATTCTGAGGTGATTAAGCTCTCATTTGAACCAAGCATCTTCTTCTACAGCTGGGTCTTTTACAGCTGTACACCATTGAACAAGTGATTCCCAACATTTTGCCACTACCCTTCCAAACTACCCGATCAGCAGCCCACTCCAGTCTTGCTCCTGGCCAGATTGATAATATAGAGTATCCTGAATAGCTCAGGAGACCACTGTCAAGGCTGTGCCTGTTGCTGTCTCTTGTAGCCCTTAATCTCTGTTATAGCCATTCATATCTGACAGGGGGTCCAAAGACGCTTAAACTCTTTCTCTGTCTTTCAACTTCCACCAACTATCATTGATGTACTTCACTAATAACTCCTACAGATTGTCCTTAACATTCACCAGACCTTAATGCTATTACAAAAACAGAACCAGATCCCAAACAAACTCCCAAATTATTTCATTTCTGGACATCTTGTCTTCTATCTTTTCAGCTTCAACTGTAATAAACTACACAAGGGAAAAAATAGAAAGCCCAAGATACTGGTATAAATAAGGAATCAGTATGGTGTTACTTTATTTGTATATGCTTTGACTCTATTATAAAGGTAAACAGAATTTTTATCCTGCTAATCTGTGCTTTAAAGAGGCCAAACAAAGAAGTGGTGGAGGCAGATAAAAACTACATATAAATATAAATTGAATTAAGATGAAATTAAATAAATGTAGTTAATCTAGTTGTTTCATATTTAATAGTGTTTACTTTCTTGTTATTAAGAATTATATTAAATAAACACTACAAAGAAACCACATACCCCTCCATCTCTCGGAAAAATGGCCCTCCCCAAAAAAAGATAGTAGTAAAAATAAACTTTCCCCTTTATCATCAGCAAACATATCAATACTGAACAATTTATTGTTGTCTGTTAAATATAAACCCTCTTTAAATCCGCTCCCCTTATTGATCAACAGAGATCCAGTAAAAATCAATAAAATTGCTAGCATTCTAAATATATAAATCACCTTTCCATTTACTCCAAATCATCTTCACCCCTCTCTTAACAATTAAACATTACAAAAATAATGGAATTGAAAGCTATTAAACATTTATTGATTTATTCAATTTAAACATTACCAGAAATAATCCCTTAAATATTCAAACATTGATAGCATAAATGTTACAAATTAATCCATTACATCATTGAATATTTCTAAAAGAGAAACAATTTAATCCACATATCCATTAAACATCACGAAAGATAGCAACTCATCATTTAATCACAATCAAATAAACGAATTTATTTGAATTTGAAGCTTTTTTCCTTTTTCCTCCCAGTCATTCTTAAGTCTATAGATACATTCTAACTTCTGTTTTTTTAAAATATTTTCTTTGGCTTTTCTCCCAAATTTCATCATATTTATCCAAATCCATTCATAATTTCTATTAAGTAATTCCAGTACGTCTCTTACAGTATATTTCAATGTAAAATGATAGTCCGTATAATTTTTAAAGTACATTATTTGTGTGTTCTTTTGGATTTTTAAGTATTCATCCATTTCCACTTGTAAATCCAGTATTTTGAGCTCTTGTAATTTTTAAGTCCATCTGAAAGACCATTTTGATTGTCTTCAAAGGGATTTGTTCATCTTCAGTAGCAATTTAAGTTCCAGGAGAGAGTTGAGAAGCTGAAGCACTTCATATCCTCACAAATCAAACATTTCCCTTTAAAGTTGCTGTCATATGCTTTAGTAATAGATCTTAAAAGTCTTGTTTGCAAAATGTAAACAAAACAATGTTTTCCCACAGGAGAGGATCTAATTAATTTCAAAGCCTTTCTTTAAATCAGTTTTACAAAGGCTTAGTTAGCATTTGAACTCTTTAAACTCTGAAGTACTTTGCTGTATATTGCCAGTTACAAAAAATGTCTTACAAAGCAAATCTTAGTTTCCTTTCTTTTGAAACAGATTGAAGGAAAACTCACGAAGCAATTTGTAGGCTTGCAATTCTGAAGGTTTATCAATCTTAAAGAAGCTGTACAAAAAATAAAGTCCAAAGTGATTTAAAAAGATGAGATTTGATGAAACCTTAAGTCCATGAAAAGCTGCATTTATAGCTCAGAGCATGATGGAACCCATGACTCTCAGCTGATGGCAAACGGCTGTAGAGGCATCAATTTCTGCTGTGTGTTCACAAAAACCAGATGTTGAGGAATGCCTATGAGCAATCTTCAGATCTCTCTTTGTTTCAGAGAGAATTCTGGCAGATTGGACTTTACATACAACTGCTTTTTGGCTGTAATGCCCCTGCAATCTGCATGGAGTGAGAAAATATGCCTTGCCTCACTAGAAACTCTCTGCAAGAGAAAGAGATCTTTAAAGGTGTTTTAAAAAGTATTTTGACTGACCAACATGTTTTGGACATGTAATAGTCCAAAACTATCCAGGGTGACCTTGGGGAAAAAAGACTCTTCTCTTATTAACATGAGTTGAAACTATGATTGGAGAGGAAACAAATTCTATTGGTGGGTTTGCTTTGGTTTGGCATCAGTATTTTGGGCACATGTATATCAGCTGGCAGTTGGGCTCCTTTTGACATAAATGTAGAGTCATTCATTCATTCATTTTAGATGGCTGCCTACCTCAAATTCATTACTCCAGACAGCTAGTAAAAGTTAGAAATACAGTCAAACATAATAAAAAGAACACGTAATCAGCATAAATAACATGGATAAAAAACAAAATCGACAGCATTGTATAGCCTGTGTAATTGGCTATAACAATAACATTGCATAGCCTGTGTCCTACATCTAGATCCCAAGCTTATTGACAGTCCTTAAGGCCTTAGAAAAGGACCAGGGCAAATCTAAACACTGGCCTGTCTGGCAGGTATGGTGTGATGTAAAGGAAAGGGCTCTTCCATCTCACTTCTCTGCTTTCTCCTGGACCAATCAATACTGGCATTATTTTTAGACTAGAACCTTTAGCTCTTCTTAAACGTAAAGGTTCCCCTCACACATATGTGCTAGTCATTCACAATTCTAGGGGACAGTGTTCATCTCTGCTTCAAAGCTGAAGAGCCAATGCTGTCTGAAGACATCTCCATGGTCATGTGGTCGATATAACTAAACATCAAAGGCGCATGGAACACTGTGGCCTTCCCACCAAAGTAGTATGCTCCCCCTCCACAGCAGATGTCAGCAATCTTTAAGACTGGCCGACAGGTGCTGGCAATGGGAATCAAGTTCTACCTATAGGCACCCAATTGCACAGTTCAGTTCTACATGATTATTGACTTGATGGGGAAGTCAGCTTGTCCCTAACTGCTCTTGCCATTTCTCTGAGACCTGGCAGCCTGGGGACCTGTTGTCAGATCTGGCAGTTGTGGCAGGAGAAATATAGAGATATATTTCTTTCTTCACTAGGTAATTGATTGCATGGAGCTGCTCCATAGAACTTTGATATGGTGGGAGGGGTAAGAATGTATTTTGAAAGAATTGGCCTCTCCTATCCCTGAAAGCAGAACAACTTTGAAAGGCAGTATTCAGAGCCAGGGGAAAGGCCTTCAGAAGCTCAAAACATCCAATGGGAGCTGGATAGATCCCTGTCTCTGAATGAGGATGGTAAAAATCATTGCGCCTGAAGCAAAAATTATTTCCCAAATCCTAGTACCCAGTTTCTAGTAAAACCCTCTTTCGCAACATGTGACTTTTAAATTTGTTCTAGGTGTAAGCAGTTGGATGATTTCCTCATGGCATTGTTGTACTATATTTCTTTTTATCTGGAGAAAATAACCCTGGAGATGAAACCCAAGTCTTTTATGGGGTAAGTAACTTACTTTTATGTTTTCCTAAACAGACTCCCATAACTACAGCACATACATAATATTGTATGGTAAAGTCTTGGTCCTAAGGTAAAGTGTCTTTCTTTAGACTTTGTGCACTCAGAGGATTTGTTGGTTTGACCTTTGCTAGACTGTGCAAAAAGCTTTCTCCATCAACAGAAGGTCTCGCATTCAGAGACCAGGTTGCTCAGAATACAATGCCCTTATCCCATTTTACAAATCTGCACACATTTTTCAGTGTCAAAAGATTCCAAATTCTGTAGCAAGAATGTAGATTTAGATTTAGCTCAAAGTGAAAATGTAATCAATTTGTAGGAGCAAGAACTTTCTAAGTGTAAATTACTTAATTCTACCCTGGGAAATGCAGCTTGAAAAACAAGTTTCTAGCCCTTTGTGAATCTGAAATACCTGCTGAAGTCAGAGAAGAGGCTAAGATAAATTTTAGTCATCAAATTGGCTCCAGTGATATTGCTTTATGACCTGGGGAAATAGCAAGTAGTGCATAGTAATGTAGGTTACAGCATATACTCTTTTAGTCCACAAAACATACTCTTGTAATTAATTTTTATTTAGCATGATGATAAAGACCTGCCTTGCTTAAGGAGGAATGGCCAGGGCTCAGTGCTTCAAAGAATACTTGATATTAAGAAGCTCTCTATTTTAATTCTCTGTAGTGCCAATATCTCATTGGGAAAGTAGTATTAATTCAAAAGAAGACAAAAGAATTAATTCCAGTAAGAGAAGACAAAAACATCAAGCTATATGGACAACAGTGCTATGCAATTGGTCACCTTATACAGTATAATAAGAGAGAATAGGTAAATTATGAAATGCTTTCAGGCTCTGTGTTCTCTTCTTGATGATCTTATGACAGGCTTGCTGGTTAAAGCCATATGTTTTGAAGTTCCACAGTGCCTCCTAGAACTCCATCCATAAAGCTTTCATCCTCCCATCCCTTTCCCATGAAGCCTTCATATTCTGTAGTTTTCATCCTCCCATTTCTTCATGACCTCATTCTTTTTTTAGTTATTTGCAGTGTCCTCTTTAAAAATATTTGATTCAACACCTCTTAATGGTCTACCTCTCTGATTCTCTATCCTTTGGTCCTTTTTAGGTTTCTTCTATCACAACTTTAAAAATTGATACGATTTACCCAATCCCGTTTTAAAAGTGGTCAAGCCAGTATCTGGATCTGAATATGTATTTCTAATGTACAAAAATGAAAGGACTACAGGTAGTCCTCGACTTATGCCCACAATTGAACCCAAAATTTATGTTTCTAAGTGAGACATTTGTTAAATGAGTTTTGCCCCATTTTGCAAGTGAATCACTATTGTTGTTAAGTTAGTTATATGATAGTTAAGTGAATCTGGCTTCCCCATTGACTTTGCTTATTAGAAGGTCACAAAAGTTGACCCTGGGACACTGCTACCATCATGCATATGAGTCAGTTGCCAAGCGTCTGAATTTCGATCACATGACCATGAGGGTGCTCCAATAATCATAAGTGTGAAAAATGGTCATAAGTCACTTTTTTCAGTGCTGTTGTAACTTCAAACAGTCACTAAATGAACTGTTGTAAGTCAAATTATTTTGAAAACGTCAGCATTGTTTTCTTCCTTCTCTTGACCTATGTAGAATATTCTAGTACTATCCTTTCTGCTGCTTCTTTGAGTTGTATTCTAGTTGTATTAATGGTAATCTAGTATAAAAGAACTATTTTAATAATTAGATTCTTAATAAATTGGGTAGGTGACTTTTATGATGCGGTGTTTACAATGCTTTCTTTCATTAACTCAGAAATTCCCAGTGTTGACATAACATTTCTGATTTTCTAATTGAGATTAGAAGATTGGAAATGCACTAAAGGTGAATTGAACAGCCTAGACCACATTGACTCTATGTCTTTATTTGATTTGAAAAAGTGTCTGAAAATGATCAGTTCTGAGCAATATATCTCTTCCTCTACAGTCTGCTGCATGTGGAGGGAAAGAACAAAGTATCCAGAAGAGATGAAAAGATGTCAAAAAAGAAGAGAATGGGTAGCTCAACTCACCTTTTGCTTGTTCTGTCAGACCTATCTATCAATATACATTCAGCTGCTTATAGATACTTTCAAGAAAATGTTCCCCAGAACAGATTTAAATAATCATTTAAACAAATTTTTAAAATCCATTATTTTTTATCTATTTTTTGTCAAACAGAAAGCCCAGCATCCTAGAAAAAAAAGAATTGAAGGAAAACCAAATGAAG
The DNA here is from genome assembly GCF_009769535.1 of Thamnophis elegans. Lineage (NCBI taxonomy): Eukaryota > Metazoa > Chordata > Lepidosauria > Squamata > Natricidae > Thamnophis > Thamnophis elegans. Next base: position 152,478,267 of record NC_045541.1, on the reverse strand, counting down.
CTAGCAGTGACCAAAAAGCACCTTGCTGAAATGTACTGTATCCTTATCCTTGGACTGGGAATGTCTGATCAGCATCACATGGCTTGTGGAAAGTAAGGAAATGGTTGTGCCTAGAAAATATTTACTCTGAATGATTCCAAATGGATGTTTTCTCATACTGCCCATCAGAAGACTTGCACCTATTCTGTCTTTTCTTCATGAATATTTTTGATGTGAAAAGAAACAATGAAGTGGTGAGACAATGCACAAGGGGTATAAATCTACTTCCACTACCACATTTCATAAATGTGTGCGGGTAATTGCATGCTGAACTATTTCCCTGGATATACCTCCTGAAATAATGTTCTAAATGTGATGTCATGTTATGATCTAAATGTGATGTCAAGTCCTATACACTATGTATAAATGGCTATAGGCAAGAAAGAATTGAAGGCAGATAAACTATTTTCTGAGTGGAAGTAAGGCTGGAAAAGAGACAAAATAACAGTAGGCAGTTTTGTTAACCAAAAAGTGAAGTTCCCATTTTTGGGATCCTTACTAGGAAGTATACACAGCCAACCAATGTGGGTTGTCATAAATTTAGTTAGTTTATTTATTAATACTACAGGATAGAAAAATACAAAAGAAAATATGGAAAGTGTGGGGGAGGGGAATGGGAAGGAAAAAGTGAGGGGGAAAGGTGCTATCCCACTTACTGGGATTGTGCATATTGCAGTTCTATTAAAGGTAGTCCTTGACTTACAACAGTTCGCTTACTGGCCATTTGAAGTCATCATGGCACTGCAAAAAGATACATGCCCATTTTTCACTCTTATGACCACTGCAGCATCTCCATGGTCCTGTGATTTTCATTCGGATGCTTGACAACTGACTCCCATTTACAGCAGTTGCAGTATCCCGGGGTCACATGGTCACCTTTTGCAACCTTCTGATAAGCAAAGTCAATGGGGAAGCCAGATTCACTGTGTAACTAACTTAACAACTTCAGTGATTATCTTAATTGTGGCAAGAAAAGTTGTAAAATGGGGCAAAACTCAGGTAACAAATTTCTCATTTAGCAATGTAAATTTCAGGGTCAATTATGGTTATAAATTGAGAACTACCTATGTCTGCTTTAGCAAAAAAAAAAAAAAAAACCCAAAAACCTGTTTAGCAAATTGACATGGCCACCCATCTCACTGAATCTGACTCTGGACATCATACCACCAGCAACAATATGTTTAGAGCTATGTCCTCATTTGCACTTAATTACAGCATAAATGTGGGTTTATCCCCTTAACAATGCATTCACCTGGTCCCTATCCACGAATGAAACATAGTTTAGACTTCCTTAAATGACCTCCTCCTTTTTCTTCATATCATTCAAAAGCTGTTTCAGCATTTGTGAAATCATTACCTTGGAGGAAAGACAGATGAGACATTGCAAATAGCAACTCAAGTTAGGACAATTTTCCACCTGCTCAAGGGTGTGGACTAGCACTGGGGCTTGGTACTGGGGAAAGGCCCTTTCATTAGGTTCCTTAACTTTTTATGAATGTCTGAGAAATACTTATTACCTGAATGTAATTATTCAAGCCATGATGTACTATTTTAAATAATGTACCTCTGAAAGAACATCTGTGTTTTCTCTCAGCAACTATTTAGTGAAAGGTCACAATTAATGAGAAAATTATCATTGCCTATATATTCTACATGTTATTTTTCATAAAACTCACCATTTTATAGTTTAGTCTCCTTCCTTCCCCCTAGATTGGTTCATGTATATATAAAACACATAACTCAGGATAATCCTTTGTGACTACCTAAAAGTGGATTCCTGCCCATGAATACTTATAGATTGGTTAATCTGTAAAGTACTAATAGTTGCTTCATTTTTAATAAAGGAAGATAAAAATTAAAGCATACCCCGAACTAAGCTCCTTTCTAATGCATTCACGTGCATTTCCCCTACTCTTATGAAGATTAGTCTGGCAGAAAAGATACCCTCTGAGCCAGTGTAAGCCTGGGGCACAAATCAAATTGTAAGCAAGGCCAATGATTATCAGAAAGACCAAAGAGAGCAGTAGAGGGAAAGCAGCAGAAAACAAAACCAAACAAAACATACCGTCCGAGACAAAATGATAAGAGAGGAAGATCCAAGGGCATACTATAGAGATAGTTGAGAAAATTAAATATTATGCAGGTGTCCTGAGCAGTATTTTTCCTGCGAGTTTGAATTTGGGTTGGTCACCAGGACCAGAGATTTACTCTTCTGGGCTTTTTAACTCACGCTGGAGCCCAGCATGAGTCGGAAAGCTTAGAAAAATAAATTTCTGGTCCCAGTGATCGATTCAAATTCGATCTCGCATCATTATCCTAGGACACGAAAAATTGGCATTCATTTGTGAGCATTTTTACTTTATGTAAAAGAAATTCAACCCATTTCCATACCTGGACATTCTATCATTTATTCATAAAGACTAGAATGGGCAACCTTACTATTTTTTACATAATGAGGACGACCTATTGGGTGAAATCACAATATGCATATGGGTATGGCTAGATTAGGGGAATTTGGGGGATTTTCTTTGTTGCTTTACCCATGATTTGCTATTTTAGATTTTAAAACTGCAGTATTCATGTTTCCCACATGAAGTGGTATAAATTCTGTGTTGTTAGTTTTCAGTAATCATGGTTAAAGAGGCCTCTTTGATCTGCAAACTCTGACTTTTAGAATTGCATATAACCCAGATCCTGGATGCTCATTTCTCATCTATACATCTACTAAATATGCACAGATCTTTTATCCTTTTGTCTAGGCTGCTATAAGAAATTTATGGCCAACAGATTTGCTGATCCTGGCCTGTTGAATTGCCAAGGGACAGAGTAAAGGTTAGAAGATCTATTTTAAGTGTCCAAGTTGCTTGTTGCACACAAACTACAAGATGAGATGGCAGAATGAACAGTTCCATTTCAGATTTTAAACAGGTGGTAGTGATGAGAAGAATAGACTTAGAAAGAGAAATAAACAAGTACTAAACACCTCTTAGTATAATACAATAAAATCATATCACAACAGTAAGGAATATTTTAACCCGGCTTGTCCCTAGTATTTTAGGATCCCCATTCGGTTCTCCCAAATATGTGGAGTTTAATTCTTAGAATTCTTAACAATAGCAATGCCATCTGGGGAATACCGAAAGTTGAAGTTCATATATCTAAGGGACCCTGGGGAAGCCATGCTAGGATTTTTCAGTGGTGTTTTTATCTTCAGGGAGGAAATGTGTATTTAGCATAAGAGACTGCAGCAGTACTATTTAGTTTTGTCACCTTAAGTGTTCATGATCTCACTGCACTATGGTTTGTGCTACATGTGTGAACTGGCCCAGAATGAGAAATCTGCTTGATTATTTGTGGGAGGCACCACAGCAGATTTGCAAAGCAAACTAGGTGTGGTGTTGAAAGCTTCATAGAGAATAATTTCAGCTGTCAGAAACAATGAAGGAGTTGGATTTTAAGCAACAATATTAATACATTTTCCACATCAAAATGTGGGAAACTCAGCACTGGTTAGTGGTTATAATGAAGGTAACTGAATGGAAAATAGTGTTGGGAGTTCTCAGCAAGTGAAAGGAACTTAACCTGTTCCTTTCAGCAACCTCTCTTCCCAATAATTTTATTCTAATCAGAGTCTCATCCAATCAGGGTCTCATCTTGACAGAGCATTCAGTACAACTTTCCATGTATTGATTTTATTTTTAAAACCAGAGCCCATTCTATACCCTCCGTACATTGTATAGCTAGTTATTTGTAAATATATAAAATGGATGCCACACCTTTTACCTGAAAGTATTGCCCAGGTGCACATTCAGCAACATTGGATTAAGCCGTCCTCATTGCTTGCAGCTTGGGAGTGTTCTTCCTTTTCTTGATTAGGCTGAAAGAACCATGCTGACTCTGTTGTTAATTTTAGGTGGAAACCTATCCCACTGCTATCCATGCAAAAAGCTACATGAGTAAGGTTGTTTAGTGACCCAGCTGGAAAGTCTAGCTTTGAAGAGTGCATTTCAGGGATTTAATTATTTCCCCACCCCAATCCACTTCCACCACATAGTTACAGAAAGGGGAAAATAATAAGTGAAATAAATCACCCGAGGACATAAGGGAACTTTGTAGTGGTCTGATGGGTAACACAAAGATGCTCTTCAAAAGTCAATTAGATTTTCTTGGTTTTTTTCCCCTTGAAAACATTTAACTTCTCATCCAAGAACCTTCTTCAGTTCTCTTGGATGAGAAGCGAAACGTTATTAAGGAAAAAAACCAAGAAAGTCCAGTTGCCTTTTAGTCAGCACCTTTTGGACAACCTGTCAGGGTTCCAAGTAACATCCCCAACGAAAGAAGACTCCGAGGCTGGCAATTCCTCAAAGTTCCATTTTATTAGAGATGTCATATTGGCACACCTGGGAAAACCTGAATCTGAAAGTTTCCAGGTTTTCTCCACCCAAAAGAAAGTCAAAAGACCCATCCCCTGCACCTACATGTCCATTATATGTTCCAATCAATTCACCGTCCCAATTGGAGACAGCCCCCAGTCACTCCTATCCAGGTGCAGGCTGAACATCTGTGACTCCCAGAGAAAAGAACATTATGGCTGTACAGTATATCTCCACCAACTCCTTGCAAATCCCCCCTACCGATTTCCCAGGGCACAAAATGTGGCAGCCCTGAAGCTCCAAATAAAAAGAGGGGTTCCAGGGCTGACACAACCATGACCTGGATGATTGAGAACCTCCATATATGTCTGATGGGTAAGGAAAAGGTACAGTATGTGAAGCCTAAAAACAATTTTAAAAAATATTAAGAAACAATATTTTAGAATAATTTCTCTCCTCTCCCGAAGGAAAATCTTTGTTTCAGTGTACTATGAACTATGAAACAGTGTACTGTGAACAGAGTGTACTGTGAACTATGAAACAGGAAACAAGGGCCTGTTTATATTTGCATATGACTATCAAAACTTTCTCTTGCTTTCAGATATAACAATGCAGTATGGTAGATACCATATTACAGGTGGTCCTTTTGTTGAATGACCGAACTTATGATGGTGCTGAATGAGTGGTAGTAACGACTGGCCATCATACTTATGGCCACTGTAGCATCCCAGTGGCCATTTTCAACCTTAGCCAGCTTCCTTCAAGCAAAATCAATGGGGAAGCTGGCAGAAGGTCACAAATGGTGGGAAGATGTCCTCACTTAGTAACTCACAATGATTTACTTTATGATGGCAACTGGGAGTGCCAGAATTTCCATTGTTAAGTAGTGTAGTCGTGTGACATCATGCTTTACAACTGTGTTGCTTAATAATGAAAATTCTGGGTCCAATTGCTGTCACTGATGATTTGTAAAAGAAGTACTTCTGTAATATACTCTTGTACAAGACAATTGCAGAATATAGAGAGCTTAAGACTTTGCTACTTCTTTTCCTTGTTTTAGAAAGAAAATATCATCATCTCGAAAAGACAGGGAATTCTTCGAGGTAAGTAGTGGCTAACATTACCCTAAGATAAAATTAATTGTATCTAAATTTTGTGTGATTATGAAGGAAAAAAATTCAGATGGACCAGGTTTTGAGCTGTAATGTATCACATACAGTATGTCACAAGAAAGTCAATAAAAAATAAAAGCCGTTCATGACCAACATGTCCTAAACTGAAAAGACATTTTTATTAGTTTCTATATGCTGAAAAGACTAAAAATGCAATCTTCCCTTTGTTCATTCAGTATAATTTTAATTTTAATTTTTCAATGTACTTTAAGTAGAAAAAGTTATATTCCTGTTTGCTTTTAGTGCTTGTACAACTTTGCATCCTACGTAGCTTTTGTGACATTCAGACAGAAAAATCTCAAGGAAATCCAGCAAGAAGTTGGTAGATTGCTCCGGTCAAATATATTCAATTCTGCTTTAAGAGAGAGAACCAAATCTAGCAGGGAAATGAAAACAGATATTACCAAACAATTGTTGAGAGCCACATTTGTCTTTCGCAAGTAAGTCTTAAATTCTCTCTCTGACCCAACCTACCATTTTGTCAATTTTAATAGGGAAATCTTATAATAGAAATTAAAGATGTTATAGCTAGAGTTTCATACATGCGTACTTGCTCTCACAAGCATAACATTTCAAAATGCTAGGCTGCAGATTGCCTCTCTCTTCATATTTTAGATTGTTTTTTTTTAATTTAGGCATGTTTGCTTAAATATCATTTCTTTAACTTACACTTTCTTCAAAGTTGTAAAACTGCATCAGGGATTGGAGGGAGATATCACGTCTGCTAATCCCTATATGCTTGCCACACCCAGTTTTTCCAAATTCATATTGAACTATGTTGAAATATATATGACAATTTGTTCCGGGATAGAAAAAGTATGCTTTGCTCTTGTTGGTTGAATGTGACAATGTTACCATGTCTGGCTCCATGGATCTTATGAAAAAATTTTTTTTTGCTTTCTGACATCTCCCATTATTACTTTTTTCTGATGTTGTTTATTTTTTGTTCTTAAAGGAGAACAGATGTTAAGCAGCCAGCCATAAGAAGCGTCATGGATCAACGATCACCAGTGCTTAGTACTTTGCTGCCTCTGGCTAAAGATAGTGCTCAATATCTGTTTCAGGACCATTATCTTCGTCCCAGCAAAACTGCCCCACGTTATATTCCAGAAGAATTACCAGAGTTGTTTTCTATTGTGTCACCCACCAAGTAAGAAATAACTTCAGTTTCACACATTATGCAGTGTCATGCAGTGTTTATTTAATTTTAGTTAGCATATTTATATAGCTACCTATGTCATGTGTTTCCATGCGACATACAACACAACAAAACTCCATACCATACAATCTAAAAATAATCAAAACTATATAAAATAAACATATAAAATAAATATGTAAAATAAACAAATAAAACAAAAGAAAACGGGAAAAGAAACATAAGTTAATCTCATATCATGCAAGCTCTCTTGGGATTTCCAAGGTGGGTGAAAAAAGCACGTTTAAATGGCTTTCCAGAGGGATAACACTCCAAAAGGGGAAATCTAAGAGTAATTCAAATTCCAAGTTGCATTCAAAATTGCAGACCACACACCACACTGTCCATCTCTGGTATAAGCCACATTGGCATCAAGTCACTGATGTTTCATAATGCTGTTGCCACTGCAGTCTAGACATCTCAACAGAATGTATACTGGCCAAACAATCCCAACAGGCAAAAAGGTCCTCTCACCAGCACCACCAGCCAGACTCCTGCAATGGCCAATCCATGTGCTGCTGCCAGCTCTATATCCAAATGGAACAACTCCAAATAGGTTTATTTTCAATAAATAGATCTGCATGATTCATATTTTCAAACTCATTCATTTAATACATTACATTTGGAGGCTTATGCTTAAAACATGGTAGGCAAATAAGATCTTGGTTGCTAAAAAAAAAAAGGCTCACAGAACACCTTTTTCCTATTTATCTGGAATTCCCAGAATCTTTTCCCATTTTAAGTTCATCTTGAACAGATGGTAGAGATAGGAAAAGCAAGAAAAAAGTAGCACACTTCATGCTGAAAAAGTAACATACTTCATGTTTGGGAGAAATGCTAACAAGGTAAATATATTCAATATCAAATATATTTTGACTAGAAATGTTCAGTCAACTGAACAGCTTTTGTGACGTATCTCTCATTTTGATGAGTTTTACTAAAAACATGCGGAAAGAGCCAGAAACTCAACCACGTCTCATGTATCACTATTTTTATGCCAGCCTTTGTTTAAGAACCTCAGGACAATTTACTGTGTGTGCTTTCTCCCTTCCCCTTTCTCGTTTGATCTTCATAGCACTTTGTGTGCGATATTCCAAAAGATGTTGATTGATGTAAGTCTCTGAATTTGTGCTAAGCACAAATTTAAACTTGTATCTCCTTTGTTGTATTCTAATGTTCTTATCAACTACACCATTGTTTGTAGCCTTGCTTAGATCTCTTGGGTGGCTATATTTTTATTTATTCAATCCAGTGTTCAGTTGTGATGAAACAGATCTTACAAAGTTTTGCCAATCCTATTTGAGTGATGAGAAGATTATTGCCTCTTTACTACTGAATTAACTTGCTTTATTTTCATATACTTCACTACATTTACAGTTGCTTTCCTCCAATGAGTTGAAGATTGCATATTGAACTCTTGAGTGTATTTAACATCCGTTTTTTCTCCTGCAACAGGATTGGCATTATTGGGTCTCACCGTAACAAGTTTGTCCCTCATACACTTTTACCAATTGGAAGCACGGAGGATGAGAAGGAAAATGGGGAGAATCTCGAAGGAAGTGTCTCTTCAGTAATAACCTCAGCCCCTAGCAGGGGTATTCAAAGCGGTACGAGTCACCAATCTCTGGCAGTTTCACGGGCTACGACTGAAGGAGACTACATTGAAAATCCCCAGTAATATATGCTTGTATGAGGGATAGAATGTCCATGTATTAAATCTCTTGGCAGCTTTCTAATTAACTTTTGATTCTATCCATTACTTATGCCTGAGAAAATATGGCCAGTTTAATACTATTAAATGTCACAATGCTGCCCAAAATAATAAATGAAAAATCCTCATGATGATGACAAATACTATAAACACTTGTTTGATTTGTACCAGTTTAACTGCTTTACGTATTCAGCCAAAAAATGCTGGGAATGTAAACTAACTTTAAATATTTGTAATTTGAATATCTGAAGGCATTTCTACTCATACATGAATTATTTATGACTAATAAAGCAGTTTAAACTGGAACTTTGGATACCCAGTATATACTAAGTTTGTAAATTATGTCTGTTAAACCATGGTTTGCTTTAGTCCAACTGACTCAGTTGCTTGAGTTCAACATAACACAATCAGACATATTTAAAGTTTCTGTTGACATACTGGTTTTGCAAATATTTTAGATCTTTCAAAGGCATGTATTATATAATTAATCAAATGGTATGGTTTTCAAACAGGTAAAAGTATATTAAAATCATAAGAGACATAGGCAAGAGTATATTTACTTTAGACAGAAGTGCTACTTAATGTGGAAGACAATGTGTAATTAATTAATGTGTAAGAAGAGGCTGGACAACCACTTGTCTGGAATAGTATAGTAGTAGAATAGAATGCTTGAGCAGGGGGTTGAACTAGAAGACCCCCAACATCCCTTCTAACTCTTATTCTGTTCTGTCATGTTCAATACAAATGTAGCAAGACACTTTTACTGAGTGGATGTTCAAAACGTATGATATTGTAACCAAGGCTTTCATCTTCATTTTATAAATCCCTCAAAGAAGTAAAACATGAATTTTCCAAAATACTCCTCGAAGATCAGCTGGAACATCATTTGCAGATATAATGCTCCTTGTTGGTTCCTATCTCCTGCTTTTGGCATGCTGAAGGCAGCTCATTGGCAATTGTAGACATGATCTGAGAGTCAGTTACCTTTAACAGATTAACAGGGTTGGAAGGGACCTTGTAGGTCATCTAGTCCAGGGGTGTCAAACTTGATTTCATTGAGGGTTGTGTTTGATCTTGGGGGGGGGGGCATGGACAGGGAATGTGGCCAGCTCAACGTCACTTATGTTGGGGGCGCCTGTGGTCATTCAAACACACTGCCAGCAAAAATGGAGTTCAGGAGGCCCATCTCCGTTTACGCTGGCAGAGCATTGCAGGAGGCCATCACAGCCGAAAATGGAGCTTGGGAGGATTGCGTGTGCCCTTCCGAACTCTGTTTTCACTGGCAAAGGCACCACAGACCAGTCCTTTGCTGTTTCCAGGGTGGCCTTGCAGACCAGATCTAAGCACTCTGTGAGCCAGATCCAGCCTCCAGCCGTTGAGTTTGACACTCCTGATCTGGTCCAAACCCCTGCCCAAGCAGGAGACCCTACACCACTTCTGACAAATGGCAGATTAAGCTCCCACAATGTCCGAAGGCAAGCCCTTCCATGGTTGATTGTTCTACTCAGAAAATTTCTCCTTATTTTTAGGTTGAATCTCTCCTTGGTCAGTTTCCATCCATTATTCCTTGTCTGGCCTTCAGGTGCCTTGGAAAATAGCTTGACACTTTCCTCTCTGTGGCAGCCCCTCAAATAGTGGAAGGCTGCTATCACGTCTCCCCTGGTCCTTCTCTTTACTAGACTAGCCATGCCCAGTTCCTGTAACCTCCTGTAAGGTTGATTTCTTTATTGTTCCACACTATAGACAGAATCTTGCCAAACTGAAACACTAGTAGCTACATCAAACATATTTTGAGAACTACTAGGGAGGACTTGTCTTCATCCTGTTTGTCTCGCACAAACTATCTGAACTGTGCAGCCTCTTATTCCTGTGGAATGCACCACTCCCTCCTGGGAATCCAGCCTAATATATTCCATCACACACTATAAAGAATATAGATACAGTAATAAACACAAAAGTATACAAGGCTGGAAACATTCCACAAAATGCACCTGATGGCTCAACAACTATTTTCTATTCCAGATCCTGGGAAAGAGTCAGGTTTTCTAGGAAACCATTACAGTGGGAATTACACAGACATATTCCCTTTTGTATGAGGGAATTACATTTTTCTAAGTCATCTGTGCTGTACATTTAACAGTTAATAGTTTTTGATAAACTTAGGGAAAAAAGTACATTTAAATGAAACTTTGAGTATATATAAGGTGACCAGATTTTCAGATTGGTAAAGAGGGACACCTTTAACCGGGGGTTGGGGTGAGGTGGGGGCTTGATTAAAAATTTTACACGGAGCAACAAAAATTTTCATATAACGCAAAAATAGTATTGTAATATTTTTTTTATTTCAACATAACTACAATTTACAAATATAAATTGTAACTTGCCAAACATCAAAATTTTGATCACGTGACCATGAGGATGCTGCAATGGTCGCTAAGTGTGAAAATGGTCGCTAAGTGTGAAAAATGGTCATCAGTCACTTTTTACAATGCCATTGTAACTTTGGTCACTAAGCCCATTATACCACCTTTCTTGCCACAGTTCTTAAGTGAATAACTGCAGCTGGTATTTTGTATTTTGGATAGAATCTTTTTTTAAATAGCCTAAGACAATTTAAAAAAAGAATCCACACAGAATTTTAAAAAATCCTATGCACAATAAATAAAATATTATTTTAAAATACATTAAAAAAATAAAAGAAAAAAAAACCCAGCTCACTTACCACCAGGCTTGCACTCCAAGTCAACCCAGAATGATGTAGATGTTAATACAAAGAACTGAGCAAATTGAAATGGTGAAATTAGTCAGGGAAATATTTTTCAAAGAAACTTTGCCACCATTTTTTCCACACGAGCAGACTTTCAACCTCTGTGCCCCTCCCCTCTGGAAAATCCAGGAAGTAACACTCACGACCTCTCTAGCCATGTATTTCCTGGAGCTCTATGGTACTTGGTCATTTTTTTCTTATAAAATGAGGTAAAAGGGCCATGGTGGGGGGGAGGTCCATTTTCTTGCTTTAAAGTTTTAATATCTTCAATGAAAGTACTGAGACAGAGAGAGAGGTTAGACAGGGTGTCTTTTGTCTTGCCCCGGTTAGGATTTCTTAAGCAAATCCACTGGGCTTTCAACATGAACCCAGAAAATCGGGACTTTTTAAAAATGCTCTGGGACATGGGACGAATTGTTATAAAGCGTGACTGTCTCACTGAAATCGGGACGTCTGGTCACCTTAAGTATATATCTCAAATGTATTACATCACTAATTCATAAGAGAAGCTACATTGTTCAAATTATATGTACAGAGATTTTTTTAAAGGATATTTTCTGTCTGTGGGCCCCAGTCTAATAGATTTGATGCAGTGAAGAATACATGGGAAAGGAAAAGAAAAAGCAAATCCAGATAGCAATTTTAAAAATTTCCTAAATTATAAATGATAGCTGGAATCAGTTGCGAGAAAGGAGGAGCTAAAATGGCCTTTGGCTTCAAATGATCTAACAGAAAGTTCTTCTTTCTATCCTCTGACACAATGCAGATGTCAACTTGTAAAGGGTTGCCATGACTACTATCAAGCGGCATAGAGAAGGGAGGAGAATTCCATTCATACTTTTGGCTAGAGCCAAGTCTCATATTCTTGTAACTAGCATGTGAATATGCATGTCCATAACCTGCCGTAGCATCTTGTTGGTGAATGTGAGTTATCACCAAGGCAGAGGGGAGGGGACACAGCTAAATGTAAATCAGTTTTGGCTCTGCAGGAGTACCCGGCAGAATGTTGATCCTAATAAATGAATGGATTTCTTTTGAACTTTGTCTTGAGGCTCGTAAATTAATTAGGTCATCTTCTGGGAACTTCACAGCAGAATGAACTGATAAATTAGCTATTTAACGACTAGCAAAGATTTAATTGATTAATAATCTCTTTCATATTTTTCCAAATAAGTCTGTGCTGAGTGGATGGGTCAGCTGATTTTTCTCTGAAGAGATATAAAAACAATATCTGGAATCACTATGTATTGGTTTTCTTACAATATCTATAGTAGGAAAATTAGGTCCTAATTGTCTTCCAGACATGAAGGATAGAGCAGATGTCTTTTGTGATATGTTGAAATGTTACAGTTTTTATAAGATGCATATAGAGATGTAAGGACCAGTTAATGTTGCGAATATATCAGTGGCAATGCAAGCTGCTAAAAAAAACCCCTGTAATCTGGAGATATTAAGGGCCATGCTGGTTGGTTCTCAATTTAAGAACACTCATATCAAATAAGGAGGGTATTTTTGTTGAACACATGTTTTTTGTGGGATACTGTGTAAAGGCTGCCTGCTAGAGGTGGGTAGGACCAAACAAAAGTGGATAGATCCACTCTCCCCTTCTTTTTTCTTCCTTGCTTTATTGTCTATGGAGATTCTCAGCCATCTAAGTCATGGTTGTCTCAAAGGTGCTTTTTCAAGAGGCAACTGGACTTTTTCTTTGGAGACACTTCACATCTCATCCAAGAAGCTTCTTCAATTTTGACTTCCATTCCCCACCATTCAGTCAGAACTGAAGAAGCTTCTTGGATGAGAAGCAAAATGTCTCCAAGGTAATAATATAATAATATTTGGGCTGCATTCTGTGATCTGCCACTGTTTGCCTATTACTTTTATTTTGTGTGAAATAATTGATCCTAACAGGAGATGGGGAGAAAATTCAAGATGGAGTGTTATGGTACGTGTACTATCAGGGTAGCATAAAAGCATGGTTAACTTAATGATGATTTACTCAACCTAATTTTCTGGGCCTTTACGATGCAGTGAACTAAAAGCCAAAAATACAGGTTGAGCTTGCACAACCTGTTAAATATAACGCAATAGGATACTTTGTAGCTCAGTATATTGTGCAAACTCAGCCAAACAGTTCCAGGCATTTTCCTCAGCCTCACACCATGATTAGCCTTGAACAGGTCCTCAAGGCAGCTTTGGGGAATGCAGAAATGGAGGTAAAAAATTAGGATCAAAAGTGATAGTATATGTTTTATGTTTTAACTGCATAAAACCTATCCTACAACAGATGGGAAATACCAAAGCAAATGCACACACCCCCTCTCCCGGTGGCATAGTTCTACAATGATGATCTACACCTGCTAATTATAGAACCTAAGAAAATAAGTAGAGAAGCTTTGAACAACACAGTGGACAATGAGATCAAGAATTACCCATCTCGGAGATTAAATCAAATACAGAAATTTGTTGCAGACTCAACTTTAAAGATGCCATTAAAGTAGCACAACTCCAAAATACACAGGTGCGTGATATGATACGATGTGCATGAAATCCATGTTACACAAAAGGTTAAGGTGTTAATCTATAACTCTGTATGCCCAACTTGAAATGAGGAGAGAAAATACGGAAAAACTGCTGGTTGGAATAATAGATAGTATACAATAAAAACAACTTTTAGCATTGTCCCTTCAAGCAGTAAATCTACCTTAATGAATTCAATGATCAAAATATTAAATAAATGAAAGCAAACCTGTTTATTCCAGAGGGAATAAATGATACACATCTATAGTTTATCAATAATTCGACTGACGTTAATGATAATTGTAAAGAGAGTGTAGCATCATCATGTTCTTCACAGCTCTGGGACAAATAAGATGATGCAAAAAGAAATGGTTCAGGAAGATGCAAGAAAGTCCAAACTTTAGGAGAAGTGTTTCGGTCATGCAAGTTTGTTTTAAAGTCAGTCAAGGATGGAATTTATGGAATGAAACCTTTATGTTGGCTTAGTTAGGTTATTACTAACATTTGGGGATAAAGAATAATGCCTGCCTCATTGTATATGTACAAATGCATTTAATTTACAACTTCTTAGAAAAGGATGTTTATAATATACATAGCAAGCAGCTGTGGAAGATTTGCTAACTAGGTCTTGCTCCTGAAATCAATATGAAATTGGCAAAATTTTAGTTTTCTTGTCTCTGACAAATCATTTAAAATTTGCTAGGTAGTATAGGCAGCTCGGAATATTGACGAAAGTGGAAAAAGAGAAGCTTAAAATTTATAATAAAAATGTGGCTCTCTCTATATATAAAGGCAAGAGTGGCTGTTTATCAAAGTTCTTCAGCTAAACGAAAGCTTTGCCTAGGAACAAAACTATGTTATCTCCAGGAAAGTGAAGTTTTAGCTCCTAACATGGGTATACCATTCTTGTAGAAGCATGTAACTTGCTTAGGTCTGGTTCCCTCTGAGAATGAATCATCCTTCTAACAGGAGAAAATGAGTCAGGAGTAAAATTCTTTTCACAAGCTTATTAACTGAGTCTCCTTCTGCTTTGTCCAGGAATCATAAAACAAAAGAACAACTTCTGTTATAATATATATTATATATTATATTGTAATATATATTACAATTAAAACAATTAAAAATATAAAAACATGGCTCCACGCTTCCTTGCATGTGGTTTTTTAAAATCTAATTACCAGTTCTGTGCATAGACAGTTTAAAATATGGAATCAGCCAACCCAGTTAAATTGCACGCGTGCACACACACACCAGAAATAAAGTAATATGGGCTTTAGAGATTAAATGCAAAAAATCAAACTTTACTAATACCTCCATTCAATATTTAATGCTTGTAGGGCACACTAGAGAAAAAAAAATGGAAAGGCTGTCCATATAACATGTACATTATAAATTACACACATACCCATATAATATCCGTGCTTTGAATAACTTTAGTACTATGCAAAATTACTACATTTTTACAAAGCCGACCAAGGCAACTCCTCCCCAATCATTGCTCTCATTTATCTTCAGAACAGAACTGGAATTTTAAACACACAAGCATATCTCTGGGACTTATGATAAATATACCAGGCATTCCTTCTTTCATATTTTCTGAATTTCCGCAGACTCTGCAGATGCTTTTCCTATTTAGGTTGGAGAAAATTTTTTGCACCACTCAAAAGGATTTCTTTAAGGTCAGACCAGAACTCTATTTGGGCATGCACTTATGCAATTGGACTCACGTACGTGACAGAAGGCAGGACTTTGCTTGCCAGACCCTCCCCGATTGTGGAATCTTTGTTGCTCCCCTATGAAAATGGTTTGCTGTCTGGAAGATTCAGACGCCTGATTAGGACTGAATCTAAGATCTTTCCCTGCTTGCATTTCACCAGTGTAGAATCATAACCTGGCATGGAATGTTTTCATCTCGTTCCCAGACTATTAGATGCATCAGCTTACACTATCCTTTTCCTCTTAAGTTAATGTTAACCCACTAAAGTAACTCAATTATCAGACATGTTGACAGACATACTCCGCCCTAGTCTCTGGTCAGCTACTTTTCTTTTAGCAACTGCCTGTTCTATGAGCATTTTGCACTTTCCTTCTTCCCCAGTTTTGACATCAACATGCCTTCATGGAATGGGACCTGGTTACTTGGGGAACATCTCATCTTAATTACATTGTCCTCTCCTACTCAGGCAGGCAGGGAGGATACAGAATTTCAATTGATACAGTGGTGGGATTCCATTTTTTTTACTACCGGTTCGGGGGGGGGGGGGCTTGGATACTGTAAAATCCCCATTCCCTCCCTACTCCAGGGGAAGGTTACTGCAAAATCCCCATTTCCTCCCGATCAGCTGAGAGAAGGCAGAGAATAAATGGGGGCGGGGCCAGCCAGAGGTGGTATTTACCAGTTCTCTGAACTACTCAAAATTTCCGCTACTGGTTCTCCAGAACTGGTCAGAACCTGCTGAATACCACCTCTGAACTGAGAGGATCCAGAAAGAGAGCCTTCTCTGTCATTGCCCCCACTCTTTACTCCCAGAGACAGTGTCCCCCCCACCTTCTGGCCTGGCTTTGCCAACTGGCATTGGGGTCAGAGAGTAATATGTAACCTTGGGGACAGTTGGTGTCATGAGGATGTTCTCGCCACTTTTCAACTTGTTAATTGTTAATATTTTAACCATAATCAATTACATTTTGTGTTGAATTTCCTATTTATACTTTCATATTGTATCTTTTTATTACAAAGTCAGTTGCTTAAGTGAGATATAGAAATCGATGAGTAAATAAATAGATGAACAAAAATTTCTCTCCAAATGTCTAACTGGGAGCTTATGTGGGATGTATGCTGGTGTAAGGGCAGGTGGCCTATGCTTAAAGCTCCAGCCCATGTGTTGCACAATATGCATAAAAAGGTGGATCTTCAATCACACAGCTGCAGGTGTCCTCTTCACCTTTTTGATCTTTCCCCATAGAAACCCCTGCTTCCAAACAAATGACATCAGAGTACCACTATTTTATTTGGGGAAGGACAGGAATTTGGTGTGCTCTTCTGTATTATGAATTCTCAGATAAAGAAGTTCTGCTTTTCCTCCCTCCAGTGTCTAGAGACAAATGAGAGATGCTAAATTGCAGAATTGTTTTATTTGCTGGTTTTTCTGTTTTTGTCATTTGTAGGCACTCCCCCATCCCAATAAGAGATCTTGTTTCCAGCAGCTGGTCAGTTTCAGTTCTCCCCCCCCCCCTAAACAAAACAGATGACTATTTGCATAATCATTGCAGAATCTGCCTCCCTCCTTCTGTTATTCTTCCTGCCCTAGTGTCATCCTGTATCTGTCAATTTCATATGATTTTAAATTCTGGAGACCACTGGATGTGGGGAGAGAAGCAGATAAACAATCTAAGGGCCTTGCCTTGCCTTGCTTTTTGTTCTTGAAGTGGGAAGAAACCATGTTGCCCTGCCCTAAAGCCAACCCCAACACAGCTTGGCAATGAGACCTGTCACTGAAGCTGACTGCATACAGTTCAACACGAAGAGGCCTTGGGATAGTGACAGGTGTGTTGCTGGTATTCTTTCACTCCCCTCCTATCGTGTTTCACCACTGACTGTTCTTAATGTCAACAGAGTAAGCAAAAAAACCAAACAACCCCTGACATATGAGTTGGGTTGACTTATCACAGGCTGCTTAATAAAAGTAATTTTAGTGATCACATATTATTCATGCCAATAGGTCCCTAACATGGTTTTCTAAAGGGGCACCCATCATCACTGTAACTGAATCCCTCCATCTTACTGCTGGTTGCCCTCTTCTTCTCTTTCCTTTGTCCTTTCTCAGCATTAGAGCCTTTTCCACAGAGTTGGGTCTTCACATAATGTGTCCAAAGTATAATAATTTGAGCCTGGTCATTTGCTCCGTAAATGCGAACTGTGGATTGTTTGTTTGGTGATCCATTTTTTGTACACAAAGAAATACTGAGATTCATAGTCCTATGGCTAGCATTTTAAAAAAACCCACACCTTTCTGTTCTGTCCCTCCTTCCTTGCTCGTTAACAGACGACAGGCAGACAAACTTAAAAGGAAAGAACTTTATCAGTCCTCGGCTCTGACTGGCTGCGAGCCCAAAAATAAACATAAATAAAGTCTCTGACAAGATAACAGAATGCAAAACAAAACTTTTACAAAGCAATGCACTTCTCCAAGTGTCTCCTGGAATCAGGGTTACAGAAAGCAAATCACTTCTCCAAGTTCTCTCACAAATAAACCACGACTGATGATCAATGAACGTTGAACGAACAAATGAAAGTTGACTCCTGCAAACAGGGCGTGGCACCATCCATTCTTTTATCACCAGAAGATGCCACTAATGAGCCCCAGCTGCATTGTTAATCTTGCATCCTGAAAAGACTCACAGGAGACTTCTGCTGAGTTACAACACTTTTTTATGATTATTTTCTTCCTGGTTTGAATGAATACGAGGTGCTTTCTCTCTCCCTTCCCTTTTGAGAGCCACCAATTACATAAAATTGCATCCCTGCTCCACATTCCTCCAATCTACTTATATCACACATAACTGAACAGTCTAAATTCTAAGGATGAAGTTCTAGATTCCATTTAACTTAATCCCCAGTTACTCTAATAGAATTATTTCAAAATTTAGATCCCTTTCCCCACCGTGAAAGATGGGAAGCAATACCTATCCTGTGCAATGCAATACTGATTGCTTGCTCGCTCTGTTGCGACTTCTAACCAATCATACAATTGTCCTTTTCATGCCTTTCAAAAACATTTTAGTGACTGTTACATAAAAAGAAGAGCAGTGTCTTCAGACAACACTGGCTCTCAGGGCTAGGAAACAGAGATGAGCACTGCCCTCTAGAGTCAAACACTGGGTAAGAGAAAACTTACTCTTTTAGAAACATTGCTAATTCTTGGAGCTGCAGTTCTGTTCTCTCACTGTCTTTGGCATGGCGTTTTCAGAGGGACATTGGGCAGGCAATTGGGGCAGTGGAAATGATGATTCAACCCCATCCCAATTTTGATCCTTCTTTCCTCTTCCTTATTTTTATAGTAGTACTAACTAGCCCTGGATCTTAATATAAATATATAAGCAATTATTATAACTGTTATTGCAGTACACCTCCTAGATCTGCTTCTGAAGCACAAGATGATGTCTGATGTTTACTTATCCTTTCTAAATTAATTTATCAATAGTTCAAAAGCTGGTTTTCTTTACAGAAGTGCTCTGAGATAAAAGTAAGGATGTAGCTCCCTCTGCTGTCTGCTTCCTATCATTACCGAGCAAGTGCTATTTTAATAATCTGGAGTGAGCACTTTTTGTTATCAATTGCAAGGAGTTCTCACTTCCGCAGCTTGAAAAGATGTCCTCTGCATAAAGGGCAAATTTGAAAATGTGAAAAAGTCTGTTATTAAGTACTTTGTTATAGACGATGCCAATTCTTGAGAATATGCAGAAGTATTGTTTGTTTCCTTCTTCAAGCAGCTGCTGAAGACAGAGAAGACCCAATTCACTTTCCCTAGTTAGTCAGTAATTTATTACCAGAATATAACTATATTGATTTTTGGTGCTTTAAATGAATACCTCTGTGAAAATCCTTTCCAGCTACAAACAGGATAAACTTGAATTTAAACAACTGAAATTCTTGGATAGAATTATGCTGGCTTCTTCTAATCTGTGTCAAATTTCAAGAAGTGGGTTGCAGAATAATTTCCAGAATTGCCATTGCCAAGAGGTTGGGCTTCTTTTCTACAGATTTGAGGATGGAGAAAGAATAAAATCACATATCTTTAAAATCTCCCATTGCAATAAGAGAGTGTAAATGCCAACCTATGATGGAATTAAGCAACCTGCCTCAAGTCAGCATATTTGGGTGAACATTCATAGTAGACAAAATAATCTGGAATATTTCTTACTAACAAGACTATTGATTTTTGTTCCCCAAAAATGTTAACAATCACTTTCAGATTGATTTTTAGACTTGAAGTGTTCCACAGAGTACAGAATCAATCAAAACAGACTTCTTGCCCTTGGTTATCAATCCTAGCTATCATGCAAAGTCCAAAAATATGCATTGAATGACCTTGAATGAAAACAATCCACATTCTCAAGGAGCACCATGCAGCATTGAAAAATAATGGCGTGGGAGCTTGTGCATATAGAGGTAATAATTCAGGTTCTGTATTTCCTAGCATTTTTAATGTGGTATGTCATTTTGAAACTGGCCTACATTTAAATTTGTATTTAGATATTCTTATGCATTTTGCCCTTGAACTTCTAACTTCTCAATCGTAGAGGCTCTGAGATTCTGAGGCTGGAGAGCAGAATCTAATGGACTGTCAGACTGTTATCTTCATTTAATGACACCATAATCCCTTGAGGGGTAGAGTCCCGGCAACTGAATGGAGCAAGCAGAGTGATTTACTGGCTGGATGCCCTTCCTGTCACCAATCCAGAGTTTTGTTCAGCGGATATATTTTCAGTGCGCCCAGAGAGAGAAATATCTGCCTCTATATAGGATCAAACTCAAGCCTCTTGATTGTGAGGTGAGCAGCTCACCTCTAGGTCCCCAGTCTATATTTGGGGGGGGGGATGGACAATCACTCAGCCCCCTGAAACTGTTCCTGGGAGAATAACTAGCTCTGAAAAAGTGGAGGCTGGTTCTGATAATCAGAAATGAGTGCCAGGCACTCAAACGTAGTGCCAATTAAGA
This sequence comes from Thamnophis elegans, assembly GCF_009769535.1. Taxonomy (NCBI): domain Eukaryota; kingdom Metazoa; phylum Chordata; class Lepidosauria; order Squamata; family Natricidae; genus Thamnophis; species Thamnophis elegans. Next base: position 152,457,775 of record NC_045541.1, on the reverse strand, counting down.
GCTGCTAGGCAAAGCCAATAATTCTGGCTACATAGAACCCAGAACCTGGTTTCATTCTCCTATTGAGAATGAAGCTCTCCTAAGAGCCGAGGTGGCACAGTGGTTAGGGTGCAGTACTGCAAGCCACTTTAGCTGACTGTGATCTGCAGTTCAGCAGTTCAAATCTCACCGGTTGAAGGTCGACTCAGCCTTCCATCCTTCCGAGGTGGGTGAAATGAGGACCCAGACTGTGGGGACGATATGCTGATTCTGTAAACCGCTTAGAGAGGGCTGAAAGCCCTATGAAGCGGTATATAAGTCAAACAAACAAACAAACAAACAAACAAATAAATAAATAAATATTGCAATCTTCAGCTTATGACCCTGGGACTGGGACTTGTGGACTGCCTTGGCTCTTGGCTGCCCTCTAAACAACAGCTGGCCTTTTACCTTTGGCTACTCTTAACATACTGATTTATTAAAACAGAGTTACAATTCACCATCAAGAACACTGACTTTAATTGCATACATATCTATGACACATTTAGAATTCTCAGTGTTATCTCTTTCCAGCTCCTGTGTTTGCTGCCTTAGGAGTAAGTCAATAAAAGTCAGATAATTATGTTTTTTCTCTGCCTGTTACTGCTCCTGGCCTCAAACAGAATGTTTGCTTTTTCCTTTTGAGAAAGTGGCATTACTATTAGTAGCATGTAATATTGACAGGGAATGTAGAATGACTATTATTATGCAGCTATAATTACTGAATTTCTGAATAAATTTCTGAATAAACTGATTTGGGATAAACTGAAGAAATATTCTGTATTGCTATCAGCTATCAAGTACTGCAGTGTAGTGTTTTGATGTTCTTGCTTTACAAGGCAATAATACTTTTCCGCTGATCAGGTTTACAAATTATGTTATACAAAAGCAATTTTGAGAGTAGATATCTAGTGCAGTGTTTCTCAACCTTAGCAACTTGAAGATGCCTGGACTTCAGCAAATGCTGGCTGGGGAATTCTGGGAGTTGAAGTCCGGACATCTTCAAGTTGCCAAGGTTGAGAAACACTGATCTAGTGTGAAGTGGTTTAATACAGGAAAATGTCAATAAAGGCGTTAAACATGCATGTGTGTATAATCAGTAAATAAGAAAATGTTAGACTTAACATAAATCCTAGAAAATTTAACTCCTGTACGTACAGAGAATCTGATGGTTATCTGGAACTGACTAAACAAAGCAATAGACACAATATTGCCTATGTTGTCCAATTCACTGTAGCTAAAATTTTGTAGCCAAATTAAAAATGTCCTAATAAGAAATAAATTAAGTCTACTGTAACTGCAATTAATTTTTGACCAAATATTAGCAAAATCCATATTGGCATTTATCAAAATTTTCAACTATTCTGAGAGTGTCCTTGGTCTTATAATAATAGCAATAGGACTTAGAAATAGCACTTACATACCGCTTCACAGTGCTTTACAGCTCTAAGCGGTTTTTACAGATTGTTACAGCGTAGACTTACAGAACTTATGTCCCGCTTCATAGTGCTTTACGTCCCTCTCTAAGTGGTTTACACAGTCAGCATATTGCCCCCAACAATCCAGGTCCTCATTTTACCAACCTTGAAAGGATGGAAGGCTGAGTCACCCTTGAGCTGATGAGACTCGAACTGCCAAACTGCAGGCAGCCGGCAGAATTAGCCTGCAGTACTGCATTCTAACTACTGCACCACCATGGCTCAAGATCCTAAAATCTCAAAGGGAATTGTTCAATCTACATGTAGTTCTCATTTAGTGACCACAATTTGGACCAGCAACTTAGTTGTTAAATGAAATGGTTGCTAGGTGAAATTATAAGTGTGCTTATGATCTCATTTAAGCTCTCCTTTGTTTTACAGACTTGTGAAGGTTGCAAATGTGAGGATTGATCATATTACTTTTTCATCACCACTGTAACAACAAATGGTCATTAAACAAGGCAATTGCTAAATGAAAACAGTGCCTTGCCTAAGCATTCTAATGTTAGTGATTTAGAAGTTTCATGTGTAAATATCTAGTCATACAAAAAAATTAAGTTGTAGGCCATTATTATATATAAATATACAATGTTGTTCTGTTTGGAATAGAGGTTTAGTCTGCATAGCTGTTAGTTTTCCTGCTGTTAATAGACAAATTCAAGAGCTCACCTATCCATTTTTATGGTTCTTATTATTTAAGAACAAGAAATATAAAGGTGATAAAAGTGTTTGAATATTTAAAATGGAAAAAATAATATTTCAGGAAAGGTATTATGATGTTGTAAACTGCCCTGAGTTGTTTAATAGTGAGAAGGGTGGCATATACATTTAATAAATAAATTATAAACATGGGGTCGTCTATATCTTTGTTTCCACTCTTCAATATCTCAAAAGTAGTTTGAAGATGATCTGTAAGTATCATCCCTACCAACTTCACAAAGAACCAATCCCATTATGATTTCTCAATATACCCTATAAAAACAAAATTTCACCAATCCCCCACTCTATTAAAACAGAATAGAATGAATGAGCTGGACCGGACCTTAGAGGTCTTCTAGTCCAGCCCCCTATTGAAGCAGGAGAACCTATACTATTTCAGATACGGGTGTCAAATTCGCGGCCCATGGCCCAGAGACATCACGTGCTGTCCACGTCCATGCCCAATTTAACATAGGGGAAAAAAGTTGTGATACGTCACGTGATGACGCTGTGACATGAGTTTGACACCCCTGGTCTAGACTCTTTTTAAAAACATCCAATGATGGAGCACCCATGATTTCTGGAGGCAAGCTGAAAAATAATGGTTCATGAAAGGTATTATGATGTTGTAAACAGCCAAGTTGCTTAATAGTGAGTGCGTGGTAGTCAGGGCAGTTTACAACATCATATCTTTTCTGAACCATTATTCCACTAGTTAATTATCCTCACTGTTAGGAAGTTTCTCCTTAATTCCAGGTTGTTCCTCTCTTTCATTAGTTTCCAACCATTGTTTCTTGTCCTCCCTTCTGGTGCTTTGGAGAATAATTTGACTCCCTCTTCTTTGTGGCAGCCCTTCAAGTACCGGAATACTGCTATCATGTCACCCCTAATTCTTCTTTTCTTTAGACTAGCCGAACCCAAATCCTGCAGCCATTCTTCATATGGTTTTAGTCTTTGGTCATCTTAGCTGCTCTTCTCTGAATTTTTTCCAAAGAATTTTTTCCATCTTTTTTGTAGTGTTTTTGTAGTATTAAAAATGGAAATAAGTAATGGCTGTACAAAAGAGTAGTTCTTATGCGGGGGAACAGCAAAAGTAATAAACTACTTTCCTCTTTGAAAACCTGGGATGGAAGGAAGAAGAACTGGGAAAGCATGGCAAGATTGGAGTTTTTGCAGAAAGGGAAACAATTTACAAACTCCAAAGAGCAACAACATTAAACAAAATACTAGGATTTTTTTTGTGGGAGTTCCAAAATAGAGGCCCTGAGCTGGAAATAAATTGGCTTATTTCTCAAAGTCAGCCAATGCTGGGAAACCCCCAAAGGCTATACTTCTTTGAAACTGGTGAATAGTTCTCGTGTGAAAGTGCCCAAATAGCAATAGTAACAATAGCAATAGTTAGACTTATATACCGCTTCATAGGGCTTTCAGCCCTCTCTAAGCAGTTTACAGAGTCAGCATATTGCCCCCAACAACAATCCGGGTCCTCATTTCACCCACCTCGGAAGGATGGAAGGCTGAGTCAACTTTGAGCCTAGTGGGATTTGAACAGCCGAACTGCTAAACTGCAGTCAGCTGAAGTAGCCTGCAGTGCTGCATTTAACCACTGTGCCACCTCCGCTCTTAAATATTACATAAAGTGGCCCAAGTGAAAATAATTTCTTGAATATTATTTTGGCAGTCTATCAATATTGTGTGTTAATGGGTCATATTCTTATAAACTGCAGAGGTATCTTTTCTTCATGAATCTTCAATCATTTTATATAAATAAAAAACCAAAATGTTGTATGTTATACTTGAATACTATTTTAACTAAAAGTATTTCTATATTTAAATGTATCAGACATGTAAATAAATAGCTTCCGCATCTCTTTAAATGCAGTGAGTTGATTTCCAGACCTCAGCTGCTTTCTTTCATTTTTGTCCAGTCAAAAAATCTGGCACATTCAGCATTACCACACTGGAATATTATGACGTGGACCATATCTTATTGGAAAAAATAAAGGGCAAATCTGAAAAAGGGGCAAATCTGAGATAATTTCATAAAGATTATATTGAAGGAGTATATGAATCAATCTGAATCAACATTTGCTTCTGCTTATATTATTGTATACTGTCAGAAATTAAGTTGTTTTCTAGCCTAGCAATTTTAAACTTAATACTGGACTGCAAATGTTACCTCACTGCTGTGTCTCGCTTCTATTCTTGGCTTCAAAGCTAGGGACATTCTTGAAAACATAGAAGAAACTGTTACACGGGCTGCATAGATAAAGGAGCCAAACTAGGGAGTTTTCCTGGCTCATAAATCCTTAAAGCATTCTGCCGGAAAAACAACTTGGCAAAGGGGAGCAGCCACCTCCTGGGACCTAAGGCTATAAGGAATACTCCACAGATAAGATAGACAGAGACAGGAGCTTGGACAAAAGAATGCTTTAAAGATCACGTTGGTAACAAATCTTTCTCTCTTTGTTTCTATCTGCCTAAAATGTATATAATACTCTGAGCCACTCTTCCAGGGTGTGGCTATTCCTTACATGCATTTGTTTGTACGTTTTGGATAAGAGTTTTGTCACCCAGCTTTTGCTATGGCCATAAATAAAAGCTGATACTTTTTGCAAGCTTTGTCTGAGTCTCCTTTTTGGCATCTCAGTGGCTCTGAGAAAACTGCTGGAACCTTACTCTCTCTCTCTCTCTCTCTCTCTCTCTCTATACACACACACACACAATCTGGCAACTTTAAGATGTGTGGACTACCACTTCCAGAATCCTTGCTGCTGCGTGGAGAACTCTGGAACTTATAGTCCACATCTTAAAGTTGCTAAGGTTTAGAAGCCTTGCAATATTGATGTCCTAAGGATGCCTACAAAGGGCATATATCCAGGTCTTAAGTCTTCTCTGCATACAAGTTCACGGAGTCATTGATGAAAGAACCCGATCCTTTACCTACTCAGGGTTCCGTGTTCTGCTTTTACTGAACTGACTCTATAGTAAATGAGGAAATTCGTCGGTCATCCCGGCCCTTTGCACCAAAAGAAAACCCAGAGGTAGAACTGTTGGACTCTCCATAGTTCAGCCTCCTGCTACCAAATCTCCCGGCGGCGGCGGCGGAGGAGAAGGGAGGGGGTGGGGGAAGAGTCATTCTAAAGGCTAAGGAGAAAGTAGCAGCGGCAGAAACTCTGGTGAATTGCAACGTTCGGCGTTCTAGACGCCTTCTGGGAATCCCCAAACACCCAAGAGGCGCACGACGATACACTGCCGCGGAAAGTGGAAGCTCGCAGCGGCAGGCAGGCCTCGCGAGAAAGGGCGTTTTTTTTGGGGGGGCTGCGGCTCCTCCTCCTCCGGCAGCGAATGGGCGGCCGAGCCAGGCCTGCGTGGAGGAGGAATAGCGCGAGAAACCGCCGGCAGTGTGTGCTGAGCCAGGCGGGCGGCTCGGCCCGCTTGCAGCGAAGTCGCTCCAGCCTGCTTGCTTGCTTGCCGGCGGCCGCCCGCACCGCCGGTCAAGATGTCCGGCGGGCGGGTGTGCGCTGCCTGCGGCGGCTCCGACATCGAGGTGGACTCAGCCCGGGGCGATGCCGTCTGCACCGGATGCGGTTCGGTGCTGGAAGACAACATCATCGTCTCCGAGGTGCAGTTCGTGGAGAACAGCGGAGGAGGATCCTCGGCAGTCGGGCAGTTCGTCTCCCTCGACGGTGCGAGCCTGTGTGTGTGTGTGTGTGTGTGTAGCGGGGAGTCGGGGCCGGCCTTGGGGGGGAGAGGCAGCCGAAGGAGGAGCAGCCCGATGCTGCCTCTGCTACGGCCGGCCGTGACGTTGCTCCCGAGAGTAGTGAATTGCACGTGGGTGCCGTGGGAGAATCACAACTCCTCTGCTTCCTCCTCCTGTCCCTCGTACAGAATTTGCTTAGTTTAAAAGCAAAGCAGTGCAATGACAAAATCGCCTATGATACTGGAAGAAGACAATTTATGTGCTACTGATTAGGACGGCTCTCATGTCAAGAGGCGCTGCCTTGTAACTTCTGCAACCCTTTAGGTCAGTGTTTCTCAACCTTGGCAACTTTAAGTCCTGTGGACTTCAACTCCCAGAATTCCCCAGCCAGCTGTCTGGGGGATTCTGGGAGTTGAAGTCCACAGGACTTAAAGTCGCCAAGGTTGAGAAACACTGCTTTAGGTCTTACAAAGAAAGTACATTTGTCCCAACTTAATTCTCTGGCCTCAGTATTTGCAGCCAGGTGAATCCTTCCACAGCTCTCTCTGATTCCCATTTTCCTCAAACTTCTTTCTTTGAGCTCTTTCTCTGGCTTGTTATACCAAATCTGGGGAAGGGGCTACTTTGTCCCATAAGAAATAGTACTTGCTTGTACTTGTACTTGACGCCTCTTCACCCATCGTGGGTATAGGCGACTTCCATGGAAATTTGACGCCACTGTTTTCGGTCCTGGGCTAGGGTTGTCAGGTGGTGCAGCCAGTCGCTATTATATGATTTTCGGCTGATTGAATGGGCGCATGACTATATCTTCGGCTTTCCGTTTGAAGTGACGCAGAGTGGTTAGACGAACACCTCCTTTTGGCCGTTTCCAGGTCGGACCAGGCTCTGCAAGCAGGGAAATTTTTGGGATTCAATTTTCTGGCATTCTCAATGTATGGCCTAGCCAGCGCCAGTGTCTAAGTTCTATAATGGCAGATACATTTTCATTGATATCACATCTTCGGCGGATTTCAGCATTGGATATTCTTTCAGAGTACTTGATTTTCGTAAGTCTACGCAAGCAATAATATAAGAAATAGGCTTCGAAGAATAATAAGCCCTGCTTCAGAAAGGAGAGAGAGAGGGAAATATTTATTTTCAGATGCCCATCTGTGTTGTTATAGATGGAAAATAGATGTTTCTATTAAGTATATCTGTTATGAGATCTGCCCTTTTCCTAATCTTCGTCTTAATAACTGTGGGTGCCCTTCTTGTTCCATTTGGCTTTCATTCATTCCTTTCTCTACCTATTAATTTGGTAATAGATTTTGACTTTCGTGTAGGAGCCTGTAAGATCTGTAGTTTGTGACATTAACTTAACAGAAGTAAAATTAAAATATAGTTATGGCTTATCCACAGTTGATATACATTTGATTTTTTTACTCTTATTGGATACATGAATTCAGCAGCTGAAGGTGTATGGCAGAGGGTACTGAACATTGTTTTCTAGTTGCATACCTAGAGGACTGTTTAAGAACTTTAGTGAGTTCAGTTCATGGAGAAAGAAATAGCTACCGTGTTTTTCGGAGTATAAGACGCACCAAGATTTTGAAGGGGTAAATTTTTTTTTTAAAGGTTTTGCCCTCCCTGCCCCCCAAGAGCACTCTGCACTCTGTTTTTTTGGGGAGAGGGCAAAAACGTGGCACATGGGGACTCGATCTTCCTAAAGGGTAAGGCTTTTATCGATCTCAAACCTACTTTTCTCTACCCCTCCCATGGCAGGGCAGGATTAAACATATCTCTCTGCGCTTTATTTTGTCCCCTCCCCCACTTCCCTCTGACCGGCGACACGGAGCCGCTTGGCCCAAAGAGCGGCAGTTGGCTTGCTTCTTCTCTTCAGTGAGGAAGGAAAGACACATGGGGGCTGAAATGGCACCTGAGCGGCAAAAGGGAAGCCCAAAGGAAGCAACCCGCCAAGGCTGTCTCCTTGAACAACCAGGCTTGTTCACTGCCCTCTTGGCAACACCGCTTCCTTAGTGTCAGGGCAGAAGCAGGTTCCAGTCTGCAGGGAGACTCCTGACCTGGCACACCTGCATTCCGAAGTTTCCTTTCCATCCTGTACTTCTTCCACTAGCCAAGATCCCAACCATGCCAATAGCTTTTCCCGGAGAGAAAGTGAAGATCTAGCATCTTGAGAAAAGACTTAATGATGAGGAGATTGTTTCTCTTCCCTTCCTCCACCCACCCACCCCCAATCCGCCCGGATCTGTCATGCAGCAAAGAGATACGGTAGCTGGGCGCAATAGCAGCAATAGCAATAAGCAGATCTGGAGAGATTTGGGGTGGGGGGTGGTGGAGAACGCTATATTGGGAAGTTAAAAACCTAGAATGGGACACAATCAAGCTTGATTCAAAGGCTTTGGCTCCTGAGATCGGTGTGCTGCCACCCAAAAATGCTATTAGCGCGATCTCTGCCGCCTGGAACTGCCCGAGAAGGAGCAGGTAAAATGGGCCCTGCAGCGATCGTGGTACCAGCATTTTGGATGGCAGCGCACCGATCTTAGGAGCCAAAGCCTTTGAATCAAGCTTCATTTCATTTCATTTATTAAATTTATAGGCCGCCCAATCCCGGAGGACTCCGGGCGGCTTACAACAAAAAAAAAGAAAAAAAAAGAAAAAGAAAAAAAGAAAAGCCAGATAAGTAAAAAAATAGTTTAAAATTCACAACACACATACGTTCTAATCGGGGCTGGACCTTAACACTAAGGTCAACAGCCCCAGGCCTGCCGGAACAGCCAGGTTTTAACGGCTTTCCTGAAGGCCATGAGAGTGGGTAAGGTCCGGACCTCTGGGGGTACCTGATTCCATAGGGTCGGAGCAGCCACAGAGAAGGCTCTCCTCCGGGGGCCCGCCAGCCGACACTGTCCGGCTGATGGTATCCGAAGGAGGCCCACCCTGTGGGAACTTATCGGCCGTTGGGAGGTGTATGGCAGTAGGCATATGGCAATAAGCTTGATGGTGTCCCATTCTAGGTTTTTAACTTCCCAATCTAGCATTCTGAGAAAAGCTTTCATAAGAAGGAGATTGTTCCTCTTCCCTTCCTCCCCCCTCCCCCCCACCAATCTCTCCGGATTCTCAGGAACCAAGGCCTTTGAATCAAGCTTGATTGTACCCTATTTCAGGTTTTTAACTTCCCAATCTAGCGTTCTGAGAAATCTAGCATCTTTGAGGCACCTTTCATTAGCAGGAGGAGGAGGGCAACTTAAAGCAGCGCCTCCTTAAACCAAAGCCTCTGAGTAACTGGGAAAGAAATGTGTGCTTTTCGGGTGGCAGTTTTCGGCAGGTTCCAAGCGTGGCTTTCTTTCCCAGTTACTCAGAGGCTTTGGTGTACTCCGTTCTCACCCTCCTCCTCCTGCAAGCGAAAGGTGCCTCAGAGATTCAGCGAGCAGCTCAGGGGAGACAATGGCCACAATGACTTCACTCCCCAGCAATGTGAGGAGCCGCAGCCACCGCCACCACCGCCTAAGCCCTCCCGGGAGCCCAGCCGAGCGGGAGCTCTGAAAGCGAAATCTCTCTCTTTTCCAGCCATCACAATCTCTGCAGTGCCCGCTTTGCCTGCCCCTTTTTCAGATGACCCAGGTGGCTACATTCGGAGTATAAGACCCAAACAGATTTTCACCCTCTTTTTTTGGAGTAAAAAGGTGCGTCTTATACTCCGAAAAATACGGTATTCGATCTAAGCTACAGTTTTAGACAAATTGAGCATTGTAAACCTCAGATATTATTATATAAATATCCCTGGTATTCTAGTTTGGATCTAATCCTGAATATGGAAGGAATCATTGCTGATAAGTCTCAGCTATGTTTCTCTGACACTTCTGAGGTTTTGCTGACCCCTGACAAATAACTTAAAGCAGAAATGAGCTGTATCTGGAAAGACAAGGATCCCACAAGTAAGGGGTTTCCGGGTCCCTGAAATAAGAGGTTGCTTGCTCTGATGGAATTGCATTTCTCTGAAAAAAAGTATGTGACATCAGAGGCCCAAGTGTCAGCAGCAAGAATAGCAATAGCAATAGCAATAGCAGTAGACTTATATACCGCTTCATAGGCCTTTCAGGCCTCTCTAAGCGGTTTACAGAGAGTCAGCATATTGCCCCCAACAATCTGGGTCCTCATTTTACCCACCTCGGAAGGATGGAAGGCTGAGTCAACCCTGAGCCGGTGAGATTTGAACCGCTGACCTGCTGATCTAGCAGTAGCCTCCAGTGCTGCATTTAACCACTGCGCCACCTTGGAAGAGGCAATGCCATAATAAAATAAATGCACTGGCTGTTAATTTGCTTCTATATATCATTTAAGATTTTGATATTAACCTATAGACAATTTGGAGAGAATATTTCTATTACACAGAAAGGCTGAACAATTGCATTCACCATCAAAGGCTGCCTTGAGTCCACCACATGCAGTAGAAACTCATTTGAGTTCAGCTGGGAAGCCTTTTTTGTTATACCAGTTTTGGAGTGCTTATCCTCTAGAAATTAAACATGGATTCTGGAAAAATTTAGATGCTACATTGGGTAGTTCATGATGGTATGGTTAAATTGCTTATAATTATCACATTCTTATGAGTTTTCTTGTATTTTGTTTGGTAGTATATGGTCTAAAGTCTGTAAACAGGTTTAGAAGGAGTCAGTGACAAATAAATACTTTGAATAAATCAAAATGGAGAGTTAATAAATACAAAGCAAAGTTATGGAGAGGGAAAGGATGGCATCTATTTTTTTCAGTGCATTGTGTCTTTGGTGAAAGCTGTATTTCTTTCAACAACCAATACAATATATGCAGGAGTTGCCAAAAGTCAGGCCACATACACAATGTAATATTTAGATTGTATTGAATGTTCAAATCAATTGCCATTTTCTTCTAAATACTTCCTCAATCATTTGAACTTTGAACATTCCTAAGTATAGAAACATTTTCTCTGAAAAAAAAATTAATGAAACATATTGTAATTGGCCTACAAATAGTCTTTGAATTAGAACTGTAATGGAGCTTCATGATTTTATGTTTTTTATGGTGGTTCTTAAACATAGAGGTTGTAAGTGTGAACACCATGGTTGTTAACCAAGGTGTTAAGAAATAAGGGTAGGGCAATGAGTGTGGTGTCTTCAATGGGGTAAATGAGGTTTTTAGATCATGGATGTCAATCTTGATCGTGTCACGTGACGTATCGTGACATATTTTACCTTTGCGGAGCCGGTGTGGGTGAGGCCTGCACGTGATGTATCTGGTCCATGGACCGCCAGTTTGACACCCCTGTTCTAGATAATACAAATTCAGTAGTGAAGGAAAATAATTCTGTTAATTGGATTCTTGATTTGGTACAAACCATTCCTACGGTAGTTAATACTAGCTTAAATATGATTGTTTATTAGAGATGAATGATCTTAATTGAAAGATGCAGCAATTATCATCATCTTGATAAAGGAAAAAAAATAAAATGTTTAGTTGATATGAAAAATAATTATCAAATGTGCATGTGTACAGATGTAAAATTTTATACAATATAAAAAAATCCAATGATCCTTCTGTTATTTAGCAGATATGCATGTGCCCCAAACCATGGTAAGTGAAGATGTACATTGATGCATTATTGTCTCCCCCCCCCCCGCAGAATATTATTAACTGGGGAGATGCTCTTTGCTTTGTGGCCCAGGGGCTTCAAGATGCTCGATTACTCTAAGTCCGAGATGGCGAACCTATGGTATGCTTGCCACAGGTGGCACGTGAAGGCATTTTTTAGGACACACGCTAGCCAGCTGATTTCTACCTTCATTTTCAGTAGTTTTTCGCCCTCCAGAGGCGAAAAACAACCCAAGACACAAACCGTAAGTTCGGGAACAGACTTCCAGGTTGCCCATTGGGTGGTTTTTCGCCCACCTGAGGCTTCAGGAAGCTTTCCTGAAGCCTCCGGAGGGCAAAAAACAGCCCAGCACGCAAACCGGAAGTTGGATAATGGGCCGTTTCTGACCTCTGGAGGGCCTCTGTGGGGGTGGGGTGGGGAATGCAATTTTTGCCCTCCTCAGGTTCCTAGAAAGGGTCTGGAGTCTGGGGAGGGCAAAAAACAGGTCCACTGTGCCATTGCGTGGCAAAAGTGGGGGCCGTGTGTGCGTGCGGGGCAGGTGCATAGAATTATGTGTGTGGGCACACATGCGCACCACCCTCCCCCGCTCCCCTGCGCTTTTCGCACGCGATGGCAAAAAGGTTAGCCATCACTGCTGTAAGTTCTTTACCTCCTCTTTTACTACTTCGTGTATCAAGGGAGACAGAAAGTTCTGGTTCTTGTTCTTCTGGTGCCCATAACAATTGTTAAGGTTGTTGTAGTGTGTCAATTACTCTTAAGCTATAACTAATTTGTGTTAGAGCAGTAGATCATTTTCTGCTGTTCCCATTTTCCCCATTTCAAACCCCCCTCCCCCCGTCTCCTGATTCTGAAGGTGCATCATTTGATAGTGTTATTTGATACTGGATGGGGATGTTCAGATTTGTAGTTCCTCTAGTGAAGAGCTTTCTCATAGCAAGAGACAACATTATAGGTGTTCCTACTTACATGGACGTGCGCTGGTTCTGATTTGGTTGCCTTGCACCTTTCCCATGGATAGCCAGAACTGGCTATTAGAGAACTTATTACCTGCAGCTGCTTCTCTTTAGAATTACTTGCATTTATTGTACCAATGCTTTTCCTTTGCTATGGCAAAGGTAAGCCATATAATTTTAGAGAAGGGAAAGGGGTTATTTTGCCTCCCCAAAGTCCTTCCTATATAGCAGTGTTTCTCAATCTTGGCAACTCTTAAGAAGTGGCAGGGGTCTTCTGGGAGTTGAAGTCTACACGTCTTAGAGTTGCCATGGTTGAGAAACACTGCTTTATGAGGTGTGCTCAGAGAAGTAGTTGATGTTTGTTTGGATTAGATTTCAGCTCTCCATCTCTAATTTTATGACATATTTGGAATCATTCCTTTTATTGATAAAGAAATAATCTTTCCTATATGATATTGTAATTCAGAGTTCCAGGCTGACTGACTTCTGTAAGCCAGTACTGTTTATGTTTTTATATATTTATGGGTGGGTGTAAGGAACAAACCCCTCAAACAATTATAGATCAATCTATATAGTTCTCATAGTTAAATCTAGTTTATTTTAAATTTCTACTGCTTGGTAAATGCTAAAACTATTTTTGTGTCTTCTCCAAGTATTTGAGTGTGATCCATTTCAAAACATATAGAACATAAATAAATCATAAAATTAATCTACCATTATTAAGATAAAGATATAAAGATATTTTCCAGATGAACTTAATTTATAGATAAACATCTATTTTTTCTTGGCAACAGTATGGAAGTCGATTACTACTGTTTTCCAGTCTAAGTCTCCAAATGGGAGAAGGTTAGAAATGATTATCACACCTTTTTATTGTAAAAAATAAAATAAAATTTCATTCCAGTGTTTACTGGAAGTTTTTGATTAAATCAATTGTTTATTTTTATTTATATATGTAATTTGCATGGCTATCATCATTAATTGGTATTGAGTGTTTGAATTGTTAATGCATATCACTGCGATTGCAACCTAGGATAAGCAGGTGAAACCTTAAGAGCACAAATTACTGTATTTGTATTGATTTCTGGATCCTTCTTACTATTGTAAGTCCAGTCCAGTATTGACACATGAGGTGGAGATGATTTTGAATGAAACAAGTATTGCTCAGGGAAATCAAGTGTTTCTTTACCTCTTTTATCAGGAAAAAAATCACATCTTTGCTAACTGTTATAAAGCAAAATGTAATATTAATATCTTGTTAAGATAACTGTTAGTATTTCACATATTGCTCTGTTCTCAACATCACAGTGTATTTGGAAATAGTTTCCCACAATATACTATAAGTAGAAATAAATATTATCGTATTGTTGGAGTGTAAGACGTTCCGAAGTATAAGGCGCACCTAGCTTTTGGGGAGGAAAACAAGGGGGCGCGGGGAATCTGCCTCTGCCTCCCAGCAATTTGCCTCCTTGGTGTTACATTTCAGACTATATTTGTACAGATGCTGTTAAAATTGATGTGGCTTTCTGGAAGTATACATTATACTCGGCTATTTAAAAGGAGATACACTGGGCCTCTTCAGATCAAGCATTTATTTTAAAAAGCTTCTTCATTTTGTTAAATTGTCTAGAAGAATAACAAAGCAGTCTTTTAAAAATAAGTCGAATAATTTGAACATTCTATAGGCATTTATAGTTATTGACTTACCTCCTTGCAGCAAACAGCAAACAGCCTGATTCAGTTTAACCTGATTAGAAGAAGAAAAAATCTGCCTCTGCCTCCCAGCAATTTGCCTCCTTGTAAGTCCAAACAGCAGGTTTCGCTTTCAATTTCAGTTTTAAGCCCGAGCCTCTCGATCAGCTGTTCTCCATAGTGAGGGGGGAGGAGTATCCAGAATGGGTTGACTTTGTCCTCTCATGATTGGATGAGTCAGATAAGCTCTTTGGGCAACGCCCCCTGGCCAGCAGGACTTCCCATATTTTGACTCATCCTACTCAGGGAAAGGATGCACCACTCTGGACCTCCAGTAATTTACAAAGGATTAAGGAAAATAAACTTGGACCCGGCGAATCCTGCCTCCCTACATTGCACACAGCCTCCTCCTGCAAGGACTGGACTGCCACAAGCCCCCTGGGGCGGCACACTGCCCTGGCCACTGAGTGAGACGGAGTCACTCAGGGAGGACCCTTGCCGGGCAGGCAGGAGGAGAGGGCATATATGCTTCCTAGAGGCAGCCCTTGATGCAGAGGCTAATCAGGAGCAGAAGCGCTCCTCTGCTCCCCTCAGGGGTTGAGCCACGAGGGTTGTTAAAATGCCCTGGAAAGCCTGCGCTGGCAGCTATCACCAGTGGACAAGGTGAGAGCCGGAAAGGCTCAGAAAGAGCTGCGGGAGGCAGGGGGAGGCGAGCGGCAGCCGCATGGCAAGCCTGCAAAGGCAAAAGCCATTTCCATGTGCTCCAGCAAAGAGGAGCCTTTTGAATTTGGAGCCGGGGGCCATCTTGAAACCACGTGGTCCAAGATGGCGGCCCCCAGCAGCTCAGAGGAGGCAGGCAGGAGCCCAGCTCTCAGCCCTCCAGCAACAACCACAACCGGAGGCTCTGTGGAGCCCTTGAAAGGTGAGAAACCATTGCAGAGGCATTAGCCAAGGGCGGGGGACGCAGCAAAGGGCCAAAAGGAGGCTTATTAAGGAGGTTAGAGGCAGGCCGTGGTTCAATCCCCCCCCCCAAGCCTACCTCCTAGATGAATCACAGAGGCAGCTGCCACAAGACTGCAGGAAGAACCCTCCCCCCAACCTGAGAACTCCTCCCCCCCAGGGGAGGCCTTCGGCTTCGGTGTTTCAGAAATCTTGCCTAAACGCCCGTTCTGTCCCTTTCTAACTGCCTAGTAACAGGAGAAGGCTTCTCCCTTAAGGACACTCTCCTTTAAGTAGGAGAAAGAGAGTTGGGGGCGAGAAGGCCATCAGAAAGAGGCTGTCCAGCAAGAGCTGCGTTTTTTGTGGCTAATTCTTCCTTCCCCCTTAAGAGCATTCTCCTTTGAGTAGGAGAAGGAGGGGGGAGGGGCGAGAAGTCCCTGAGAAGGAGGCTGGCCCCTTAGCAAAAGCTGTTATTTTGTGGCTAAGTTCTGAGGGCGGGGCTATGGTATTTGCCCTGCAGAGCCATTTGGAAAGAAGGGGGAGGAGGGGCCCCATGTGGCCCAAGCCGGCAGCCTGGAAAACACAGAGGGGGGAGGAGTAATCAACCCGGCTGCTAAAGGCTTTAGCCCCCAGGGAGAGACAGAAGAACCTCCAATCAGGTTAGAGATTACCCCCCTTCCCCAAGGCCTTCCAAGGGTGGGGGTGACTAGGCAAAGAGCAGATGCAATGCAATACAATACTATGCAATACAATAGCAGAGGGAGAAGGGACCTTGCAGGTCTTCTAGCCCAACCCCCCTGCTTAGGCAGGAGATCCTATACCTTTTCAGACAAATAGCTATCCAACAGCTGCTTAAAAACTTCCACTGTTGGGGCATTCACAATGTCTGGAGGCAGGTTGTTCCACTGATTAATTGTTCTAACTGTCAGGAAATGTCTCCTCAGTTCTAAGTTGCTTCTCTCCTTGATTAGTTTCCACCCATTGCTTCCAGTTCTGCACTCAGGTGCCTTGGAGGATAATCAGGCTGCCTCTTCTTTGTGGCAACCCCTGAGATATTGGAACACTGCTATCATGTCTCCCCTAGTCCTTCCTTTCAGTAAACTAGACCTACCCAATTCCTGCAACCGTTCTTCATAGGCTTTAGCCTCCAGTCCCCTGATCCCCTCTGTTGCTCTTCTCTGCACTCTCCCTAGAGCCTCCACATCCTTTCTACATCATGGTGACCAAACTGAAAGCAGAATTCCAATTGTGGCCTTTCCAAGGCCTTATAAAGTAGGATGAACACTTCACGGGAGCTTGATTCTATTCCTCTGTTTATGCAGCCAAAAACTGTGTTGGGTTTTCTGGCAGCTGTTGCACACTGCTGACTCATATTAAAGGGTTGTCCACTAGGACTCCAAGATCCCCCTCACAGTTACTACTGTGGAGTAAGGTATTCTGTACCTGTGCACTTCACCTTCGTTGCCTAAAAGTAGAACCTTACTTCATTGAATCTCATTTTCCTAGGTAGTGTCCAATGTTCAAGGGTATCAAAATCCTCCTTTAGCCTGTATTCTGAAGTGTTGGCTATTCCTGCCAGCTTGGGGTCATCTGCTAACCTGATGAGTCTCCCCCCCCCCACCGATCAGCATTTAACAAACAGAGAGCTAACCATCATACCGGCTCCTTCTTATGACCGCTTGAGATAACAGCAGTTCTTAAAGAAACAGTACTACTATCATGGCATATATTTTGCTAACCCAACTGTTAGCTTACACACCTAACACCCTCATTCAAATCACTGATGAAGATGTTGAAGAGTACTGGGCTCAACACAGAGCCTTGGGGGACTCACTGCATTCTTCCCTCCATGAAGAGGCAGTTCCATTGAGGAGTACAGGTGTGTGCGATTGGTCAACCAGTTACCAAGCCATCTGGTGTGACTATGTCTAACCCACATTCTTCTACTTTATCTAGTAGTAGGTTATGGTCTACCTTATCAGGACTTGCTGAAGTCCAAGTTAACTATATAAATGGCATTCCTATGGTCCACTAGGGTTGTCACCGTATCTAAGAAGGCAATATGGCTAGTCTGGTATGATCTGTTTTTGACAAACCCATGTTGGCTTTGGGCTCTTGAGCCGGTTTTTCTCCCTTTCTGAAGGGGGGAATCACATCAGCAATTCTATAGTGGTTCTCCGGTACTCCAGGATCTCTGATAGATATAGTTTCAGTTGTTTGGAGATCTCGTCCGCCAGCTCCTTCAGATCCCTGGGGTGTAACCCACCCGGTCCTGGGAATTGGACTTTGCCTAAGATAGACAGGCTACCATTTCTTCCCTATCTTATCTTGGGTTCCTAATCTGAATTTGGGGTGCTGTTCTTGATAGGTTGGATTGTTTATCCCTTCGGGTAAAGACCGATGCCAAGCACGAGTTAAATAGTTCGGCTTTACCCCTGCTGCTTGTCACCTTCGGGCCACTTTCTCCCAGCAAGGGACCAATCGTTTCCTTAATCTTTCTTGGTTTTATCAGGCGGGAAGATGCCCCCTTTTGTATTTTATTTTATTATTATTGTTGTTGTTGTGGTTCTTGTTGTTGTTATTATTATTTTACCTTTGTGGCAGGCCTTTATCGTGAGCCTTAGCTTCCCTCACTTCATGTTTACACGCACTCTAGTGGCCGCCCATTAAACTCCGTCTGTGTTTACATTCAGATTATCTCTGCGCTAATCCTAGCCATAGAATCATAGCACCCTTATGGGCGGGGGGAAAAAGGGTCAGACAGGCTGGTCCCCATGCCAGAACCCACCACAAACTCAGAATGGGATGCCCGACTATGAGAGATCGCAGAAGCACCTCAGATAGCCTATGAATTTAGACAACATTCGCTGACGGCAGAACATATAGCAGGAGTGGGGAACATCAGAGCCGACTGGCTCAGCCGGACCAAGGGGACAATTTGGAGCGGAAGCTGCAGCCAGCAATCTTCAAGGAGCTGGCAGAGTGCTTCAGACGCCTGGAGGTCGACTTATTCGCCACGCCCCTCAACGCTCAGCTCCTGAGGGTCTTCTCCAGGTACCAGACATGGGGGGGCAGAAGGGGCGGACGATCTGCGAAGCCCCTGGCCCAGGGGTTGTCAGTATGCCTTCCGCCCTTACCCCTGATCCCCAGGGTCATATGGGAAACCCTTCGGGAGGGGGCGGAAGGGGTTCTGTTGGCGCCTCACTGGCCCCGGAGACTGTGGTTGCAGATCTCCAGTCGCTTTCAGCGGAGAGGCCATGGAGAATCTACCAGGAGGGGATATCTCTTAACCAGGGGTCGCTGGAGCACCCAGACCTTCAATGGCTCCAGCTGACCTCCAGCTCTTGAGCGGAGCCTCCTGGGGAAAGACCTCTTCCCCCCAGGGTGATGCAGACTATCCAGACTGCCCGCACATCCTCCACAGAGCGTATCTATGGCTCCATGTGGTGGGCCTCTGCCTCATGGTGTAATTCCCTGGGGCACAATCCTAGCCAGGCCTCAGTGCCTCAGATTCTGGACCTCCTCCAGGCAAGCCGGGAGAGAGGGTTAGCTTCTAACACAATTAGGAGACAGGTTTCAGCCATCTCGCCAGTTCTCCTGCGTGGCAGGAACCAGAGCTTGACTCACCATCCTATGGTCAGGCAATTCCTCAAGGGGGCTTCCAACCCCAAACTGCACACAGCGTTCAGGTACCATTCCTGGGACTTACACAGGGTAGGGGACATTCCAATAGGCGCTCCATTTGAGCCTTTACAAACAGTTTCCCTTAAGTTC
Organism: Thamnophis elegans; assembly: GCF_009769535.1. Classification (NCBI taxonomy): domain Eukaryota; kingdom Metazoa; phylum Chordata; class Lepidosauria; order Squamata; family Natricidae; genus Thamnophis; species Thamnophis elegans. The sequence continues at coordinate 152,438,896 of NC_045541.1, read as the reverse complement.
CTGATTCTCACGGTGGCCTTTCTGGTGGCGATCTCCTCCGCCAGGCAGATATACGAACTGCAAGCTCTGTCCTCCGGGGAGGATCTCTGCTTCTTCCACCAAGACAGAGTGGGGTTACGTCCTTCATCCCTAGGGTGGGCCCCTGCTTCCATCAGACCCAGGAACTGATTTGCCCAACTTCTGTCCAGACACTTCCCACCTGTTGGGAAAGAAGTGGCTCACTCTGGGCGTAAGGAGGGCTCTGAGGATTACCTCAGGAGAACCAGGCCAGACAGGAAATCCGAAGCTCTGTTTGTCTCCTTCCAAATAGGGGCCTGGGTAACAGGGTGACTTCCACCACAATAGGTAGGTGGTTGCGAACCTGCATTGCCACTGCATACCAATCGCAGGGCTTACAGACACCAATCATATCGCAGCTCACTCCACGCGGAGCGCAGCCACGTCCTGGGCCACGCAGACAGCCCTGGCCGGAATCTGCAGGGCAGCCACGTGGGCTTTCCCCTCTCCCTTTGCTAGGAACTATAAACTGGACTCTTGCCTCAGCAGAAGCCTCTTTGGACGCAGGGCGTTGCAGGCGGTTCACAGGGCGGGGCCCATGCCTCAACTGGCATGAGCGGGGGACATGGGGCCTCATGGGTCTCCCTCCCTAGGGACGTGCAGGCTTTGGTACGTCCCATTCTGGATACTCCTCCCCCCTCACTATGGAGAAAGGGCGTTGGTACTTACCTGATACGCCTCTTCTCATAGTGGGGGGAGGAGTATCCAGTCCCTCCCTGACTATGTTTGTACGACTAAGTGTTATGTTCATTGTTTTATGAAGTTATATAAATATTGATGTTGAAGACGATAAAAGCTAAGAACTGAATTAAGAGTCTGGAGTGAATGGTGCAACGAGTCGGATGGAGCTCTTCGTCAAATATGGGAAGTCCTGCTGGCCAGGGGTCGTTGCCCAAAGAGCTTATCTGACTCATCCAATCATGAGAGGACAAAGTCAACCCATTCTGGATACTCCTCCCCCCACTATGAGAAGAGGCGTTTCAGGTAAGTACCAACGCCCTTTTCAGACTGCAGGGATTGCCAAAGCCTATTGTCGCCTCCGCAAGACCCATTTGCTTCTTTTGCTGCAGGGAGGCAGAGGTCAAAGGGTGGGGGCCAGTATTTGTAGAATTAAAGCCTTGATTAAAAAAAACACTTAATCTCTCCCCTGGTATAGCTGACAAAATGAGGATAACCCATGGCTTAGAAGTTAATACATCTACCTAATATGTAAGTAGCCTGGGTTTGAATCCCAGAAGGGTATGGCTGAGGAGAGCTAAATAGCTTGAAATAGATCTACACTAGTCTCTCTTCTTTCTTTGTTGGTAAATATAAATTTAACATGCAGAATTAAAGGTTGCAATTCAGTCTCCTGACCTCCTTAAAGCATTGAAATGTGGGGATGTTATTGAAAGGGATAAGGGTGAATTTTTTTAAACTTATTCTGAGCAGTATTAACAATAGGCATGGGAACCGGAGGCATATGGGAGGAAAACTACTTCAGTTTCCACCCTTAAACTATCTCCCAATCCAAATAGTGGTTTTTCAAGCATTTCATAAACATTAATAGTGCGGCTAGGAATTATTTGCTTCCAAGAGGCAAATTTACTTTCAATCCTATCTTTAATTTTGCTTAAGGAAAAAAAGTGACATTTATTGGGCTTGAAGGAAGGGCTGCATATGAGCTGCCCCCTCCTAATTTAGGACCAGGTTTTAAACATTTGTCTTCATAGCATCTCTGCTCTAAATATTTGTTCTAAGAAAACTTGACAAACCACATCTGACACACTACAGTAGCTTAATCCAGCAAATTGATATTTCTGATGAAACAGAAAAATAACTCTGAATACTGTTTTGATTATGCATTTTTTTCAGAATTTAAATTACTTCCTTGCAGTTTTAGAAAATTAGCTCTAAAAGCAACCTAAATTGCTTGTATCATATATTAATAACAATATTCTTGTTAAGAGGTCAAAGTAAAAGAGGTTATGGATTGGGAAAATGGGTGTAAGAGAACGATTGGTAAAAAATATGTGCATATAGAGAAAAAGTGGCAAAAAATGTAGCTAAAGAGAATGAGGAATGTGTTTAAAAGCGTCAGAAAATGCGGAGAGATTGGGATGGAGATAAAATTTGTTGTGAATTAGGGCAGAGTAAATGCAATTAAAAATAAAGCCTGGGAATGCTAGAAGGGATATTTTAGAGGTTTGTATGGGAATAATAGTGATATGTTGAAGAGTAAAAATGAAATCAATGCTATAATTGCATGTGCCCAAGAAAAGACTGATGAAGTAATAAATGCTGTGAGAATGTTGAAAAGTGCAACTATATGTGTTGATGGCGTATCTGGAGAAATATTCAAGTATGCTTCTGGTTTTTGTTGTGATTGTGTGAATTCTTTAATTGTAATTTGCTCCTGTGCACTATATTATAATTTTTTTGTTTTTATGTTGCTTTTTATTATTGTGAGTTGCCCAGAGATGGGAGGCATCAACGTTGAATAAATTATGCAAAAAATGCATCATTGCCTGATAATTGGAAGAATGCTGTTATTGTGCTCCTGTACAAAGTTAACAAAAATGGAATTAACTGGTCACTGCCTAATTTTGAGAATGAATGACTGTTTTGTATAATCAAAAGATATAGCATGAAAATTTACTCAAGCATTGGAAGTAAATATAGGTAGACATAGAATAACGACACTTAAAATATATTTGGGAGTCAGATTTAGGTAAGTAGTTGAAAGGAGTTTGATAGATCAATACAACAAATTTATGGAGATCTGGAAAATTTTTACTTGCTTCAGTGCAGGAATTCCAGTGATGTAATTCCTATAAGAATTTCACATACAATATGTAACCAGGAGGTGCTGGAGATATTGTGATCAAAAAAGGATTTTCCTTTATATTCATATGATACAGATTAATGAAAAGATAGCAGAGAATTGAACTCACTCCACCTGTAGGCTTCTAACATGTATGAAGGAATAAAAAGTGATGAAGTAACAAACTATTTACCTATTTTGGCAGTAAGGTTGATTATTTCTCATTAATGAAAAATTTTCAACTTTCACTTGAAAAATTAGTAAGATTGGTCTTAGTAAGGTCCTGTGTGAAAAGATTTCTGATAAAATTCAAATTGAGAAATCATTTAACCAGATGGCAAGATTTCATGTTTTATAAATGACAAAATAACAATAGCAATAGCCCTTAGACTTATATACCGCTTCATAGTGCTTTACAGCACTCTCTAAGCAGTTAACAGAGTCAGCATGTTGCCACCAACAATTTGGGTCCTCATTTTATCAACTTTGGAAGGATGGAAGGCTGAGTCAACCTTGAGCTGGTCAGGATTGAATTTCTGGCAGTCAGAAGAATCAGACTGCAATACTGCATTCTAACCACTGCGCCACTATGGCTCTAAGGCATATTCATTAGAGTGAATTGGCCTATGATGGGCTAGGTTAATATAGAAGTGATTGCTTGTAATGTATTGTATTGTAATGTAAAGAAATGGTGATGGTGGTGATAGTAGCTGAGATGATAAATCATCTCCAGGTGAAGTGATTTGCTAATTGTGCCTGGAGACAACAAAGATGCAGGTCACAAAAATGTTAAATCAGTTACATTGGATTTAAGATTATGAAACCTAGTTTTAATCCAGTTATTGTTAACATTTAATGCTTCAATTATTTATAAAAGTACCATATTTTTATGTGTATAAGACACATCAGAGTAGAACATGCACCAAGATTTTGAAGAGGTAAACTAAAAAAAAAGTTTCTGCACTCTGTAGGCCTCCCAAACCATTTTTCATTTTTTCTGAAAAATGGGGCATGCAGAGAGTTCGAGAGGCCTGCAAAATGCTCCTGGGAGCTGCACCCCCCAAAATGAGCAAAAATGGCCATTTTTCTCAAAAACAGGCCTGTTTTTTTGCAAAAAAACAGGGCATGCATAGGCTTTGGGAGCTCCTGGGGGCTAGTGGGACAGAAATGAACAAAAAAAATGACCTATTTTTCACAAAAACAGGCCCATTTTTTGCAAAAAAAACAAAACACCAGGGCATGTATAGGCTTTGGGAGGCATGTAGAGTGCCGTGTTTTTGTTCGTTTTTGCCCTCCACAGCCTCCATGAGCACTTTGCAGGCCTCTCAAGCCCTCTGCATGTCCATTTTTGCGAAGCGGGCAGGGTTTCGGGGGACCAAAAGGCTGTATTCAGTCTATAAGACGCACCCAGATTTTCCGGAGGAGGGGGAGGGAATGGTCACGTGTGGGTTTTATCTTAGCCTGATTGGTCCAAAGACTGAGAGCGAAGCTTTAAATACTGGTGCCTTCCAATCCTGGCCCAGATTCTCTCAGTCTTTGGTCCAAGCACTGTTAGAGCAATTCTTAGGTAGGATTTCTTGTTGCTTCAATTTGATTCTATTTGGGTTGATTGGGCATTTTAAAACTTTTACCAAAAATTCTAAATTGTGCTGCTGCGGCCCCAAGGGACAGATCTCTGCCTCGGGTGGTTGGGGGAGGGCCCTGTGAGGCGTTTGGTCTCCCCCCCCCGCGGGCCAGGAGCCTCAGCCCTATCCCCTTTGCTGCTTGCAAAGCAGCCCTTTTGGCGGGGGGGGGAGTTGTGTCTTATACTCCAAAAATACGGTAGTATTATAGTTTTATAATACTTGTTAAAAAACAGTATGGCTAGGTATATGTTAGAAACAACACTGAGCAGATTGCTGGGTAGCTTTTTTGTTTGCACGTCAATAGGTAATTGAGAAATAAATGGAGGTGAAGCAGAAAATTATTCGTACGTTTGTTGATTTAGAGAAAGTGAATGATGAAGTGAATAAGTTTGAATAATGGAGTTTTGCACAAACATGGAAATAGAGTTTGGTTATTGAATGCATGAATGGCATATGATGAAAGTAAAGCAGGTGAGAGAATAAGTGGAGTGCTCACATAATTTTTCAACATTGAGCAAGATAAATAAGTGTGATTTTTCATTGCCTTTTTACTGTGTTGATGGACAAATGTATAAGAAAACCATGTGATAACATTTGATGTGTGTTATGAATGTTCATGCGCTGTTGTATCAGAGCGTGCCCTGTTATTAGCTAAGAACTAAGAATGATTTGTAGCCAATATTAAACATATTACAGAATGCAAAGAGGATAGGTCAGGATCTGAAAATTAATTTAATAAGGACAAAAATAGTTGTGCTTGATTGGGAAAATGGACTGGATAATTGCAAGTGATATTTTAATGGCAAAAACTTGGAATAAGTAGACAAAATTTTACTAAAGATAGCAAAATGCATGAAAATACTTTGATAGAAATATAGAGATATAATGTGTCAGGTGCAAGGCATGAGTATTTGTCGAAGAAAGTAAAAATGTTTTTTTGTACAGTTTGTTTCTATTTACCTTGTTTTGTGGAAGTTCTTATTAGAACGAGTGACCATATACATTTAATAAATAAAGAAGTTATATGGAAGTAAGAATTGAGTGTTTCAGGAGAAAAATTAATGGACTAGGAATGGAAGACTTAAAATACGCAGTTAAAACCACGATTAAGTGACGAATGGATACAAAAGTTAATTCACTACAAAACAAGTCCGTTGGTCTATGGAGAGAATAAGTATGAATTTAACTTTAAAATACATAATGTAGAGGAAATGGGGAAGACGGAGAAAGTTGTGGCTGGATAACTGATTAAATCCTAAAAAAGGAATGAAGTGAGAAGTCTAATGGACAAAAAATAAAATGTGAATGGATATGATAGAAGCAAGGATGATTTAAAAGGATAGAATAATATGGAATATGTAAACTTGATTTAGTTACATTTCTTTTTCTCTTTTCTCATTGAGCTTTAGTGTATTTTGTGTACCTGTTTTTATTATTTATATAACTTCAAACTCTTTCCCAAGGTCTGCATTAACATTGCTTGCCTTGAAATGGAGGAGCATGTATGTAAGCATATTGCTAGTGAAAATCTATAACAAATACTTAGAGCTCTTACTGTGCCTCTTATGGTCTCCTCCAGGTGTCACTCTTGTATCGTGCCTCAGGAGTAATCTCCTAATAACCTTCATGACAATAATAAAGGCTTACTTAAAATCCTGCAGAAGATACTTTGGTGATTATGAAAATGCTGACTTCTGAATTAGGCCTGTGTTGATCTCCTTTTATACTATAAAGTTGATTTTATTAAATCAAGAATTTGAGCACCTGCCTTTTAATGGGGCTTCTTGAGACCTTGTGCTGTTGTTTGTCAGGTCCCTGAGAAATTATGTGACATGAATGGAAAGTATGTTGAACAGAAGATCTGCAAGTACGGTACAAGGTTTTAAATAAACTCTCACACTAACATCTGTAAGACCAACCTTCCTGCAAGCTACTGACAGCCATGCTAAATGAATTGTCAAGTCAACAAGTGCAAGGCCTAATGATTCAAATCCCACTGAAGGGTTGAACATGGAACAACTAGCATGGATTGTATGCCTGAAGAGTCCTCAGTAAGAATGAAATTGGTCATGTAGTGCATTTTACTGGTCAGTAGCTAGAATTTCAGACTATTACAGTTTTATAACAGTAGGCTAAGTGTTCGAGACTGAAAAAAGTATATTTACACTTTATATAAATTGCCAAGCTATTGCATGGTGCCATATTTTGATTTTTTTGTAATTGCTTCCCAGGTAGCTACTGAAATCTATGGTTATTTTACAATTGGTTAAATATGCATTCTGATAGACATATGAACTAAAGACTGATTATTTTATTTTATAAACATTAATAGATGAATAGATATATTAATCTTTAAAATGTCAGAAAAGTGTTGCTTTTGTTGCAATAATGCTATTTCTCTGCAATCTTATCCGACTATATCAAGAATATGAAAAACATGAGATGTTATAGTGTTTTATGTACCAATAGACCTATGTACTGTCTTGCTTTTTTCCCTTTAAATGTTTACCATAGTTACTTTGACATATTCATTTTCCTCGGCTTATTCTCAAAGGAAATTTAGTTGATTGTAAAATGACAATGTGAAACTTTATTTACAGTTTCTATTGCTGTCAGTGTCCATTTAGTGTGATAAACAAGTATAAATGAACTAGACAAAAACCATAATAAATGAAACAAATCAAATGAAAGTCTTATTAATATTATAAAACAAAACAAAATGTTGCTTAGCATTGGAGTTTGTTTAGATGCTTGATCAAAAATGAATAAACTTATCTTTGGTCATTAAAAGCAGTCAAAAACAGAACAATTTTCAGCCTAATGAATGTTATAGATTTGATAAGAGCCCCAATGTGCTGGATGTCAGCTGAGGCCAGATGTTCATAGCAGTGGAACACATTTTATCTTTTTAATGGGTAACTGATAAAAGAAATAAGATGTGTAACTCTTCTACTTTGCATTTCCCTTAGCACAGTGTTTTCCTATCATGACAACTTTAAGACGTGTGGATTCCAACTCCCAGAATTCCCAGCCAGCATGGAAAAGTTGAAATCCACACATCTTAAACTTGCCAAGGTTGTAAAATATTGCTTTAGAAGACAAGAGAAAGAGAAACTTGCAGTATTATAAAATGAAAACCACATTCTGAATTGTCTGAGAGTTTCACGAGGATTGTTTTTCATGCTGATGAAAGTCTGGATTGACAGCTTGCATGAGTAATTGCAAATAGCCTAGAAATTAGTAAAATATATTTGCATATTCATATACATATAGATGACCTGGAATAACCCTTCAAAGCAACCACACTAGCATTTAAAGAATGTGGCTACTTTAATACTTCAATAAGGGGTACTTTGCTTCCACTGCAAAATATATTTTTTAATCCTGTGCATACCCTTATAGGTTCTATAGAAGATTATAAAAGTCTCTGGAATAACAGTGAAGGAAACAGCCCTGACATGTTTTTACCAAAAGCATATATAAAGAAATACTTCAGGGACAATTGCTCATCTATGAATATATGTGCTTGAGAGTGTCAGTATGTTAAATGCAGTATTGTAGTTATTGGACTGAGTTTTTGATAGATAAGAATTGGTTACCCACAGCTAATTGGTTATTTTCTTATTTCTGTCATAATTGCTCCTCCAATAACAATGCTGGTTTCCTAACGGTATCATACCAACAGGTGGTTGAGCCGTATAAACTGCCCTACTTTTTTCTCTCATCAGGCATGTAGATCATTCATGTAATGGTTTAGTATTTCTGAACAAATCTAATATCCAAACACTATAAAAAAATTCACATTACCTCTAATTCTTAAAATAAGGTAGACAGTAGTGTAGTTATTATAATGTTCTCCTTGGATGGGACGACTTGCATTCTTATCTAGATTTGTCAACAAATTAAGATGACTTAATTATTTCAGTTCAACAGAGGGCTATAGATGTGATTATAGAAGTAACAAATCTTTAAGGCAAACCCTTGCAAAATCTATTCCCTTTGTTGTTACTGATAGAAGAAAAGACTGTCAGCTAAGATTGCTCATGACTGTTATCTGAAAAACGTTCATGCTTTTCATGGTGATGAAAATAAGATTGACATTAGTATAAGATTAGAAAAGGATGTATTAATGACCAAACAACATTTTAGACCAGGGTTGTCAAACTCTCATGGTTATGTGACATAGCGTGACTTCCCCCCTTCACTAAACCGGGTGTGGGCATGGCCAGGGCCTGACACATCTGGGCTGTGAATTTGACACCCGTGTTGCATTGCATTGCTTTGATAATGTACTATTCTTAGTTTCAAAGAATTTCTTAGACATCTTCCATGACATCTATAATCAAAGGATAAGCCCATCAGTGTCTCTTAATTACCATATTTTTCAGAGTATAAGATGCACTTTTCTTCCCCCTAAAAGAGGGTGAAAATTTGGGTGTATCTTATACACTGAATTTAGCCCCACCCACCCGCCGGCCCCCAGCCTTTGGCCTCTACCTCCCTGCAATTTAACTCCTTGCAGCAAAAGGGGCTTGAGGCTTGAGGAGGCCTCAATAGGCTATGGAAATCCCTGCAACCTGAAACAGCTGATCATTGGGAGGCCCGTGCTGAAACTGAAATTGAAAGACTGCTTTATTATTGTTCTAGGCAACTTAACAAAATGAAGCTTTTTAAAATAAATGCTTGATCTGAAGAGGCCCAGTGCTATTGTATCTTCTTTTAAATAGCAGAGAATAACATACTTCCAGAAAGCAACATCAATTTTAACAGCATCTATACAAGTATAGTCTGAAATGTAACACCATAAACTGTGTATATCATTTGTACTGTTTGCTGCAAGAAGGCAAATTGCTGGGAGAGCAGAGGCAGATCCCCCCCCCCCCCCGTTTTCCTCCCCAAAAGCTAGGTACGTCTTATACTCTGCAGCGTCCAAAGAATATGGTGTGTTGAAACCTTCCTTGCTTGAAAAATAGTACACTACTGATGCCAGTGGTTTGAAAGTATATATAGCTTCCATATACCACTTATTGGATTTCCAGAGATACCTGATTGGTCAGTGCAAGAAATAGGAATGCTAGACTTGATAAATCTGATCTGATTAGTAGAATGGATAAAAGCAAAATCAGAAATGGTAGAGATGAGATATTGGGAGAAGAGAAAGATTAAGGTCAAGTGCAGAACAGAACTGGTTACATTTTGGAAGGGTGTTAAGCCCTTAAACATTATAGTAATCAGGACGTGGTAGCTCAGTGGCTAAGACACTGAACTTGTCGATCAGAAAGTCTGCAGTTCAGTGATTCGAATCCCTAGTGCCGCGTAATGGTGGGAGCTCCTGCTACTTGTCCCAGCTTCTGCCAACCCAGAAGTTCGAAAGCATGTAACAAATACGAGTAGAAAAATAGGGACTGTCAGGGCAGCCTCCCTCAGTAACCAAGAAAGAAACCACTCAACTCAATTTTGCAGAATTAAGAGTACTTTTACTGGTTATGAGTAGACAGCAGCTAAGCAAAGCAAGATCTGAGGCAAAAGCGTGCGTAATCATAGATATCAATATTTGACCCAACTCCCCTCCTGGTAACCCCATCCCATAGTCCAATCCGCAAACCCCTCAGGTGTCATATGGGTTTCATCTTCAAAAAGCATCATCAGGTTGGTATGCCATACAGTTGGCCTTGGCAGCAAATCCACTATCTGCAGCATGTGCAATAGATGGTGAGAACAAACTCCCTTTTTACAATCATTCCTATACTGAAAGCTGCTCCTCCCAAATACCATGCCACTCCCTCCCCATTTCAATGGCAGCCGAAAACAAATAGTGAAGCAGAGGCTGACAGGGACCACTTTGGTGGGAAGATAACAGTGCTCCATCGCCTTCAGCGTTTATGCCAGCCACATGACCATGGAGATGTCTTCGGACAGCGCTGGCTCTTCAACTTAGAAATGGAGATGAGTACTGCCCCCTAGAGCAGGAACGACTAGCACGTATGTGCGGGGGAATCTTTACTTTTATGCCTCTGAGAACTCTAATACAATATGAATCTTTGGAATTGTTTTTGAGCAGCCTATGCACACATTATATATGAATAATTTATGCTGCTTATTTACAAAAAATACGTTGAAAACCTGAACTTTGGAGGCTGAGAAAGACGCCAAAGAAAGAAGGAAAAAAGCAGCAGCAGCAGCAACTTGAGGTTCATAATCACATAAAAGGAGCCTCAGAGTCTAGGACTATTGATGTTTGTTAGGTTGAAATGCTTAGCAAAAGAGAGTCTGGGCAAGATGCATTGAAATGTTGCCATTAATATGTTATATTTGACAGCTTTTCCTTTTCTTTTTCTTGTAGCAGCAGGAAAAACTCAAACTGTTGGAGGATTTCATGTCAACTTGGGAAAGGAGTCGCGGGCACAGACTTTGCAAAATGGTAACTTGTAATTCTTATTTTTATTTAGCCTTGCTAAAGAAAGCTATCCCAGAGCTAAATTTTATCCACTATGATTTTGAGGGTGTATCAGAGAGGAAGTAGATATTTTTAGAGCACTGCTTATGCAATTCCCTTTAAATTGTGAATTGAGTTGGAAGAAATTTGTACTGAAAACCATACTTGGCGTCGGCAAATAGTAATTAATGCAAGGAGAAAAGCAAGGCATATTTGACATCTCTGTCCTCATAGCTTGCAAATAAATTGCTTTAAATGTCAGATGTACTTTAATTCTAGAATTGAAGCATCCCCCCCCCCCCCAATTCAATATAGACCTAGTTTAGCTGAGTCATGAATCTGGATCTCTTGAATTCAAGTAGAATAATAACCCTTCAAGAGCAGATTGACGGAGGGCAGCTGCACTCAGTAGCTTCACAATAAGACTGTCTTTCCCAGGTGGTGGAGTGGGCAGTCTGAGACCTTCCAGATGTTTAGGCCTAATTCTCCATTCAATGTGGCAAAGAACAGGAAGAATGGAAAGTGAAATAAAAAAGAAATAAAGGGCATCAGCTTGTCTGGCTCATTAGAAATGCAATGCTGAAGCTAAGTAAGTGTGCATCTGTTCAAGCTTGAATGAAAGACAATTTTTTTCCACTATAAACTAAAATGGTATGTGCGGTTCTGTTCCTAAGTTCAGAAGGCCCTATGTGCTTGGCATTTTTGGTAGAATTTGTGAAGTTTCCAGATCAAAATTATAATTCACATTTTGTAATCAAGCTTTCTGCAATGACAATCAATATGCTGCTGGGTTAGATTGGATTTAGGCTGGAGGGCAATTTTCTTCAGGTCCTTTCTCTTCTTAAATTTGAGAAGTTGGAGCTGTAAGCAGATGGTATTTGACTAGGCAGTCAGAAAGTCAGGCTTTTGTATTTAAATCAGATGTGGCTGATTCAGAAGCATTCCAATTCCATTCCCCTTCCATTCCATTCCTTGGCTTTATGTTATATTACATTCCAGTCATTTTTCATATTCAATTACTAAATGGAGTCTCATATATTTATTTGGAATATGCCATATTTAAAAGAAAATCTCATTACATAAAATGAATGCTAGCTTTAAAATTCATAATTTTGTTTCAAATGTTTCATTTTACTGTGCATTTAATAGCCTTTGCTGATACACTATTCAGACCGCTGCCTCTTACTTTTCTAATGTAACATTGATGTTCTCATTAATTATTTCTAATAAGACCTATACAGTAATTTCCTTGATTTTTCTCTCATAAAACTAGGTATTTTACATTAATTACTTACACAAGCGAGAGAAACCTTTGAGTGATAATTTACAAAACCCATGTTTATTAAGTACCTTTTCAAATGCCATCTCTGTGGATTTTTTTAAAAACAACAGATTTCAGATTGTACCACTGAATTTGTATTAATATCAAAACAAGGACCTAGCAACAATAACTCGTAACTACCTGGTACTGCATGTTCTATGTGGCATTGCTTTTAAATGCCATTTGGACCGAAAATTCAAAAACCCATTTGCTAATGGGTGCTAGATACCCAGAACATATTCCATCTGTACTGTGAGTCCTGCATTAGCTCTCAGTTGTTTTAAGAGCAATTTAAATTGTTGATTTTAGAACTTGGTACTAAGATACCTGCATGACTGCCTCCTTCAACTAGAATTAATAAGTCTGGTACCATCCACACATTAAAAAACTGTTGGGAATTCTCCACTATTAAATGATCAGAGGAGCCAAAGCCTGGAGAAGATGCTTCTCCATTAAGGCCCCTGTATTGTAGAATAGCTTTTATCACCAGAAGTGAGGCTGTTTGCCTTCTGGAAGCAGGTTAAAATGGAGTTCTTGCAGAGAGCCTTTTTAATGAATGAAGATAGCACTTTAGAAGTTACTTAAGTGCTTCAGTTTTAAGGTAATTTAAAATATTTGTTATGATTGCATAATTGCATTTCAATGTTATGGATGTTTTCCATTGTAATTTGCTGAAAGTTACATGATTGCAGTGATTTGAAAAATAAATCATAGAAAACATAGAAAAAATATTAAAGCATGTTAAACATTGAGAGAAGCAAAGTGGACCAGTTCTAGTTTCATGTCTGTTATGTTGACCTCCTATGATTTCTATCATTTGTGAAAATAAAGTAGATTTTTAGGACACATGTATGCATTATTTGGGAGTTTTAAGGACTAACGTAAGTCTTGTTGAATTGGAAGTTTTCCTGTGGAACACTTTGAGTGATGTTTACGGAGAATGTTAACTTTGATTTTGAGCGTTTGAATCTTTCCCTAGTGGTGTGAAAGTCCCCTGTCTTTCAGTTGTGTACTCAGACACTGAAACATTACTCTTGCCATTAGGGCATGCTCATGAAAAAGCAACCTCACAGAAGATCCTTTGTTTCAAATATATATTTCTCAGGACTCCCATCAAAGGCTTCTAACCTACTGGAATGAATCCTGGAGCCTTGTTATTTGGCTCTCTCATCGCCATAAACTTTTCCACGACTAATCCATGGAATTATTGAATGGGGTATTTGGGTTTAATCAAATTTTGATTCACCAAAATCTTGCACTGTAAAGCAACAACAACAACAACAACACTTTCTTCATAAAACATTTGAAAAAGTTGTGCTGACTGTTCTGAGAATTGGACTTCTCTTTTGGGTAAATCTGCAGCTGCCTTACTGTCAGTACATGATTGGTAAATCTCTTTCACTTGACGGAAAGGAATGCAGCCTTTTAACATGCAACAAACTCACTTCTGGCTCACTGCCATAAAGTTTCTGAGAATTTTTTTCTAGCAATAAAAGCTGTGTGCTGGTAGATTGTGCAGGTGCTGAAAATGTTTTGTATATTACCATATACAATATTGGGGCATGTAAGGACATCCTTTTGGTTTCTTTGCACAATGTACTTGGCAGCCACATTTTTCCCCACGTTTTGGCTAAGTCAACAACAGTTGGAACTCTGAAAACACCTTTGTAATTTTTTTCCTTATTAGCATTTGATGATATATTTTTAAAAAAGGTCATAACATGAGAATTTTGCATCCCACTGCTAGTGATATAGGTCCTGTATTGTCATGGGCAATTAAGGCCTTAAAAGAAAAAAGGGTTGGTATCATTCAAATAAAAATTATAGTTTAGAAACAATTCCTTTTCTGAAGAATGAAGGCAACTGCTCTAGTGCACACTGTGGATTGGGACAATAAACTGTTATTAGATACATAGATAGTTGAGGATGTGATAATGCATATAGCTGGAATGGCAGTTTGTTATACCCAGTATGAAGACGGCGGATCTCTTGTTTTTTCGTAAATTATTTTGTTAGTTTGTTAGCTAGTGCTAGTGGAAGTTATTTTTTAAAAAGATAATACTTTTTATTAAAGCTTTTTACAGTGCTAAAAGATAATGCAAACTGAAGTCACAAGGGGAGCACTGTTCCCTCTAAGATGCGCGGCCGTGTGGCCACACACATGGCAAGAAAACACCGCACAGCAGTTTCTAACTGCCGCGCAGTGATTTCTGTCACAGGCTCTGGAAGTTGAGGGGCATCAGAAAATCTAGGGTTAGCACGGGCACGGGGGCAGGAGCTTACACGGCACAGCCGGTCTGGTACCTCCTAGGCACCGGCTGCGCCGCTCATTACCGTCAGTCGCCCCCTGTTCAGCAAAGCAAACGCGGGGAAGTCCTTTGCAGGCGGCCAGTTCTAGCCGCCTGCAAAGGACCTCCCCAGACTTGTTTTGATGAGCACGGAGCATACTTTGTGCCGGCCGTGGCCGCTCAAATTAGCATCAGTCGCGCTGTGTTCAGCCAAGCAATCCTGGGGAGGTCCTTTGTGGGCGGCCAATCCTAGCCGCTTGCGCCCGGCTCTGCGGCTGAAGTGAACCCCCAAAGCTCCCGCCGCCACCAGAATATCTGCTGCTGCCTCCTCCTCCAACAGCACTGCCAGATTTGCCGCCCGACGCTGTGGCTGAGGTGAAGCCCCCAAAGCTCCCGTCAGCATCCCCGTGGCAGTGGTGCCTCTCCCTCCACGCGGAGCACCTGAGCTGACCCCCGCGTTATCCCTCCCCCTTCCTCCTCCGCCGTGCTTTTGAGGAGCCATGAGGCCGCAGGAGCTAGTAGGAAAGCGGCGGAGGGGGCGGGAGCAGGAAGAAAAGGCCTCATGGCTTCTCAAAAGCATGGCGGAGGTGGAGGCGGCGGCAGGGGTAACCCGGTGCCCAGCTGAGGTGTTCCGAGCAGAGGGGGAGGCACCGCCGCTGCTGCCATGGGCGGGGGCGCCAGCGGGAGCTTTGGCGGCTTCACTTCAGCTGCAGCGCATGGCAGCAAATATGGTGGTGCTGTTGGAGGAGGAGGAAGCGGCGGCAGCAGTTATTCTAGTGGTGGCAGGGGCTCGTTGGCATCTTCAGCAGCAGCCCTGCCCCCTGTGAAAAAAATCGAAGATGGAGCAGATCCACGCAGATGACGTCGCCGCAACATGACTGGAGGAAGAATTCTGGGAGTTGAAGTCCACAAGCCTTAAAGCTGTCAGGTTTGAAGACCCCTGGGTTTTTTTCCCATAAGGGTTAGGGATGCAAGGGTCTTGTAACTTGACAGCTTTAAGACTTGCATGCTTCAATGCCAGAGTTTCTGAGCCAACATTTTGGTTGCTAAGCAGGAGCATTGTTAAGTGATACTGATATTATATAACACTTTTAATTAAGCGGATACCTTGAATAAACATAACTTTGAGTTTCAAATAATACTGATTTCATTGTCTTAGGTGACATCTGTGAAAAACATTCAGGTGCTCAGGCATGAAAATGTGCTGCTCAAACACTATACTTTTCTGGTCACACTGAAAAAAAATTAGAGGGAACATTGAAGCAATAGCAATAGCAATAGCAGTAGACTTATATACCGCTTCATAGGGCTTTCAGCCCTCTCTAAGCGGTTTACAGAGAGTCAGCATATTGCCCCCAACAATCTGGGTCCTCATTTTACCCACCTCGGAAGGATGGAAGGCTGAGTCAACCCTGAGCCGGTGAGATTTGAACCGCTGAACTGCTGATCTAGCAGTAGCCTGCAGTGCTGCATTTAACCACTGCGCCACCTCCCTGAAGGGGAGGTCCTTGCTTAACAATCTGTGATTCGCTTTTAACAATGGCAAACGGGACTGCTAGGATTGTGGTCACTAAGCCATACAGTCATGTGACATTGCACTTTACAGCTCATTGCTTAGTGATGGAAATTCTGGTTCCAATTACTGTTCTTAACCAAGAACTACTTGTACATGGTTTACTTCTTTCCATACCCCTTCGCCTCCATTCAAAACACCCAAATTGTTATAATTTCTATCCAAATGTCGGCAAACCCCCCCCCCCCCAAAAAGGCTTTCCAGATTTATATAAAAATATTCCATATTTTAACCCTGATCAAGCTAGTTGACTCTGAATTCTTTATTTTTGCTTTGAAAGATTAAACATTAGTCCAGCACAAATTGCTGTCATAGCATTGAATCTCCCTGCAGACTTACCTTCTTCCATCTCAAAGATTGTTTCAAGGAGTTCAAAACCTTTTGTAAATTCAAAAATAAATCTTCACCCCAAGTCCTTTTTCATCTCTTGATTCATCAATTCTTTTGCCACTGTGACTTTAAACTCCCTTTTATAATCCTTAATTTCTTTAGTTTCTAACATTTCTCTGTCAACTAAGACTTATATTCCCACTTCATGCTGTTTACCCATAAATTCTTCCATATTTTATCTGTCAAGAATTATCTACAGGTGCAGGGATTATTGCTGTCAGATTTGTTATAAATTTCTTTCCCAGACAATTCCTGTTGGTGATTCTGGTTTGTAATGACTGGGGAGGAGAGGTCTCACCTTTGGCCCCTACTATGTGGGATGTCATAGGGAGTGATGTTTTCTCCTTTCCTTTTTAACATCTATATGAGGCTGCTGAGTGAGTCACGACACTCAATTACTCTGCCAAGCATCACAATTGCAAAAATCACCCCCCCACCATTTTAATTCTACCACAGCCGAAAAATAAATATATCTATTCAGTTGTCAAACCTAGTTGATGTTGTAATACCACAGAGGTGTGGCACTCTCATAATGATGTGTTCTCAGGTAGATCAGTTTGATTCACTTATTTGAAAGATATCAAAACATCTGCATACCAATATCTTGGGGAAAGGATGCACTTATATTTATTACTTGCATTACAGGTAGTCCTCAATTTACAACATTTTTTGGTGACTGTTCAAAGCTACGACACTGAAAAAAGCAAATTAGTACCATTTTTCACAGTTACAACTGTTGCAGCATCCCATGGTCACATGATCAAAATTCAGATGCTTGGCAATTGGCTCATATTTATGACAGTTGTAGTGCCCTGGAGTCATATGATCACCTTTTGTAACCTTCTGACAAGCAAAGTCAGTGCAGAATCTAAGAATCTCTTACTAACATTCACTTAACAATTTTGGCAAAAAAATCTAAAATGGGGCAAAATTTACTTAATAGTTATTGCTTAGCAACATAAATTTTGGGCTTAATTGTGGTGGCAAATCATGGTCTGGCTGGATACTGTATTTCCATCTGATAGAACTTCTGTAAACAGATGCTTTTTTCCCTTTTAGAATTTGGATGGCATGATTTCTGTTTTCTAACTTCTATAGGTCTTAGTTCACCTTTAGGTTATCACACTGTTTAAGGAGAAAGACATTTGAAGGAAAGATAACTAAAAAGAAATCTTTCACTTATGTCTATAGGTCAGCTACTTAACATTTAGTTTGGTAGGTAATCCAACATGAAAAGATATTCCTCCCTCTTTCCTGTCCACTTTTTGTGCTGGAAATTATCAGAAATTCCAGTTTGTTTCTCATAACATATACCCACTAGCAGTTTTAATTCACATTATAATTTTTCTGCACTGTTTATTTTTTCTCTCCTGACATGACTCTCTGCAGCTTCAGGCCATGAAATGTCTTTCTCACACCCAGAGATTTACAAACTTTACTACAATGTTTTCACAGAAATAGTAAGTGGCAAAGGAAAGGTGCATGCTGAAATACATAGAAATAAGAGAAATGAAGTCTCTCAACGTCCAGTAAACTTGTCTTGAGAGAGAGACCAAATCCCAACCATAAGGCACGAGACTCAAGCAAAATCTAAGGGACCAAGCAGCATCGTAGTTGAGTTGTCAGCCGGTCCAGGTCTATAGAGTCACAGTTACAAGATTTCAAGACTGAAATAACATAAAATTTCAAGACAAAAGACAAGGCACATAGAATCTAGGTTAACAAACAATCAACCAAAGGCTTGAGCTTGCTGCTCTTCTTAAATAGAAGCAACCACAGTGTTGCTCATTTGGAAGGGCAGGTTCCTTTCTTCACAAGGAAGCCTCACAGAGTGCCTTTGCCCTGCTCATTTTTCAGAAGTGGTTTGCCACTGCCTGCTTCCTAGGGCTGTGAGAAAGTGACTGGTCCAAGATGACCCAGCTGGTTTTCTGCCTAAAGCAAAACTTAGAACTCTTGATCTCCTGGTTTCTAGCTTGATGTCTTTGCCACTACAACAAATTGACTTTCTATCTAATCCTGATAGGAATTAACTGCAGACAAGTAAACAGAATTCAGTATAGGTGAGTGAAAATATTGGTACTTTCTCCTTTATATTGAGAATTCTCCATCACTTGCCTGTCTGAAACACTTTAGTAAGATTATAGGGTAATAACTTTTATAAGTATATTTACAAAGCTAAGTAGCTGAGTATCTGGTATATTCCTAAAAATGTGCATGTAATTCTTCAGGGTAATGGTATGAAAACAAAGATACTAAATTTATAATATATTACATCTGGAATTTGCTCCATTATGTAAGTATTCATTACTTGATTGCCTGACATTCAAGTGCTGGAAATCAGTTACATTTTAGAAAATTGCATATGACTAAAAAAAAATTGCAG
Organism: Thamnophis elegans; assembly: GCF_009769535.1. Lineage (NCBI taxonomy): Eukaryota > Metazoa > Chordata > Lepidosauria > Squamata > Natricidae > Thamnophis > Thamnophis elegans. The sequence continues at coordinate 152,420,020 of NC_045541.1, read as the reverse complement.
AGAGGATCTACTTTCTGTAATATTTGCATAATGATGTTACTATTGCAAGAGCAGCATCTTTTGAATGGGTTGTGGAATGGCACAAGTTTGCCATCTACAGTTTTATGATCTTTCATAGAAATCCTATGCAGTATCTTACTGATTTTCCAAAAAAGTGCACATCAACATGTTCTTAATGACATTTGTTACAATATCTCCCTAAAAAAGAGCCATAGATTACTTACCAGGACTATTTTTTCACATGTCCCCAGGCCATCAAAGGAACCAGGATGGATCTAAATCTTCCTAACCATTTCATCAGTCTATAAACTGAAAATAACCCCAGATGAAAGTATAAGGCTATTTCAGACTCTATCCTGGGCAGGTTTATCAGTAAAGTGTTGTGTAAAAGCATCATGGTGGCTAGATGATAGCTGCTTCTCTCATCCTTTCCAAGAAGGCTTTGTACACCATATTTTTCAGAGTATAAGATGCACTGGAGTATAAGATGCACCTTAGTTTTGGGGCAGGAAAATAGGAAAAAAATATCTGCCTACCAGGTATTCAGTTTTAGCACCAGAAAAGCAAGCAAACACAATAGTATAATAAAATGACACTTTTTTCCATTTTTTTTCTTTCCCCAGCAGCGGGAGGGGGGGGAATCTTAACTAAATCTGGGCATTCAGCTAAAATCACTTAAGCACTTAAAATGTAACAAAGCTGAATCAACAAACCAGCCCAGCACTTGCCTGAAGGAAACCTTTGAGAAGATAGGAAAAATTCTTGCCTTGCCCTTAAAGTGGGGGAGGAGCTTCACATGTTAGCACCTCATTAGGGCTGAAAAAAAGCTTCCAAAAAGCTACATTCGGAATATAAGACACACTCAAATTCCACCCTCTTTGGGGGAGGGGGGAGGTGCATCTTATACTCTGAAAAATACAGTAATTTTAAATAAAGATGATGCTGGACAATACCCTGTTTTAGTAAGGGTGGAGAATTGCAAGCATTTCACTGTCTTTAACTGCATGGTGTAGCCTCAAACGTGAACTCTTATACTCACATTCTGTTTTCAGGAATTGTTTTTCTCTATTTCTTGAAGTTCTTTGGTAAGCCAAAGTGCCTCTGAATCCACAAAAAGGCTATTGAGGGCAATTTTATTAAATGCTTGACCGACCTCAACCCTTGACAGAATTATCTGCCAGATTGCTGGGAAAATCCCTAAGCATCTTCTGGAACCTTCCTGGATTTATCAGGTGCCTGAGGAAAATAGCATTTGCTATCCTGGAGAAGTTTTGGGTGGTGATCAGGGTCACTTGAACCAGGAAAAGGACTCATTAATGTTCTCCATCTTCATACTATATAGCAACTGCTCCAAAGAAAAACTAGGTCAAATAGTCCTCATCTTATGAACTTCAGTCCTGAAACTAATGGGATGTATCTATAGTTGTCATTGAAATTGAAATTCTGCAGCAGTAATAACGGAGGAAACTTGAACACCAGTATGGTAACACTGCAAGCTCCATAATGAGGACCTTGGTCAGAGCTAAGCTGTTGCTAAAGTTCATTGCAGTGACCCCTTTCCTTCCTTGATGTCACAGGACCTGAAACCCAGGAAGACACAAGTGTTTAATATCTCCAATGTTGCTGAGCCAGGTCTTGGAAACATATAGCAGAACCTCTTTTTCTTCTGTCCCCAAGTCGTCGATAAACATGGTCTTATTGACAGGGTGACTCAGTACTTAGCAGCAATAACTGGAGAACAAATAATAGCTGTAGGAAAGTAATTAGAAGCTTAATATTTTCTTCTCCATAAACAAATACAACTTATATTTATATACTTTATTTGTGAAAGTTATTAGAATCTGTCACAGAATTATTAAAAATAAAACGCACATTTCTCCTTTTCTAAGTGCTGATTCTTATTCTCCATTTGCCTATGCTTGATATGTTTGTTTTTATAATTTTTATTTTAATCTGGATTTTTTAAATTGTCTATTTTTATATTTGTTATTTGATTGCTGTGCATTTCCCAAAGTCACCTGTGGTGAGATAGACAGCTATATAAATTCAAGTAATAAAATAATAACAGTTATAATGATATTTAATTGTGATTACTTTTAGGTTCCATTGATTCCAGACAGTCTATCGTTTCTAGATAATATAAACTAGTCTAATGGCACAGCAAAGCCTGATAAACCAGTCCCCTTATCAGCATATAAAAATATTACTTGTTACAGTTCATTTCATGAAAACGTTTGTGAGAATAAAAATGTTTCAAAGTGGTGGCTAAAAGATCGTAAAATGGAGAATTAGGAAACTTCATTGTTGGGGGAGATTCAGAAAGCTATCTTTCCCCTTTTCTTTTTGAACTTTTCCCTATCTTTACTTGGAGATATTTGAGCTTTTTAAAACTTGTTTCCATAACTGTTGTACATTTCCTGTAAATATGAACTGAAGCAAAGATTTTGAGGTTGCAAGTTTAGGCAGCAGATGTGTCCTGAATGTGAGAACTAGAACTATTAACCCCCATTGACTTCACCACATTTTTGTTTCTTCCTGCATTGGACAGATGTACTTTATTTTAAAGTTCTGGCTGAAAATAGAAATATAGGAAACTCCCTTGTACAGAAGAGTCGCCTATTATTTTTATTTCTGAGGTGAAACCTATAGAGGTTCGGGAAGCTTTCTGCTACATAAAAATGATATCCTATGTATTAGGTATTTACTTCAAATTATGGTAGCTTCTAGCTAAAAAATAATAATTTAAATAAAGAAATGGAATAGGGAACTGGTGACCTTGAAGAAATAGACACAATGTTGCCTGATAGTTATTTTCCTTAAGCTGGCATTATCCAGATAGAGGTAGTCCTTGAGATAAGACAATGTTTAATGAACATTGATCACAGATCACTTAATGACAGGACTGCTTGAAGGAGGCCATCTATGTCAAAATTGAACAGCCCTTTCTGAACAGGAGGGATACGACATCATCTATCTCCAGTCTATATCAGAGTCCTTTCAACAGTTCCAGAAGGCTCCACACCCATTTGCACTACTCAGGTGATCCTGATGACACAGATAAACCTACAGGTGGCCTTAATGACTTGCCAAAAGAACTCAAATGTCCATCTGTCTGCAAGAGGTATAAATCCTTCCATTCCCCACCCTCAGGTCAGAACTGAAGAAGCTTCTTGGATGAAAAGAGAAACATCTTCAAAGAAAAAACAGAAAGTCCAGTTGCCTCTTAAAAAAAAAAAAAAGCACCTTTGGGATAATGAACATCCCAAAATTACATACGATCATGTTTTAAAGTTAGAATGACTCTAGCAACCCTGCTGTCATTCACCCTTATGACTGCCCATAGGGACTTTGTAGTACCCCCGCCTCTCTCCTCCTCGTCCCACCCCGCCATGATCCCACAGCACTTGTGCCTTCTCCCACATGCTCATCACCCATTGAAGTTACCTTTTGAAGCTCTCTGGTTCTCCTGTTAGGGAAGGAGGGCAGGCCATATGGAGGTAGGCTGAACACGGTTGCCATTTTGTTATACTTGCTTGTTGTGGCTGGGGACAAAACGACGGCCTCAAGACAAACTGCTTTATTTTGCTGCATTAACAATGTCTGCACAGAGCTGCTGAAGTGTCTGGATACTGTAGAAAGGTTCTGCAGTGCTGTGTAGACCTCATTAAGGCAGCAAAATGAAGTGGTTTGCCTGGGCCACACTGCGGCAACCTGAACTCAGCCGCCATTTTGTGGGTGGGGTGAAATGCTGGCTGTTTTTGGAACTGTGCCATGCAGCTACAGAAAGAAGCAATTCATTCCAGTGCTCTGGAAGGCCTTGGAGCTCTTCTAAAACTAGGTGAGGAGGAGGAGGATGTTTGGCTTGGTAGGGTGGGAATTGGGCCTATAGTCTAGGGGGGGAGGGCAAATTGACAATGGGAAAAGAACTGTGGGAGCTCAAGGGACAGGAAGCGGAGCATAGACTGTCTCGGGGTATGTGGGGAAGGCCTTGGGGAGGGCCAGGAGAGGTAGGCCTACGCTAGGCCCCCAAGGGTCCCCCATCCCCAAGGCATCCTGTGCTCCAGACCCAGGCATTTGCTTAACGATTCATTGGGAAGAACAGGAACAGGGAGGTCATTAGGTGAGATGCTTCAATAACAACCATCATAACATGCAACTGTAACAGCAATATCAGTTACAGTGATATCTCAAGGACTATCTGTACAATGGAATACAAGTTTCATAACTTGGCTAGGAGGGTAATGGAAATAGTGGTTCACGATACCCCTAACAATATTGCTTTACAAAACACCGGGTTTAACTATGACTATATTATGCCAAGCTTCATGGACCCTAAATAAAAGATTTTTGTGCTGATGCATATTTCCTTTTGTAATGGAAGTATACAAAGGAAACAATACATGTTGTTGGCACTTGCCTATAAGAATACATTTCTTGAAATTTTGGCTAGAATTGTCTTGTTCTACCAGGTGTGTGCCTAACTGAGAAAATAAAAGCCACGGTGCTTATGACACCTTCATTTGGTGAGTGGAGAGAGTTGTGTGTTTACCTTTGGCTTTATTCCATACAAGTGGAAAGATTTGCAGTTTTGTCCTGTTTATTGGCTGCTTGGAACAGATGGGATAGGTAGAGCTGAAATCTATCTAGTGTATTGAAAATTTTAAAAGGAAAATGCTATATAGTTTGCATTCTTTTATATTTATTTATTTATTTATGGAGGAAAACCAGAGAACGTACACAGCCCTGCTCCTTTAAAGGGCTATCTCCATTTACATGAGTTCAAAAATTTGTATCTGAATTGATCAATTCAAAATTAATTTAAATTGAATCTCTGTCTGAAAGGGATGAGGAGTTAATTGCTCATTTAACTCCCAACAATCCTAAGTGATCAATGAGAGAGCTGGAGTGGTGTTCTATAGTTAAGATGTTGAACTGCTAAGAGGTTCTAATGTAGTCTCGCCAAGGAACTATGGGCCAGTCACTATCCTTAGTCCAGTTTCTCTCACAGGATTGTTATGGAGCAGAAGAGATCTTGTACTATGCTTAGATACATACACATATCAATTCAAATGTTAAACATAACAAAAAATATAGGTGCGTGTTGTGGTCCAGCAGGAGCTGTTGTAGCTGCCACCAGACTCCGACAGCGAGGGGCTTTATGAGTCGGCTCTGGAGGATGTGGAGGATCCTGGACAGGGTTCCGACTCCGAGCAGGGCACAGAGAGGATGGTTGGCCACCAGGAGGCACATGAGCCTTGGACCAGTGGGGAGGAGACAAGGGAGAGTGAGCCAGATGACAGTAGTGAGTTGTTCCTGGATGCACGGTATCGAACAGCTAATAGGTGTCAGGAACAGTTGCGCAGTTACAGGAGGTAATTGCACTCACCTTGTGGTCATTAGGCTTCTCTCCAGACTATAAAAAGACTGCTTATGCACACGCCCCTCTTGCAGAAGTCAACGCATTGACTAAAAGTTAGAGAACTTTTGTAATTAGCTTGGCAGGCTGGATTGCTGCCAAGGTTTGTCTGAGTTGCTGCCAAGGTCCTTATCTGTTTGTTATGCTTAGCTTTCAGCCACCAAGGTTTTGGTTTCTTGCTATTAAAGCACATTCCAGTTAAGCTTGGCTCGGCATTTGTTACTGGACGGAGGAGGGGGTCAGAACAGGGACGTATAGATCAATCCCCTTTTGATGTATATGTTTACTCTGTTGTAAATTCTCTTCAATTCTATGGTTCTTTTAAATAAAGCAATTTTAAATTATAAAGCACATTGTACATTTGATTTTAGAATGTTAAATCAGATGATTTTTAGCTATTATATTCCATACTTCCAGGCTTTAATAATATTTGTTGGAGCCCTAAATATAACAGTTTAGGATAGTACCGTGTTTCCCCAAAATAAGTGCTTGGCCTTATTTTTGGGGCGGTCTTAATATTTTTAAGGTGCAGGAGGCAGCAAGCATGATCACCTCATAGCTGCTTCTGTGTTGCAATATTTTCGGGGAGGGCTTATTTTAGCGCATGCACTCAAAAGGCTGATTGGGCTTATTATCCAGGGAGGTCTTATTTTGGGGGAAACAGGATATGCCTGGAAATAACACTCTTGGTTAGGGTTAGGGTTACATCCTTCAGTATAATCCCTTTCCCTAAATGTCTCCTTGAACCTCCAATGGGCCTATAAAGTTTATTAGATAATAAAATCAGTGGATAGCTAAACCCAATGCTTTATTTGGCAGTGTGCCCAACTGGTTACAAAAAAGACAAAGATAAACAAAATAGTAGAGAGCATTTGAGGAGGGGGTAAGGGGAAAGAGGAATAGCATTCTGATAAATAAGTGCTTAGTAATTAGTTCCTCATATATCAGCCGTATTCTGCAAGAATACTAAAACAAGTTCCCAAAATTCCAAATGTGCCTTCTAGACCAAAAGATTATTCATGAACAAGATTAGAAGTTGCACACATTGATATTAAGTGGAGTGTGTGTGTGTGTGTAAATGGGGATGCGCAAGCAATATTAAAAAAATCTTGGGCAGTACTGGATTAAGAGGTAATGTTTCATAATGACACATAATATTTAGAGCACCACACTGTACTGGAACTTCTGAACAAAAGGGACAATAGAGCAAAATATGACCACCTTTCTGCAGATTTTTTTCAGATTAGACTGCTAATCCCCATATCTGACTTACCTGGGTAGTTAGATAAGGAAATATATTACTAAATCAATGCTCTTGGCCAGGTAGAATGGTCTGCAATAAAATGTATGTGATTGACTCCCCAACTAGGCAAGATCAAAGGTGATGTTAAATAAAGAGTTATTTATTTCACTTCAGCATAGATGATGGTGAATCATTGAACCCTGCTAATGTGAAGGATGTCTGATGTGGCATAAACAGTATTAGTAAATACTTAGCTGATATAAAAGCTTTATAAATACCACTATTACTATGTTGGAAGCTTAAATAGTCCATTTTTTTCTGAATTTGCTTGATCTCTGCGTTGGCATTTTTAATGCCAAGTGGGATCAAAAGTTCATCAGAGAAACCACAGTGTCTAGTTCTCAAATATACGTTTCTTTCTCCGGGATGATATACTCAGTGGGATAGGGATTCTGGATGAAAAGCCAATTTTAGCCAGCGTTACCTTAGCAGTTTCATGTCTGGCTCTATGGACACTATCCTAGAGTTCAGACACAGAGAAACTGAAGACATCAGGAAAGAAGGCTGTTAAGAATTTGATTGCATTGTTTTTTTAGATGTTTTAGATTTTTGTAAATAGTAAACTATTCTAGAGCAATAAAGCATACAACTGAAAAGGCTGTATGAGCCTAGATTTTCTTGAAAATTCCTTATAAATAGTAGATCAGGTTAGCTCCCTCTTTATTAATGTTCTGAGATCTATAAAGACAGAGATATTTCAGACAGATATTCCTTGCAGTTCTTATTTTATCCTTCCATCTCAACTTCTGTTTCTGTTTGTATTCCTATATCTGATTGATGCTATTTTTCTAGTTTTTAGAGAAGACTTGTGCTATGGTTATATTAATTGAAGTTTATATTCTATGAAAGTCACCAAGAGTCTAATTGTGGCAGGGTAGAGATTCAAGAACATAAGGCAAAAAGATTTTGTTAGACTTTTTTTAAGCAGGAGTTTTACATTTAGCTTGATCCTCAAGTTCTGTGAAGAAGAAAATAAAGAGCTGGAGGAGAAAGAAATAAACAGGAATGAAAAAATGGAAGACAGAATTCCTGAGAGTTTTTTTTGCTACTTATGCAAAATAAAAAAAAGTATTCTAATGTATTCTCATTAAATGCTAAATGTTTTCAAAATCTCAGTCTTTTGCAACATGTCATATCCTAGTACCGTGATGGTGAACCTATGGCATGCATAGCACAAGTGGTACATGGAGCCATATTTGCCGGCATGCGAGCTGTCAGCTCCAGCGTGCACGCGGACACAGCCAAGTTGATTTTTTGGCCTTCAAAAGGGCCCGGGGATGCCATTTTCGCCCTCCCCAGGCTCCAAGAAAGTCTCTGGAGCCTGAGGAGGGTGAAAAACAGGCCCAATAGACCTACCAGAAGTTTGAAAACGATCCGTTTCCTGCTTCTGGAAGACCTCTGATAGGCTCATTGGGCCCGTTTTTTGCTTTCCCCAGGCTTATAATATCTTATGTCACCTGTATGTATATAAAAATACATCTATGCCACTAGTTGAAGTGATTATTTAATGCAGTTTGCAAGGAGTTAAAAAAGCATAAAACTGCAAGAAAACTACATTATTATGCTTGCAGAGCTGCATGGAATGGCATTTCATTACAGTCAAGTGTTAAATTACAGTATTTCTGATGTAAGGAAAATAAAGGTTTTATCAAGCATTACAAAATTGGTGGAGAGAAAATATTTCTGCACAGGAATTAGTAAGTAGTCAGTATGTGGACTGTAACATAGCAATCATAGCATGTGTATTTTCTTTGTAAGTTCATGTATTAGTTTTGTGTGGGAAGCTCCAGCTCAGTGCAGCCTCTCAACACAGCTGTATGCAAGAATATATATATTCTTTTATATAAACAGCTGCTCTTTGGCCAGCAGGAACAAATTCTTGTTGGGCTTGACTTAAGATAAAAAACATATTATTCTTTTGATTTTAAGATATATGAATGAGAAAAATTGTGGGTATGTTATACGGAAATTAACAATGTTACTGCTTATTAACTCAGACAGTTTATTTAAATTACAGATTGACACAGTTCAGAATAGTTGATCTGTTGTTTATTTTAGAACCTACTGCAACTTTGGCACATGTGTGAGCAATGCTTAACTTAAATTAAAGAAAATAATGCTAGTGTTATCATTTGGGAATAGGGAATTGCCATTTCTTGTTGGTATTGGTCTTATCTGCAAAATGGCACCAATGGAGCCTGGTTTTCCTAAGGCCCCTTAAAAAGGGATTTGTATAGAGACAAATATACAGAGAATCTCCAGGTGATCAGTTAAAGCTTGGTTGAATTAAATCAAAGTAGTTAATTACCAAAGAAAGCAAATGAATTATTTCCCAGCAGTTGGCAGTAGTTTAGAATATGAATTGGAATGACTAAGCTGTTTTGTTGATTATGTATTAAAATTATATCCATAGGCTCACAGGCAGCAATTGAGTCAAAATAAGGTTTTGATAAGCAAGGTATTAAATGCAGTATGTATGTACCCCATACCAATCAAATGATGCTTAAAATAAAGAACCAATGAATTTTTTCCATGATATTAATTAATTTGAGCAGAAGCAAATTATAATTCCCAGGACATAAGTCATTTTCTCAGCATACAGCTACAAGAATAGTGTTCTTGACAGCAGACACCAATATTTCAGCAAGCTGTTAGATTAGAATAGACAATAAAACATTGCATTTTTTACCCAGAGTTTGCCAGAAGGTTATGTGGAATCAACCGATAACATCTTTGAATGGATAACTTGTAATATGTTAGCAGAAATTCAAACTCAATATAGTTTAGCAACAAGTAAAAGCTCCTCCCCCTCCCGACCAATCAATAGATGTCGGTCCTTAGAGGTAGGCAAGATCAAGAAATAGAGGCAACAGATATTATAGGGATTACCCTATATCAGTGATGGCAAACCTTTTTTGGCTGCTGTGCCAAAAGCTGGGGGAGCACAAGGGTGTCATGTGCTGGCATGCAACACCCATAATGCTATGTGCGTGACCCTCCCCCCAGCGCGTGCATGTGCGCGATCAGCAATACCCCCTGCTTTTTGTGTGGTTTTTTCACCCTTCCCAGGCTCCAGAGGCTTTCTAGGAGCCTGGGGAGGGCGAAAACAGCCCCCACCCTCCAGACGCCCTCCAGAGGCTTCCCTGGGCAAAAAATGGACCTATCGGGAACCTGGAAGTTTGGGAATAGTGACTTCTGGTTTGTCTGTAGGGCCGGTTTTCAATCTTTGAAGCCTTCAGGAGGCTTCTTTGAAGGCTCCGGAGGTTGAAAATTGGCCCTACAGCCAAACTGGAAGTCACTTCCGATTTCCTTGTAGGGGCGTTTTTTGCCCTCCGGAGCCTTCAGGAAAGCCTTCTGAAGGTCCCTGAAGGCTCCGGAGGTCAAAAATCGGCCCTATGAACAAACCAGAAGTCACAATTCCTGAACTTCCTGGTTCTCCATAGATCTGTTTCTCACCCTCCGGAGCCTTCAGGCCAAACGGAAGTGACTTCCGGTTTGTCCTGAGGGCAGTTTTTCATTGTCCGGAGCCTTCAGGAAAGTCTCCTGAAGGCTCCTGACGGCGAAAAACGGTCCTACGAGCAAACTGGAAGTCTGTTCCTGAACTTCTGGTTTGCCCTTAGGGCTGGTTTTTCGCCCTTTGGAGGCTTCAAAGGCCTCCAAAAGAAGGTCAAAGTCAGTTGGCCAGCGCGCACATATGCGCTCGCCAGCTGACGGCAACGCCTGACAAACAGCTCCGCGTGCCATTTGTGGCACATGTGTTGTAAGTTTGCCATCATGGCCCTATATTATTATAGGGCAGAATAATAGAATCTTGAGAATTTGTCAGTTTCTCTCTGCCCCATCTTGTAATACCATCTGTATGAAGCAAAATCAAGGCAGGGTTATTTTGAGTTTCTTTTTCATTCTGTCCCCTTTTTTAGGCCTGAGTTATCTTACTTGTCTCTTCCCTTAATAGCTCATTGCCCTCTAGGTCTAGAACTATAGATCTGTACTGCTTCACAATATGTTACTAAGGATGTTTTCTTAAACAAAAAAACTCAAAAGGCAGACTAGATGGATCACTAGGTCTTTTTCTCCCATCAGTTTTCTGTTTCTGTGTTATAAGAAACTAGGAGTGGAGTTTTGTATGGAATGAGACTTAAACCTTGTTCCAGTACTGACCAAAACTTTGTAGACTCTATATCAGGCATCCTGATCTTAAATTTCAGCACAATTTTCAGGAAATATTCAGTTATCTGGATTACTTCTGAGAATCTAACACCTACTTTTATTGTAGCTCCATTTTTACAGAGATTTAGAGATTTAGAGATTTATTAATATTTGTAGGCCGCCCTTTTCCCTGAGGGGACTCAGGGCGGCTCACATAAAATAGGGGAAGGGGAGATACAGACATTAAGATAAGACATATAATAAAATAATAAACAACATACATTCATCATTCGGGAGGGGAATTATCCTTGTCCCCAGGCCTGACGGGCGAGCCAGTTTTTCAAGGCTGTGCGGAAGGCCTGGACGGTGGCGAGGGTGCGAATCTCTACGGGGAGCTCGTTCCAAAGGGTCGGGGCTACTACTGAGAAGGCCCTCCTCCTTGTAGTTGCCAGCCGACACTGGCTGGCCGATGGTATACGGAGGAGGCCTAATCTATGTGATCTTATTGGTCGCAGGGATGTAATTGGCAGAAGGCGGTCTCTCAAGTATCCAGATCCACTGCCATGTAGGGCTTTATGGGTGACTAATAGCACCTTGAAGCGCATCCGGAGATCGACAGGTAGCCAGCGCAGCTCGCGGAGGATAGGTGTTATGCGGGTGAACCGAGGTGCACCCACAATCACTCGCGCGGCCGCATTCTGTACTAGCTGAAGTCGCCGGATGCTCTTCAAGGGCAGCCCCATGTAGAGCACGTTGCAGTATTCCAGCCTAGAGGTCACAAGGGCCCGGGTGACTGTTGTGAGAGCCTCCCGATTCAGGTAGGGTCGCAACTGGCGCACCAGGCGAACCTGGGCGAATGCCCCCCTGGTCACAGCCATTAAATGGTGGTCAAACGATAGCTGTGAGTCCAGGAGGACTCCCAAGTTGCGAACCCTCTCTGAGGGGTGTAGAATTTGACCCCCCAGCCTGAGTGATGGAATATTGGTCGAATCTCTGGGAGGGAAACACAACAGCCACTCGGTCTTTTCTGGGTTGAGCACGAGCTTGTTAACCCTCATCCAGTCCATAACAGCTTCGAGGCCGCGGTTCATCACGTCTGCCGCTTCATTGAGTTGGCACGGGGCGGACAGATACAGTTGAGTATCGTCCGCATATTGATGGTATCTAATCCCGTGCCTGCGAATGATCTCACCCAGCGGTTTCATGTAGATGTTGAATAGTAGGGGGGATAAGACCGAGCCCTGAGGCACCCCATAAGTTAGGGGCCTAGGGGACGATCTCTGCCCCCCCACTAACACCGACTGCGACCTGTCCGAGAGGTAGGAGGAGAACCACCGCAACACGGCGCCTCCCACTCCCACCTCCCGCAGTCGTCGCAGAAGGATACCATGGTCGATGGTATCGAAAGCCGCTGAGAGGTCGAGGAGAACCAGGATGGAGGAATGTCCTCCATCTCTGGCCCTCCAGAGATCATCGGTCAATGCGACCAAAGCGGTTTCTGTGCTGTAACCGGGTCTGAAGCCTGACTGGAAGGGGTCTAGATAGTTTGCTTCCTCCAAGGACCGCTGGAGCTGGAAGGCCACCACCTTCTCAACAACCTTCCCCAGAAAGGGGAGGTTGGAGACTGGACGATAATTATTAAGGATAGCTGGATCCAAAGATGGCTTCTTCAGGAGGGGTCTCACCACCGCTGCTTTCAGTGCGGCGGGGAAGTTCCCCTCCCGAAGTGAGGCGGTGACAACCGCCTGGATCCAGCCTCGTGTCACCTCACTGCAGTTAGTAACTAACCATGAGGGACACGGATCCAGTACACAGGTGGAGGTACTTACAGCCCTCATGGCCTTGTCCACATCCCCGGGGGTAACGTCTTGAAACTCAACCCAGAGTTGTTCAAATTGATCCTCCTGTGCCTCGGCTGGAGCTGCAGGGGTGGAGTCCAAGTCCGACCGAAACCGAGCAATTTTGTCCGCTAAGAATTGGGCATACTCTTCGGCTCTGCCCTGCAAGGGTTCCCCCGCTTCCCTTTTGTTCAGAGCTGTAACATTTGCTAGTACTGTGCTGTGCTTTCAACCAGCCATGTTGTATCATCTTGTGAATCACCCAAGAAGTGTTTTTCAACATTGGCAGCTTGAAGATGTGTGGACTTCAAATCTCACATTTCTACAATCTATTCTGGAAGTTTGAAGTCCATACATTTTGTCAAGGTGAGAATTTTTTTTGCTTTGGAAGAAACTCTATTCATCTTTTCCTAGAAGCCACAAATCTTTTATTTAACCTGGCAGATAAATTCTCCCCAAAATATGAATGTAGGGAGGGAGCACTACCACTACAAGGACAACTGGTAGAGAACACACTTTTTATATGGACAGATTCCCCTAGTTGTGATTTTGTCCTACTTGTGGTTGGGATTCTGTAATGCCATAATGTACTTTCCCAATGCATTATATCAAAATACATATTTTGCATCCAAATGAACGTGGGGTATTTTATTAGAGTTTGTGAAGTATATTGCAGTCTGTTTAGTTGTTTTCAAATGAAATGCTGTTGCTGCTAAATCGTTGGCTTGTTTTTAATCTCATAGCTGGCCTAGAAATCAGTCCCCTGTGAGTCCTACCTTAGGCACGAATGGTGGTTTATCTCTCAACTCAATCAACTCACAGGGTTGTTGTGGAGGAAATAGGAAGAGGAAAGAGTATTATGTATAAGTATTGAGTTACTTATAAGGTAATAAGGATGAGATAAAAATCAAATAATAAATTAGTAGTTTTTTACACTACACTTCTAATCTTTGGAGTATATTTATTCATAGTTAACAATAAGCTAAGCATATAGTTCTATTAGCTTTTCTTAGTCGTAAAAATGCTTTGCAAATGGTTTATAATTTTTGTTGTTGTTTCTTAAAGGAAAACGCCAGATCCATCATTTAGGGAACCAGCTGCAACTAAATCAACATTGTCTTGATACAGCTTTCAACTTTTTCAAAATGGCGGTGAGCAAGCACTTAACCCGTGGGAGGAAGATGACCCATGTCATAGCAGCATGCCTCTACTTGGTCTGTAGGACAGAAGGCACTCCACGTATCCTTTCATCATTTGGCAATCAGACCATTTCAAAATATCTTGGATATTTCTAGAAGTTTATGAATAGAAGATTATTTTCATAACTGTTAAAGCAATAGGAAACCATTCCAAATTGGATAAATGTAAACAATTGATGGAGATAATTAATTCAAAAGTTTGTCCTTGGCGTTAAATCTCTGCTTCTGCTGAGCAAATGGCTTATTTTGAATGTTTGTACCTTATTCTGCTTTAATTTCATAAGCCTGCTTTTCCTGTAGCATTTTCTTGTTCTGCTAGATTTCTGTGTATTTTCCACATTATTCTTGTTAATAGTGAAATTAGATTCTGATGTCCAGACAGATAAGACATCAGGGTAATTTGGGACAAATATGAAGACCATATTCTTTACAAAAATATAGTAAGCAAAAAATAATCCTGCAGGAATCTCATTGAGTTGAGGGTGAAAAAAATCAATCAGGAAAAGAAAACTGCAGATACAAAAGTAATATAAACAACTATAGGAAATATTATAGAAGACAAAATAATAATAATAATAAAAAAGATGTGTTGTGCCTAACACATCAGAAGTTGTGAAGAATAAAAAACATATATAATAAGGAGGAGAGAACAGAGAAACTAATTGTGGTTGTGTGGCGAAAGTGAATTTATTACATTCTCCTTGATTTATTACATAATCTATGGAAAAATGTTATTGATCATCCACTCATAGAAAAATTGTAGGTGGTTTGGCTATTTCTGCTTTTTAAATTCTCCTTAATCCACAAACCATTCAGAATATTAAAATATTTTCCTCCCGTTGATTGCACCATTTCTGAGGTTAGATATCTTTTTCTCTCTACAATTCTAAGGCCTTCCAAAATACTCGAACTTGCACACAAGTTCATGCATCTAAGGGTTGTTAGATATGGCTCTTAGGGCCAGAGTCAATCAGAATGGGAGGTCTCCAGAGCACTGCTGAAAAAGTAGGTGGTAACATGGCAAGAATGCCTAGATGACTATTAATATATCGGAGATTGACAGAACCTTTCTTTCTTTCTTTCTTTCTTTCTTTCTTTCTTTCTTTCTTTCTTTCCTTCCTTCCTTCCTTCCTTCCTTCCTTCCTTCCTTCCTTCCTTCTTTCTTTCTTTCTTTCTTTCTCTTTCCTTCCTTCCTTCCTTCCCTCCCCCCTCCCTCCTTATGACTTTCTACCTTTTACAGCAAACCTTATAGCTTGTTACAATTTTTTTTATAAACCAGGGGTGTCAAACTCAGGCCTGCAGGCTGGATATGGCCTGCTGGGTGCTTAAATCTGGCCCGCAGGCCCTCCCTAGAAACAGCGAAGGACTGGCCCATGGTGCCTCTGCCAGTGAAAACAGAGTTTGGGAGGACCATGCGTGGGTCTCCTGGGCTCCATTTTTACTGGCAGAGGGCTGCAGGAGGCCGTCGCAACTGAAAACGGAGGCTTGATGAGTGATGTCAAGCTGGCCACACTCCCTGCCCCCCCCCACCCCAGCCCCCCAAGGTCAAACACAACTCTGATGCGGCCCTCAATGAAATTGTATTTGACATCTCTTATAAATTATTGTATCAGCTTTTCTGGAGAAAAGCACTATTCAGTTCCACATCAAATAGTGTTTTTCCCTAAGTAAATGCATTTCACATTAGAAAGCAAACTTTGTTACAATTCATTTGTTTTACATTTATTTTAAAATTCGAAATACATTGATTTAAGATTTGTTTTGCTGCTTTGCTTTAAAATATTTGAAATATAGAAGCAGTTTTAAATATTCATTGCCACTAGTGTTGTGAAGAGTATGAAATATGCACTTTACAGTGCATATCACAAATAGCCCCCTGTATTATGTTGCAAGTGTGTTCTGTAAGACTTCACATAGTTCTATTTACCTGCCACGTTGTCAGGTGTCTGGATTTATGTAGTGCCATGCATAATGTTAGCTGCTTGTGAGGAGGACCATTTTTTCATATGGCAGGTCAGCTTTTGATCTACCCAAGATAATTTTTGCAGGTGTGAGATATTTTTCTTGCTTTTTTATTCTGTATTTTTGTCTATAGTTTGACTGGTTTTTCCACTTTTATAATTTGGATAATAAATTGAAATTCTGTATAAGTAGTAATTACCAGTTAGCTAGAATATTTTAGTTAGGGTTTCTAAGGGGCAAACAACAAAGTTTCCTCAGTTAAAAGAGAAATGTCTTATTTTAATAAGAGATAGCATTGCAGAAGTTTCAAGCAGACTTTTCAAAAGAGAGCCATTCATCATTTAAAAAATATTTCCATATGTCTAGCGGTGCGGCTGTTATATATAACCTCTTTTTTGACAGGTGGAAATATTTAAAAAATATTTTATGAAATAATATTAGCATTTTAATATTATTTTATTGGCATAAACTGCTTCAGTTTTCCCCTTGCATTTATCTTGACATCTGGTCCTCAGAAAGAGGTAGTACATGAGAGAGGCCATCTGGCTTAGTGATTTATGTGATTCTGTTACATAAACTCAAACGGTTAGTGGAATGGATGATAATTTTGTGAACATGGGCAAGCTGGATATATTAGAATGAATTCACTTGTACAGAGTTCCACTTAATATTCCTGCTTCCTTGCTTTTTCCCAATATGTTTGCTGCTTTTGTTGTTGTGGATATGTCATTTAATTAGAATCAGATCTTATGGAGAATTAGGGAAGCAATCTCTCTTTCTGGGCATCTAGATACTTGGAAGCATACCTATAGAGAAGGGAATAGTAATTTAATGGTTTTCATATTGAAAAGCTCCATGCTCAGCCTCTAGCACAAACTCGATTTCATTGAGGGGCGCATTAGGGTTGAGTGTGACCTCAGGGTGAGCATGGCCAGATCGACATCATTCATGTTGGGGGTGTCTCTGGTGGCCCAAGCGCTCTGCTAGTGAAAATGGAACTCGGGAGGGTTATGCATGGCCCTACCAAGCTCCATTTTCGCTAGCAGAGG
The DNA here is from genome assembly GCF_009769535.1 of Thamnophis elegans. Classification (NCBI taxonomy): domain Eukaryota; kingdom Metazoa; phylum Chordata; class Lepidosauria; order Squamata; family Natricidae; genus Thamnophis; species Thamnophis elegans. The sequence continues at coordinate 152,403,104 of NC_045541.1, read as the reverse complement.
CCCTGCAGGCTGATTTTTCACTGTCTCCAGGGCGCCCTGGGTGCCAGCACCCAGCAGGCCATATCCGACCCGCAGGCCTTGAGTTTGACACCCCTGCTCTAGTATCTCCAATTAAACAGATCAGAAATCAAGTAATGGACAAGATATTTGCAAAAGTTTTGGACAGCTGTTGCCAAGCAAAGTGGACTGTGATCCTGACAAAAAAGAATATTAGTAATGTACGGATGATCTTTGGGATCCTTGGAGCTCTCTGAGCTTGGCTATTTTCTTGCAAATGTTTCATTACCAAACTAGGTAACGAATCAGTGCTAGAAGAGAGAAGAGTTTGTTTTCTTTTTATATACTAGTGCCCTGTCAGTATTGGTGGGAGTGGTCTTGGTGGTTCCTTGATTAGGCTGTTGTTTACTGTTGCCTTGCTTGTTTGAGTTGGTATTTCTTTGATTGGGGCATGGTTTCCTTCTAAATTGTTGGCCTTGTATTGATCTTGATGTAAATCAGACTGTTGATGGCTGATTTGTCTGTGTACCAGTTTCCAGGAACTCTATAGTGGTTTTGGACTTGGCTTGTTCTAGGATGCTAACAGTTTCCCATGTTGTTCATAGAGATAAACAACATCTACATACCCTTCAAAAGAGACAATCAAAGAGTCAAATAGGGAATAAAAAGACAAAAACCTCTTCACCACTAGACAAATGGTCTGGTCTGTTGAAAGGTTCTTATGATTCTTCTATTACCATGCTTGATAATGCATCTTACTGTGTGAAATGAGGTCATATGCTTATTCCATGTATGTATGTATGTATGTATGTATACATACATACATACATACATATATATATATATGTCATGCATCTAAAATATAACGTCTATGAACTTGTATATTTATTGCATGCCTTCAGAGTATTTTTCTTTCTCCTTAATCCATATTTCTTTTTATCCAAATGCTGCTTGCTTTTTTGTCACCATTCATGAATATTAAGAATAAGAAAAAGGTCTCAGATGTGAAAGATGGTTGACCTGATGGCTTGAAAGGCTGTTATTAAGGTGCTTGTACTACGAAAGGGACAATATTCCACTGAATGAGAATAGCCTTTGTCTTTAATATCTTGGGGATGAAATACTTTTAATTCTTTGCTAGACTTTCAGAAAGCAGGTTCATCCCTAACATTTTCTTGTCTCAAGATAAGGTTTTGGGAGATGTCTTCCATTGATCAGTTGATCTGTTGGTTTTGGATCCTGATTATCTCTGCAATCGATTTTGTTGATACTCAACCTGTTCTGGGACTTGATCCTATTGGATTTCCCATCTACATTTTATTTGACTATTCTGAATGTGGATGACTTCTGGCCTAAAATTCTGTACAGTCCTTTTGCTGACTTCACTTGAAGTCAGCAAAAGGCTTCACTAGAAGTAGTTTTAGTGATAGTAATATGATCTGGAACATGCTGGATGAGGAATTCTAAGAACTGAATCCATAAAACTTAAAGTTGCCAAGGTTGTGAAACACTTGTCCAGAAGAAGGCTGCCTGGGTATTTTTATGTTTACATTTGCTCTCAACCTTGCATATGAGTTGAGATGTCTCCTCCAGTACAGCAAAATAGAAGCCTCAGATTTCATCTACACAGGTCTGTTTATCAACTAAACAACACATCTGTGAACCTATCTCTGACAGAGTTTGCTATGTAATGCTGAGGGACTCTTTGAAACAGATTTCAACAGACTGCATGAAGCTGTAGGGAAAAGGAGGAGGTAAAAGCTGTTATGTAAGCAGAAATATGCTTATGCAACCACAGGTATCACTTTGTCTGGTATTTTGAATGCTGTTTCTTTTGGTATACCTTTAATTTTTCATCATTTGCAAATGGAAAATTTATTGCATTGTTCCCCAGGCACTGTGATATTTACTTAGAACATTTTTCATATTGGAACAAAAGAAAACTGCCTTACTATACAGTATGCTTCATCTCACTCAGAGCTGTCTATTGTGACAAGTCTCCATGATCTTAGGAGAAATCTTTTCTAATTCTGGGACTTTATTTTCTTTGGAAATGGATTTTTGGGCTATCACCTGGTGTTAAAAGGATATAGGAAATTGCTTTCTATTACTGAGAATCTTTTCCATGCCAGTACTGTTTTTAAAATTTGGATTTTAACTAAAGAATGGCAATATGACTTCTCTCTGACCCTGCAGTTTCATTTCTGCATCATGCTGGGTGAATTACGTGCAGGAACTTGTGCTATGGTCTTAGCAGGAAAGTACTTGCTACTGCTTTCTGTGGCATAGCCAAATAAAGGAAGCAGCCGGGATCATTTGTTTTTAAAACTTTCAGTGGAGGTTCAGACAAGATGAACTAATAGTGCAGCTATTCTGCTAGGAAGTGTAAAGTCTGTTGATAGAAGATTTTTGAAATGTGTGTCAGTGAGATTTTAATTGTGCTTGTCCTTTTGCCTTTCTTCTTGGGATTAAGGATAGTGAGTAGTCCCTTTCTCATCTATCCTCATGCAGCATTTTTTAAAAATAAAAATGCCTTGGAAGTTAGGGCTAACTCTGTTAGTAAAATCATGGTCAGTGGCCAGGATCCTCCACCATTTTAAGGAAGATTAATAATTGTGGATAAAGTTTATAGATGTTCAGGTTGGATTGCATCCTGGGCTTAACTTTTTATTTATAAGTTGTTTGCTTCCTGGCTCCTGCTCTATAAACAGGCTGCTGTAGGAAACAGCAATACATGATAGTCCTATAAATCAGTGGTCCCCAACCCCCGGTCCGCGGACTGGTGCCGGTCCGCGGAGTACCTGGCACCGGGCCGCGCAGCGGCCGGGGGCCATGATCACTGCAGCTGGGCGCCGTGGCTCTCCTGCTGCGCCAGCCGCTCCTCTTCCAGCCGCTCGCCCAGCGCGCAAAGCTCCCGGCAGCGGCGCCACAGCTCCTCGAGGCGCCGGCGGCTCTCCTGGTTCTGCGTGCGCAGCTTGCGCAGGTCCTGTTGGCCCAGGCGGCCCCCTTCCAGCTCCTGCAGCGCCCGCAACTCGGCCTCGTATCGCTCCAGGCTCTGCGCGCAGCTCCAGCTCAGCACCAGCGCGTAGTCGGAGGCCAGCTGCCGCTTCTCGGAGCGCCCGGCCCGGAGGACGCGCGGGGCAGACAGCAGCGCGGCCGGCCGCTGCTTGCGCGCTTCCTGCAGCCCTTCGTGCTCGGCCAGGAGCTGCTCCAGCAGCGCCTCCAGAGCGGCGCAGTCGGCCCACAGCCCCTCCAGCTGCTGCTGCCGCCGGGCCAGCTCGGGCTCCAGGCGGCGGAGACGCAGCTCTCCAAGTTGCGCGCTCAGCCTCTCCAAGCTCTCCAACTCGTGGCGCAGCGCGTCCTGCTCCAGCTTGCCTTGAGGTGATCTCAAAAAAATAAGCTAGGTTGGATATGACTGGGATAAGATTTCCAGATGTTGACTTGGCTCAAGTCACCGGTTCCTTTTTCTTGCTGAATGAAAACTCCTGCATCATGGTTGTATGTAGGATGTATTTAGAAAAATTCAAGATGGGAACCATCTTGGTTTTTATGTGATGCAAATAAAAGAATAAATAGGCTTTTAATTTCATAGTCATGGCTATTACCTTGACATTTTCGATGTCACTCTGACACCCCTGTCCCAGATAATTTGGTGAATGGACAGAGAGGCTACCAGCTAGTAGTAGGCTGGCTTGAATGCACTTACTAAGAAAGGATTCACAGTGAATTCAATGAATAACATTTTTGGGTGATCATCAATCTGATGGGAGCTATATATCTATTGCAGCATTTACCTGCAAATTTAGAGGAAGTCCAGAAAGCGATTGCAATCTATTTGGCATATATTTACAATCTGATATATAAACAATCAATGTGTCGTCGCGAACAACGCCCCCCCACCCCTGCGCGCGCTCAGCGGGCCACGGTAAAATTATCACAGGCTGACTGGTCCGCGGCGATAAAAAGGTTGGGGACCACTGCTATAAATGATCTAGCAGTGAGGACAGTTTAAAGTAACCAAGTGACATAGGGAGCAGCAAGTTAAGCCAGGGCCCTCACTCATTGCCCTGATCTGGGCCACCCAACCTCTAGCAACTACTACTAAATGGGGAAAAAGTTTCATGATAGAAAAAGGATGAAGTACTGATCAAAAATCTACCTTTCTTCCATTTTCTATGGAATAGTGAGATATACAATGGAAAGTCAAATTGATTTCCCAGTGACTACATGGACAGAGTCATGCAGTTTACTTGGCACGCTCTTTGCTTTTTTCTAGGATGGTTTTTATAGTCTGCCAGTTCAAAGGCAGCCTTTTCCTTGTTGGTCTCTCATTTCTCACTGCTTAGCTTCCAAAACCAGACAAAAGTCAGAAAGAAGCTGCTACTTAACTGTTCTTACAAGTAATATATTACAATTTATTTGCTTGTTCTTTGTGGCTTAAATGGTGTGTGTGTGTGTGTGTGTGTGTGTAAGTAAGTTTCTCTACTAAAGGCCAACATTCTTGTTTTGGATGTTTAGCATGTTTTCCAAATTTGGTCTTTCCAAATTTCTTATAGATAGAGAAGTTTTATAGGCTTCACAAGTATTAATTCAAATGTCTTGAACTGTTTCTAGGCTTGATTAAAATCAAGGAGTGGTTTGGATATTGCCACTGATTCTAAGCAGCATTCAGTATTTGGAAGAGGAGGGTTTTTTTTTTACTAGTTTCACCAGTTATTTGACAATATGTGGCTAAAACCATAATTGGGTGTCATATTATTTTCCATGTGCAATGTTTGTTTTAGAAGGGAAATTGTATTGAAAATGTCGGTGACAAGGGAGGGAACGATTAGGGAAATTGTTTTGAATAATGGAAGATTTGAACAATGGAAGATATTTGGCTTTATTTTTTCCCTTCTAACAACCTTTGTATAAGAGCTGTAACAGTGCAAAGCTAATATTTCCTACTTTTCTATATTCATATTTATTCTATCTATTTGGTGTAACCATGCCATTGCATCTGCAACAGAATAGTAATACTAAACTTTATAAACATTTTCAACATCCAGTTTATTAGTGTGTTAATTTGCTTATTGTATGTTCATGTCATAATTTTGCTGCTTCATGGATGGGTCATCAGGAGAAGAAAGGAAACTAACTGCACCTCAGACGTCTAGTTCTTTGAATTCTAAAATATTAGTAGGTGTTGGGGATACAAATTCTAGTATGCTTGAAAAACTAAATCTTTTCTTTTTTCTTTTAGGAAGAGGTATGAATTGAGGAAAAGCATTAATACTTGAAAGGATTTAGTTTTGTTTTTGTGTTGATTCCATCAGTAAGCATTCTTTCTTGTGAATAAAGTGTAGGCCTTTAAAATTAAATCAGACCCTGTGAACTGGCTTGCAGACAAATCAGACCATGAAAGGGAGAAAAAAAAGATGAATTGAACAGGAGCCACTGAATCCAAAACTTTTGAATTATTATCAGCATTGAAACATGTTTTATATTATTTCAAAACTATATTGTTTCTTAATAGACAATTAAAGAGTGTGATTAACAGATATGAACACACAATAAAGTCCCAAGAACTTTAAAAAATGGGAGTGCCTTATATTAACAAATCATAATTAAATAAACAATATTATGTTTCTTGTACTTGAGAATAATTCAGATATTTTTAATGTTATTTGGAGACTTAGAGATTATTTTAAAAGGATTTCATTATGTTTAGAAATATAAAATAATGGAAGGGACATAATGAAATTGATTTCCTCAATTGCTGCTTTGTTTTGGCTATCATAATTTGTTGGTATGGTTTTGGAAACAATAATATGGTTTAATGTTTTTCTCAATTACATTCCGAAATGTGTAATTTATTATTATATTATATGGATTTATTTACAATGGGCTACAGCAAAAAATAATACTCTTTATGAAGGAAGGACAGCACCACCCTGGTTTTATGTTCTTGGATTGGTAATATATATTTATTTTCTGCTCATGAGGATTGTTTTTCTATTGACTTAGTAGAAATGCTGATTATTGAGGTCAAAGTTTAATTTTGCCTTTAAAAGCTGACTGTTAAATAAGTGTTCTAATATGTTGTTCCTTTCCATAATACACACATGCACACACACACACATATATAAAGTATACAAATGTTTTAAAAATGTACATTTAAAATGTATATATCTATGCCATAAAAAATGTTATTGATTTTTGCACTTTTTGATGTTATTTAGTTTATGTCTAAAAGCCCAGAGAGCACCAAGCTGTCCATAGTTCAACACTGAGCTACCTGTATTTTATTGGTGCAGATTTATTTAAAACATTTGCATAGTGATCCATTTTAAAGCAAACTTGGGGGTGGCGTACAATGAAGAGTAAAACAATACACAGTAAAAGCAAGAAACAATAAAACAAACAAACAGAAAACCAGAAAAACCTGGCATGGGAGCCATACTTCTTTGATACAACCCAGACATTCCCTTCCCACTCTGACCTCACCTTATCCCAACAATAAGGAGTATGATCATGTTAATGCTGAATCAGATTTGTGGATACAATTGCTTTTCTACAAAATTCACAAATATTGTCTTTAAAAATCCAACGCAAATATCCTTGTTTGCAGGTTTAGGAAGAAGTAAACTTTAACCTTAGTAGTTCATTTGCATTGATATTGGCCTAAGATAAGCTGCAATTTTCTGTGGTGTATGTGTATGCAGTGGCTTATGAATGTATGCACTTACAACATAGGTTTTATTGGGATGAAAATGTATAGTATTGTAATTACTAAAAGAATATTAAGCTAGCATTGCAAAACAATTAAATCCAATGGAATGAATGTAGGAATGAATGAAGAAATAAATGTTATCCCCACTAGCACAGTCAGATTTTCTGAAAATGTGGGAACCAGAGTCACCTTGTAGGTGGGATAGACAGTATCAAAATTTAATAAATAACATAAATAATCTATAAATAGAAAGTAGCGGAACACTTGACATGGTGTTGGAGTGGTAGAATGTAAATTTTTAAAGGCAATAATGCCATGGAAATAAATCACATTTAATGAATGAAAGTCTTAATCCAAAGTATTGAAGAGAAATCCATTTTGGGAAAAACCAGTAGTGACAGAAATAGTTCATATAGATTCACAACCTCTAGTGTAGTACCTCTAGACATCCTTGTTCCCACAGATAACCTGCTTGTGGCTAGCCTGGCTTCATGTTTGATCAGAATGCAATTGGATGCATATTGGTACAACTCTTCTGTTGTACCAATATGCAATAGGCAAAAGGGATTACAACATTTAAGGTTAAAGGCTAGAGCAATTTTTAAAATACATACTTCTTCATTAGGAAAAAAGTGGATAATAAAAAACTAGCAAAACTGGCAAAGCAGGATGATTTAAGCCAGAATCATAACTGCCTAGTTGACTGTGGATTTTTTTTAATGAATGTGTGTGTATATTTTATTTAGGTTATTTTATGTAAAGAAACATCCAGAAATATCAGTTATAGAATAAGTAATACCTGGTTCAGCTGTAGTGACTGTGAGAAGGATCTTGGAGTCTTAGTGGATAATCCCTTAAAATGAACCTGCAGTGTGCTGCAGCTGCCCCAAAAGCCAACTTAGTCCTAGGTTGCATTAACAGAGGGATACAATCAATAACACATGAAGTGTTAGTAACACTGCAGACCATAATTGGAATATTGCATCCAGTTTTGGTTGTCACAATATAAAAAAGATGTGACTCTAGAAAGAGCAGAGAAATTTCCTGAAGTTAGAAAAATTAATCAGTGGAATGACTTATCTCCAGAAGTTGTGGATGCTCCAACACTGGAAGTTTTAAAGAAGAAATTGGACAACCGTTTGTCAAGTATAGGGTTTCCTGCTTGAGCAGGGGTTGGATTAGAAGACCTTCTTCCCAACTCTGTAGTTCTATAATCATCTCTTTGTGTTACCATAAAAAAATACAGTTCATTTGAAATCCCTGGGATTTTACCACTTGTCCTGCTGTTTGTATAGTACCAGGAATAAAGATTATTTTCTTTGTTATTTTTTCAGGGAATTAAGGATAGCAATTCATGTTTTTCATCCACTATTTTTTTACACTTAACAATGAGGCACAAAAGAAATCAATGCAGGAGACAAGACAAATATAGCTGTATCCAAAATGACATTATCCACAGTAGTTTGCATAGTAACTATGACTAAAGTGGGGTTTTGAGCTACAGTTTTTCTGTTTCTATACCTTAAACCATGGCTAGGCAACGACAGCCTTCAAAGCTGATCCTGTAAGTTTTGTCAGGAGGAATAGTAGGTTAAAAGACTTTCCGCAGTGACTGAATCTGTATGCATGAGGAGAGTCATATGTGAGAAATGTAAGATTTGGCTAAGCCAGAATTGGCCAAATTATATTATAGTTACTATAGTATTTAAAGTAAAAGAAACCAAGAAAGGGGAAAGTAAAGTCTCTTTCTTAGGCTGTTGAGATCCCTTTAAGGGCTCCAAAGAGATCTTTGCAACCTTTTTCCTTCCCCCCCACTTTAAAGGTTGTCTATTCCTAGCCAAACTGTCATATCATTCTCACAAAATTATAACATATGAAGGCAGAACGTTTGCCTTGGGCTAGGAGAGACACGTGGAGCTATTGTTTCTTGTAACTGTTCTCTGGAGCAGGCTGCATCAAAATAAATTGCAGCCTTTGTGCTGGATCACAGTCAAATTTGCAACAGGACAGTATGCAGAAAAGATTTGACTGCCTTTTCCCCAGCATATTGCTGGCAGCTATTATTTTGCTAGAGGCAAATGTTATGTAGAGACTGTATTTTTCTTTTGAAGAGCTTTAGTAAATGCATGCTTAAGTATCTCTTGATTTTTTAAAAAAAAACACCTGATTATGAACACATTTTATCTTGGAAATGAGACTGTTTGCCATCCTTGGAAAATTAAGTGGTCTAAAAGTTTGAAGGTACCTTTATTTTAGTAGAAATATATATTTAGCTGTCAATCAAAAAATATAGTCCCCGCAGTTGGTTTTGTTGAGAAAATTAATCCCTGGCCCTATAACACAGTAAAGTTTTGAACTGTAACATTTAATAGATATTTAAATTCAGCTACACTTTCAGTAAATTAGTTTGAGTCTTCAAACTAGGGATGCTTTCTTTGGGAGATTCAGATATAGATATCAGTGTCTGTGCTCGTGTACATTGGGATAAGTAAATAGCTTCCTAATGCTCCTATAAAGAAGTCTTTCTGCTTATGGAGCTATTACAGTGTAGAGAAGTATAGAGATGGCCTTGCAGAAGGTATTCAGCAGCCATTGGGTAAATACCAGTATAACCCTGAAGTGTGTGTTTGTGTGTGTGTTAGAAATGCAAGATTGCCCTGCCTTGATTCTCTTGCGTGTAAAAGAGGGGAGAGAAAATTTTGTTAGGCTTTTAAGATTCCGTAATTGTACCTTGCAACAATAAAATAGAGTTGCAATATCCTTGTGGAGTCCATTTTCTGATTTTGCTTACCCCTGTGCACAGAATAGCTTGCTCAAGCACTGTTACAACATCAGCAACAATTTCATATTTTTAGATAACAAACCTGCACAACTTGATTGTACAGTTAATGCAGCAGTTGGGACAAGACTTGCCTTAGCCAGGAGCAGTTCAAAAAGCTACTGCCTTGCCAGTATATCTTTTCTCTCATGGAATTTTACTGGAGAAGTTTGGAGGAGCCCAATATTAATTTCTAACCTTTATAGTTTAGTGTGTAAATTGTTCACTTCAGGTGTGCTTGCAAAATTTCCTACAGATAGCTCTTGGTGAGATTTAATTTTGAGTCTGCTGAAAGAAGAGGCAATCAAATATGCTGTGCCCCTCATTGAGCACATGACATTGTTGGACAATAATTACAGAAACTCATGCAAAGAATTAGACTTGAGAGGTCTAATTAATCATTCTTGATCAGAATGAAAAAGGGATATGAATATTTAGCTGTCTTTGATACCGGGTAGGGCAAATTTGAATAATAGTGTGCTGTTAAAATTATCTAATTGTAGTGAGGTCATCTCTACATTAAAATATTTCCTGATATTTTTTGGGAGGGGAGTTAATTTGTAGAATTATATGTAGATTACATGCTGATTTTTTTGAATCCATCTTTCCATTAAACTGACTCCTTTGAAAACAATCTTAGAATAAGTCTGCAGACAAAAACTTTTTGCCAAGATGGAAAAGTGCATGTTTGGCCTTCTCCAACTGGATTATATGGATTACTGGTTCTCTACCAAATGTGTACAAATGGATCCTAGAAAAGTTCAATCTCTGCTTTTAGGACAAACACTTAAAAAATAAGTAATGGGCTGCATTTTCCAGGCTTTGCAAATTGTTACAGAAAACAAACCTTAATTTTGCAAAGCGCTCAAAATCTATGTCACAACACCTAAAGAAAGGAATACTTGAAATATGTTTGTTTAAGTGCAAGCAACATTTCAAGATTTGAAAATTACACCACTATTAGTTCTTGAAAGTGACAATTCTGAGAATAGGTTATGATCAAACATAGCGCTTAAGCAATGTGTTCTGACAGTGAGAACAATTAATCAATGAAATAACTTGCCTCCCAGAGTTGTGGGTGTTCCATTATTGGAAGTTTTCATAAATGGACTGGTTAACCATTTGACAGGGATGGTGTAAGGTCTCCAGCCTTAAGGAGAGGGTTGGAGTAGAAGATCTCTGAGGTTCCTTCCAACCCAACTGGAACCAACATTTCCCCAAGTAATCATGTTCCTTTTTTAGGCTAACAAGATTTATGTTATGTATATTTACTTTTGTCAGACCAGTAGGATTCTCCTTTCCTTGAATGTGAATAAATTGTTACACTGTCTGTAAAATTAGACATTCTCTGATGAATTAATGCCCTAATTGCAATTTTGTGTTGTCTGGTTTTGTTTGAAACTGAAAATGATTCTTCATTTGTAGACTTCTTGTCAGTGATTGTAGTAAGGATTAACAATACATAAAGTTAAGAGGTATATTTACTGCTCCTTTTCCTGTTTACTATGTTTAAAAAAATCTTGCAAGCTTGTGCTGGTTACGCTATAATTCTTTTTTTTTATTTTGTTAAATGGGCATGAATGGGCTTGAGGAAGGAAAATTAATTTTTGTTATAAGTGGAGATTAACTGTTTCCCCCCCCCCTCCTGAACTATAGTGACCTTGTAGAGAGAAAATTGTTTTTCGAATTTTGTGTTTATTTTTAAGCTATGTTTTTGTTCTGAAGAGGAGAACAGAATCTGCTTAGTGGACTGTAGAACTGTATTTGAGTATTTGAGTATTTATTAAAATTTATAGGCCGCCCTTTTCCCTGAGGGGACTCAGGGCGGCTTACAATCACAAGGGAGGGGGGTGCAGTATCAAAAAAACAAAACAAAATGTGAACAAAGAAAAATAGTAAAACACAACTTTCGTTCAGCAATCAAACACTCGGGCGGGTGAATTGGGAACCTATCCCCAGGCCTGCTGGGAGAGCCAGATCTTGAGGGAGTGTAGTGGTGGAATTGAGTTTATATAAAAACAGACAATAGGCAATCTCAAAGCTCCTCTTTCACAAACTCTCTGAGTCTGCAAACGCTGTCTCTGTCTCCCGCCTTGGTGTTTTAAGTATACACTTTGGTGGTTCTACATTTAATGGCCTTCTCCAACCTACTGCTCTCCAGATGCTTTGGATGACCTCTTAAGGACTTTGTATTTGAAAAGGCTTTGTCTAATCATATAAAGTGATATAGGGTGACCCTTGATATTATTTCTACCGCTTTACAATGGATATAAAAAGTCTACACATCCCTGTTAAACTTCAACAAAGTATCAGTTTAAGGGTGTGTACCTTTATGCAATATGTTATGCAACTATGTTATTTTAAGTTTTTTATTATTTTCCCCGCCCCAAAATACTTCAGTTTGTTTTTCAAATGAATTCTGCAGCTTTTATGTTGTATTAAAGGTGGAAAACAATTGGAAATAATTTATCTTGGTCTGATTTTTTTTTAAATCTCAAAAACTTGGGATTTTAATGGGAGTGTGTAGACTTTATATAACTTTGTGTTCTGGACCTGAGCGAAATCTAGCAAAAAACAATGGAATTAGTTCTGTGGTAGAATTGCTCTGCCTTTACTAGTTATCATAGTGCTTCTGTTGTGTAATTGTTGGATTCTGTCTTGGCTATATTTCATTTTTTGACGAGTTTGGTGCCAGATTTTGGTTGGTACCAGGGTTTCTGATGTTTATTAATGTATCTTGTAGCCCAGAAAATAATGATGTTCTGTGCAAAGTAAATATACTCAGGTAAAATCCCTTTTTTATCTGTTGTATGAAGACTCAGAAGTTACATAAGCAGAAAAGGTTAATGTAACATTCTTTCCTCAACTACTGGATTTCTCAGTTATAGAACATCTTTTTGGTTTTATTGTTTTCCACAATGGGTAGAAGATATTGAATCACACAAATGTAAATAGCTAGAGTGGTGAGTAGTTGTGGTAAGGAATTAAATTGATTAGGCAGAAACAAGAGCTTTCCAAGCTAGAGAAAACAGTTACGTCAAAATAGATCAGAAGTCCCTCAAGAGCAGCAAGAAAAATATCTGTTGACACAAAATGGCAGGAGGAAAGGGTCTCTAGAATGTAAACTTCAGAATGCTTTACCCAGAATGTTTTAAGAGAGGGCTGTAAAGCTTTGTGAAGTGGTATATAAGTCTTAAGTGCTATTGCTAGTGGTATTACTATATAACCAAACCAATAATTGTAAAGTAGCTTTCCTGATTTTTGATACCAGCTTTTGGCTACATACCGGTACTTTTAAATAAAAGCCAGTATAAAAGATTAACTAAATGCAGTTTAAACATTTTTGGAATATTAGAATCTTGTTTAAGATATCCCAGTAAACATTTAGATGTATAGAGTGGATGAAAAGTGGTAGGTGGAAATGTTGCATGCAGAGCTCTGCTTGCCTACATGCTTTTCAAGAATAATAGACCTGAAGCATTGCCTGAAGCTGAGCAGTAATCTGCCTTGAGCTCTGAAGCGCTCTTCAGTGTTCTTCATTCAACAACTTTTATTTTTTGACAGCTTAATTCTGTAGCTCTTAAACTGGAGCTTATCTTGTAAATAAAGAAACCATATTGCAGATCATCTTTTCAAACTAGGGCCCAGAATAAAATAAATTTAGCAATGAGTGCGTGATTTCTCACTAAAGGTATTATTCAGTACTAGCTCTCCTGTCCCCACCCTACTTCCTATTCTTAAAAAAATATTTTTTTCTTTAATCTCCTTATTTTTTTTATTAAAAAAAGTCTTCTCATTTTCCTGTGTTTGTAGAGTTTCTGGTCCTTTTCCAACAATGTAGTTTATTCTTTCCATGACCCCAGAAAATCCTAGATAATGATTTTTTGACAATTTCCATTCTATACTGAGCTTGTCGATCAGAAAGGTCGCCAGTTTGGTGGTTCCAATCCCTAGTACAGGTCTCCTGCATGAGCAGAGGGTTGGACTAGATGACCTCCAAGATCCCTTCCAACTCTGTTACTGTTATTATTATTAAGTTGATCTTTTGTGCTATACTTTTCCTTTTATTTCCTGTGTGTTTTACTGGAAGGATATTGTTTTCTTCCAAGTAATCTTGGATACTGCTTGAATGCCTATGAGTAATTTAAACTTTGTAGGAAGCATGTTATAGAGCTGTAGTTTCCTGATATTCTTCCTTTTGATAGGTCTTTTTGAATTAGATAAGTTTTGCTAGTTATTAACTGGTAGCTGATTTCTCCTTTATGCAATATTTCATTACACTGGTTAGCTATAATTGAATATACCCTAGTCAGATATTTGAGTCAAAAGCCATGCGATTGATTATTTCCAGGATATGTCTAGTTTTTAATAATGTTCATTCAGTTTTTAACTATTTCTACTGTTACATTAGTTCTTCCATTTGATTTTTACTAAGCTCATCTTCAACCTCTTTTATCATCCAGCATTTGTGTTACAGATTTTTTTTGAGTTTCCATACATCTTTCCAAAAATAGACTATTTTCTTTTTGTTTGGTTTTCCACTTTTAGAATTTATATTGCCATTTATACTTCGGTAGGATCATATTATCTGATTGAAATAGCTGATTTTGCTTAAACTGGATGATTCATGTCACATAGTGTTCACTTTTTCCAGCTATTGAGGTTATTTGTTGCTAAAGCTTCCAATTTTTGTATTGCCAAGCCAGTATTTTTTATTGAACTTGTCTTGATCCATACATTCTTCAGCTTTTTCTCTTTTGTATTTTTAAAATTGCTTGCATCTGATTTTAATTTCTTTGTTTTGGCATCTAGCTGGCTCTTTTATATTGGGATTAAATATGATTTTGCTTTTGGTTTTCTAATTTTGACACTCATTTCTTTTGTAACCACCATTACTGTATTGTAGGCAAGCTGAATGGTCTGTTCAATAGATGTTACTTTAATCCTTTCCAGTGCCTTATTCACATTTTTTATTTTATTTTAGGTACTAGGTCTCTCTGGGCACAACTTTCAATGCGGCAGCCTTTGCATTTTCATCAGTAATTCTGCACATACCATAATTTTATCTTTTAATTCTTCTTGTCAGAGTAGATTCATATGTTTTGCTGTTTAATTTTGGAATGGAATCTAGATTTGACCTGGGGCTGCAAAATGGGTGCTGGAAACCTGCAAGTGACTATGCCTAGTGAATTGACCACCTTCCGAATAAAGGTTTGATGCTCTACTCCAGTGTTTTTCAACCACTGTGCCGTGGCACACTAGTGTGCTGTGACACAGTATAAGGTGTGCCGTGGGAAAAACACTTTATATATAGTCAATATAGGCACAGAGTTAAATTTTTTTAACATTTTCTAATGGTGGTGTGCCTCGTGATTTTTTTCATGAAAAAAGTGTGCCTTTGCACAAAAAGGTTGAAAAACACTGCGTCTACTCTACCATTACATTGTACTGCATGGACTTTTTAGTGCTTAAATGTATTACTATGTGGATGAGAGGGGGTTGTCTCCAAATTTGATACATAAATGGAATAAAAACATCTAACTTTGAATAATTCAGCCGATATTGAGCATGAACTCTTTCACTTACTATGCTTCTCTTTTTGATGCATTTGACTTACTAAAAATCATACTACATTCAATTCTGGCTTTGAGGATTGGCTGGGAATATTTTTATACTTGCAGATTAATTTTTCTTGGTCACAGAGCTTGAAAATTTTGCTATTGGTTTCTTTCCTTTCCTTTCTGCCAGCTCCCAATATTTTGATTTTGACATAATAATACCTTGCATGCTTTAATTTGGGCGCAATTGGACACAGTAGCTTGTATTGAGGATCATTTCATTGTAGTACAACCAATTGAACATTTGTAACCAGATCTAAACTTTGCTATGTTTAGTGTTCTTTTGTTCTTTATATAGTTTCTCTTGTGAAGGATATGAAATATCCATCTATAAATAGTTGCCAAATGGCCTTGCCCAAAGGAATAATATTGCAAACAAAAGGGGCTTGACTGTATAAGGGGCTCTCAGTGCTTGCATGGATAATATTGAACTGGATCCTATCAAGGGGGACAAATGTTGGTTTGTATCTTGCATTCCAGCCTGAGGAAAGACCCCAAAGAAGCCTTGCTCCAGCCTTGTGACCTTTCCTTTTCCAGCAAGTTTTTTAGAATGAAATCACTATTTCTGTGATTCATAAGTCTCCAACTTTTCATTCTCTCTCCCTCCCCAACACCAGAAAGCTTGCAAACAAAAAGAGTGTTTTTACAACTGCTTCCTCCTGATAATTGCTCTCACTCAAGCCAGCCTAGCAATAGCAGATCCCACATTTTCTCTTTGTTCAGTATTTTTGGCACCTAAACATTGCCAGATATTACTAGACATGGATTAAATGTTTGTGGTCTGAACTTTTCTTGTTCTTATTTATTAATGGGTCTCTGAATCTCCTTCAAAGGAAGTTGATGACTGATAAGATTTTGCCTTGCCTCCAAAATGTGGAAGCTACTCACTTGGGAGCTGCATTTAGCCTGTACTGTTTTTAATCTCAAGAATGGAGTTAAGCTTTTCCACTTCCATTCAGCCCTTTTGAGTTATTATAATAACTGTGGCCATTTTTGTAGGTTTTTAAAAGTTTATATTTGAACATTTGGTTGTCTTAAGTGTGGTATGACAGGCATAAATTGAAACAGTAAAATATAATGCAAGAAAAGCATAATTATAAATAATGCCAAATCCAGTCTAAACATCTGGCTGACTGTGTGACTAATCATCATCATAAAAAGAAATAAAAACAATCATTTTGTGCTCTGTATTTAATCAGCCAGTACTGTGCTAAGCCATTATTCATTCTTAGGGTTTGCATGTGTGCTAAGCAGTCTTTGCTATGGCAAACACCTTTTGAGGTGTTTGAAATGTTTGACTGTAGGATACATATCTTAATACAGAAAAATCTTAAAGTGAATATAAAGAGAAAACCAGATAATTTTCTTTTGGGCTTAATGAAAAAAGAGACCTGGAGAAAAAATTCAGAACTTTGATGTTATATATGTTGGCCACAGCAAGACTACGTTATGCGCAGAAATGGAAGGTCACCTCGATCCCCGTAATGGAGGAATGGCTACTAAAATTGATGGAGTTAGCAGAGATGGCTAAACTGACTTTGATCAAAGAAAAAAAATATAAATACTTTTATTTCTACTTGGAAACTGCTTCTGGACTTTGTGCTTGAGGTGGAACAAAGTGAAACTTTGATTTTTGGTTTTACCGATTAGTTAGATTTGTTGTTATAGAAATGGCTAGTTTATACTATTATGCAAAAGTAAAAAGTTGAGGTTTGGTGTTAATGCTTTATTCTATTGCACCAAAGAAAGTTGGAAGTCAATGCTTTTTTTTTTCTTTTTCTCCTTTTCTTTCCCTCACTTTTCCCTTCTCTTTTTCCTTCCCTATTTTTTCTACTATTTACTTTTGTATTTTCTTTGTATGCTATATTATAAACTATTAAAAGCTGTTTAAAAGAAAAAAAATGAAATAGAAATGTTTGTCCAACTGTTGATATGCTGAACTCTGCAACTGCTGGAATCTAGGCCTGGAAAGTCTAGGCCTGGGTACAGGGTAATTAAATAAACTATTAAGAAAGTATATATATGAGATGTTTTGAATGTTATGCAACTCAAATGTTTGAGTTAGAAACTGGTCACTTAATAAATATTTAAAATTACAGTGAGCTAGTTTTTACTGGTTTCTGGCAATAAATGCTCATTCAAAAGAATGGATCCACATTTATGACTGCAGTATTTGTTTAATAGCTGCAGGTTTGCTTAATGACCATTGCAAAAATATTATAAAATTGGGTCTGGTTCCATGGTTGCCTCAACTTACAACTGGGATGACTTATGACCTGTAAGTCTTACTACCTAGAAATGACTACCTATATAGATATTAATGCATTTTTATTCCACCCACACTCAACTGAACCCAATGTTTTGTATGCTTTTAGTAGGATAGATTACAGATAGTTCTCAACTTATAACCACAGTTGGTACTGGAGTCTCAATTGTTAAGTGCAACAGTCATTAAGTGGGATGTCCACATGACTGTTTTGCTCAATGATTGCAATCCCAGGACTCCCGGTTGAGTTGTTCATTGCCTGGGTTGTTAAGTGGACAGAGTGAAAGAAGGACAGAGGCAAACCCTTTGATAGACTCCAGGAAAACATGCAAGGAGGGAAAATCAAGAACAAAGGCACATAACCTCACACTCACAGCAGGGAAGTTTAAACGTTATGAAGAAAGTATTATTTCACAGAAAAAGGAGTGGAAGCTTGGAAACTGAGTTAGTGGGTCAGTCATCAGTAATTTGAGTTTAAACATGCCTAGAATAAACCCATGTCCATCATCCGACAAAAATTTTAAAAAATAAAAATAAAATATTAAAAAACAATAGATACATAAATTGAAAAGAAAACAAATAATTCAAAGGGCAGATTCGATGGACCACTAGGTTTCCCCCCCCCCTGCCATCAGTTTTCTATGTTTCTACGGTATGAAACCTTTTGGTGGGCTCTAGGAATGAAACTGAAGCTTTCAACTTTGTTGAAAAGTTGCCCAACAAAGGATTTAAGCTCCTCTCTCTTCCTTCCGCTTGCAACTTTCCTCATTGATTTTCTAGGAAAGCGAGCAGAAAAGATTGCAAATGGTGATAGCAATAACAATTGCAACAGCATTTAGGCTTATATACCACCCCATAGCACTTTACAGCACTCTCTGGACAGTTTACAATATATTTGCATATTGATCCCATCTGGGTCCTCACTTACTGATCTCAGAAGGGTGGAAAGCTGAGTCAACCTTGATTACAGGGTGCTTGGCAGCCAGTTTGATCTAGTGGTTAAGCGTCAGGCTAGAAAGCAGCAAACAGAGAGTTCTAGTTCTGCCTTAGGCATGAAAGCCATCTGGGTGGCTTGGGACCACTCCCTGTTCCTCAACTTACCTCACAGAATTGTTGTGTGGGGAAAATAGGAGGAGGAAAATGTGTTGGATATGTTTACTGCCTTGGGATACAAATAAAATAAAACTACTCATACATGGCAAGCCAGTTGCCAAGTGCCCAAAATCTGATCACATGTCCATGGGGTGCATATAAGATATTTTACAATGGCCAGAAGTGCTTTATGGACCATAAAACAGCCTTTCTGGGTCCATCATAACTTTGTGTTGTTGTTAAATGACTAGTTGTAGGGCAAGGACTACCTGTATTTTTAATCTTTTCAGATCTAGTTCCCTCCATTATTTCTGGGGATTGGGGTAAGCTCAAGTAACTTTGTAGTTGAAGAGAAATTTAATGTAGATTTGATCTTGTCAGCAGTTCTTAACTGCTTGTACTGGTTTTTGTACTGGCTTTCTTTTAGCAAAAACTTCCAGCATTAGGATTGAAATTGCCTCCTTATTGCTAAAACATGTAAGATGCAGTATGAGCCTCTTCTGATGAATTCTCATTCATTAGGACCTAGATGCTTGTCAATGAATTACATTCGTAGAGGATGAAAATGAATTATCTATGTTCTTTCTGCTGTCTCCATTACTCTTATCTATTTTGTTCTAGACATTTTTAAGAAATGTAGGGGATAGTAAATTAATGAAGATTGTCCTCTGATTTTCCTATGAGTGTTGCAAGAGTTAACTACAGATACTCCTTATTTAGTAACTGCTTTGTTTATCAGTAATGTTGATGTAAAAGTAACTTTACTACAGAGGTGGTATTCAGCAGGTTCTGACCAGTTCTGGAGAACCGGTAGCAGAAATTTTGCGTAGTTCGGAGAACCGGTAAATACCACCTCTGACTGACCCCGCCCCTATCTATTCTCTGCCTCCTGAGTCACAGCTGATTGGGAGGGAATGGAGATTTTACAGTATCCTTTCCCTGCCACATCCACCAAGCCACACCCATCAAGCCACAGACCCGGTAGTACAAAAATTTGAATCCCACCACAATCAAGCCACAATCAAGGTTTCACTTAGGAACAGCTTTGATTAACAACTGAGTTTCCCCCCATCGCCTTGAATAAAGACTATGTTTACTTACTTAACTCTAGTTCTAAGGAAAAGTGATTAAACTATACAGTGTTTTGGTTTTGTTGCATATGAGTGAATGACTAATTTTTAAGGAAACTAAAGATTGACACCTTCAAAGAACATAAAAACCCAACCTTCTGACTTCAAAATGACAAACTAGACTATAACTCCATTCTGGCTGTTTGCATAACTTCATCCTTTGTTTCAAGGTCCTTCATATTTGGAAACTGGCTTTTACATATACAGATTCTTCTTTATATAGTTTTTCTTTGAAGAGCTAGTAAGAACTGATTGAAGGCTGACAAAATTGTTTCTGACTATTCTGGACCACTTAAAGCCACACCCTCTCCTTTTACTGGTAAAACAGTGGTCTAAGGGTGTGTCTATGTAAAAGATTTGCCTGAAGTTGTATATGCTTATGCAGGCCATCTAAACTTGTGCAGCTTATGTAAGAAGAACCCAAAGAAATAATGCAGCCTCTGTGGTTTTGTTTTTTTATGTTAAGCTAAGTATGATTGATTTACAATACCAGTAGATCTTTGCATTTTACTCTAACACAATATATGCATACTTTTAAAAAGCCTGCATACCACACATTCGTACCGAAACTGCACATCATATTCTTGCAGTGTAGTGTATTTTTATTGACAACTGAACAGTGAATTATGGAGTTTTTTCCTTAAAGCTTATTTCTGTTATGGCAGTAAATAAATCACTATCTGCTTCTGTTTCTTCATCTGCAGTATTAGAAAAATTAAGATTTACTATATAAATTAATCTAAGTATTATTGATTTCTTTAAGGTTTTGCTACTTAAATGATCACGGATACCTCATTTCCACCTAATAAAATACAAAGATTTTGGCAATTTACTGAACTAAATCAAACTAATATTCAGTATGTTGCTTACTCAGCTGAATGATTTACTTACATTTCTTTATTTAGCAAATTTATATGGCTGCCCATTTCAAAGAATGTGACTCTGAGCAGTGTACAGGCAGCAGCAATTAAAAACAATATGACAACTATTCATTAAAATAATGTGACTAAAATAAATATAAACAAAACCCAAAATTGCTGGAGGATAACAACCACGTAGGTACAATATAATGTTGATTAAAAGGAAAATAAGCTTAGTACTTCGTTCCAAAATGCAGCAGTCTGCTTCTGAAATGATTTTGAGAATAAAAATGACTGCAAGTGAACAGATGTGGGCAGAGGAAGAAAGGGCAGAGTTCCCAATGATAATTAAAAATAAAGATACAGTGGAAATGTTGCATGTCCAATGTATAATTGGACATGCTTCCCACTTCTTTTGACAATATTTACTAGATAATGCTGCATGTGTTGAACTAAACGTACATATACAATTTACTAGAACCCTCAGTAGAGACCAGAGTTTGAATTGGAGGTTGGGTTCACAGAGCAAGCTTGATCCTGATTTTGGGGCAACCCATAACTATTTTTATAGAAGGCTTTGAGGAAAATCATGATTTAGTTAAAGATTGGAAAAAGGAAGTTTGGGGTTCTGGATTGTATTAAGATTTATTCTCCATTCCTTGGGACAGTTGCTATCTTAGGCACAGAGGCTGCTAAACTTTGGCAGAGGTTTTGTGCCTCCTAACATTCAGCTCTGTTTTGAAATCTGTATGCATTGTTGGCCAAGATAACCATTTAAACCTTAAGCAAAGTTTATAACATATAAAGCCAAGAACAAAATCCAACTTAAATACTTGTCTGCATCCTCCCTTTCCCCCTCTTAAGTCCTCACCATTTCTTTCCTAAGAACTGCAATATTTAGATGTCCTGTTTTGTGTACTTCCAGAATAAAATGTTTTTTTTGTCTTTTTCTTGTTAACAGTCAAATATTATACATTAGGAATGTGTATGCTCTTAAGTTCCTTAACCTCAGGAATAGACATGCTGCTTGACCTCAGCGACCTCCTTCAGGTAATTGTAACTGATTTTGTTTAAATATTTTGTTAAAACAATAACACATGCCAAAAACTGAAAGCAGAGAGAATATAACAGCAGCTTTATTCCAGCAACTTTTGTTGTCTTTTTCTCCTATTTTGCTGTATTGGTTCATTGAGTGCAATTAGAATCAGGTGTTTGGTATATATCACTCCATTTTACAAACAACAGATCAACAATATAATTGTGATGCTAATAATTAGGCTGCCAATGCTGTGGGCTTTGTACTGTGTTCAGATTTATGTTTATATATTCTATTTTAAAAACAGATTTAAAAAATACTGGCAAAAGCAGGTGTTCAGTTCTGTAAAGCTGGAGGAAAATTATTTTAGCAGAAATTTCAGAAGTTGGCTTGAAAGAAGAATGCTGGCAAAATTATATATGTATTATTTCTTAAGTAACAATTTCCCAACTTGGGGCTCATCAGATATGTTGGGATGGAAAATATAGCATCTGGAATGTTAAAGATGATTTCCCCCCATATATTATAATGATCAGATGAACTTGTCATCTGCATGAGAATGATTTAACTAAAATATGCAAGGTGAAGCAAAAACCATAAGTTTGAAATGACCATTCTGTTTATTCTATATACATGCTGAGGATTCTTCTTTGCCTCATCCTCATCCTTTAAATAACTGGCATCCTCTGTTCACTTTTTTCCCCTAGCATTTTCGTGCAAGTGCAGGGTATGCTGTTTTTTGATCAATCTAGTATTGGTTTCTGTTGGTTGCAACAGAAATTAACTGACTGGCTTATCTGACATAATGGGCTGAGAAAGAGTGACTGGTCCAAAGTCACACAGCCAGCTGTCATGCCTAAGGTAGGACTAGAATTCACAATCTCCTGGTTTCTAATCTGGTGCTTTAACCACTAGACCAAACTGACATTCAGTCAATAGGACTCTAAATTTATAATACTTTTAACACATTTCATTTTTTTTATAGGGGATGAGCTTTAATTTGACTGAACTCAGAAAAACTTATTTCTATGTATGCTTATATATGATTATGCAGCTACATTCTAAAAGTAACTTTAGTTGGCAGTATATGGGGTTTATGTGGAAAGAGTGAAATATCCTTAATGTCTTTGCTTCTGATGTAGTATAAGAAATCCTTATTAAATGGATAATTTGCAACATCATTCTTATCTTTATGATATCTGATTTATCTCATATGGTCTTAGGTATATTGGATTAGAGTACATCTCACTTAGCAAGTGCCTTATTTAGCAACCATTCCTGGTTATGATGGTGATGAAAAAGTAACTGCACTAATTCTCACATTTACAACTTTTACAGGTTTGAAAAGCTTCATAACCACAATTGTGGTTTCACTAAGTGACTAGTTAACTTAATAACAGAGTTGCCAGCTCCAATGTGGTTGCTAGACACTGCTAAATTTTATCAAAAGTTTTAAACTTTTCTTTCAAAATGGTTTTCAGCACAGAACTTTATTAATAGCTAATATATAACTACCATCATGTGTTATAAACTATATATTATTTTTATCTATTGTGGCCTCTTACAATCATATGACTTTTCTGAAAATGAAATTGAAAACAAACAAACTGAAGATTTGGATACCAAGCTGTCAGTCTTTATAATAGAGAAATGATATATTCTGTATTAGTACATATCAAAATACATGCAGGCAGAAAACAAATAAGTATGCAGCTTTACACCAGTTACAAACCCTTATTTTAATGCACATTAATATAATTCATTTGAATTGTCTGTGTTTAAGAAAGAGTTTCTTAAAATTGATATTTAATTTATGAAGACAATATTAACAGTGGAATTTATTACAAGCTAAATTCCAAAATAATTTCAAAAATTCTTTAAAAGAGCATTTTAGATAATACTTTCCAAAAGCAAATCACAACTCTTTCATGGAATGTTGATTATCGCTACATCTGTTGGGTGTTCCACAGTCAATGATCTTTCCAGAATAATAAAAAAGGACAGCTTTTCTATTTCAGTAAGAAAATCAGCCTTTTCTGATGTGATCATAACCAACAAGTAAGGCACAGTAATCAGACTGGAATTAATTGGAGAATTAACTTTGTGTAAAAGTAATTGTGTAATACTGTGCTTCTTGATTTTATGGGGAAATTAGAAGGAAATGAAATCATACATCTACCTTGAAATTGAAGAAAATGGATTATATGGCAGGAGTAGTTAATGGAAAAAATGTGTCAAAAGTTTCTGAAAAATGAAGAGACTAAAAGCAAAACTGCACATAAGTCCCAACAAATAAGAAAAATGGAAAATCACAGAAGAAGCTGATATTTAGTGATTTTTAAAAAAACACAAATAGGAGACAGAAAGAGGAATAGAAGAAATCTGTATTATTAGCTTAGATTTGTAGAGATAGTATCAAGAAAATTAAAACTCAAAATGATCTGAAATTGGTAAATAAAAAACCGTTTTTTTCTCAAACATATTGGAAAATAAGAGAGAGAAAGAAACTGAGCTGTTGAGAGAAGATAGCATAAAGGATAATAGATAACAAAGGCAGAATTATTCCATTCCCATTTTGATTGGTCTTCCCTAAGAGGATACCTCTTCCACCGGGTGTTTATGAAAAACAGATTCAAAGAACATAGTTCCAGCTTGAGTCTTGAGAGAAATATAGTATAAGATCTATTTACTTTGAAAGAGTTTAAATCTCAAGAGATAGATGAATTGCATTCTAGGATACCAAATGAACCCTCTGATGGTCTGACTGAAACTCTATTCTTATCTTTAAAAAGTCCTAAGAGAATGATTGAAGTAATAGATGTCTGGAAGAGATAAATATTCTTTTTTTTAGAAAGAGGAAAAAAAGAATCTGATCAAATATTAAAGCAATGGTTCTGGAAGCACCTTGAAAACAATGTAGTGATTCCTAAAGTTATCATGAATATGTTAAGAACATGTCATTGTTGGGGCTTTATTTATTTTTTATTTGGGAAACCTGAAGGGGTAGACCAGAGTCTTGAGGAAGCTGTTGAATGTTATGCAGAAACAGCTTCCAGAGTCTCTGTGAAGTGGATGATGCTGATGTGTTGGGATTTTGTGATACTAGTTTTATAGAGGCCTCAAAGCCTGGGCATAAGTGGTTTGGGGTGGAGTTGTTGGAGCTGATAGGAGCCATTCTTGGAGAAGGCTGATTTGATGTATCACATGATACAGTTTTTCAGCCCTCGTGGCTCCTCCTGCCACATAATCAGATCCTTGGAGGCCTCATTTACAGATGCTACCAGGTTTCCCTGCAATAAAGCTTACTTCATCCATGATTTTATTGTGAGTGAGAGGGTAGATGTGACATGCATTACCAAGACTTGGATGGGTGTAGAAGGGGATGTTTCCCACTCAGAGTTATAACCATCTGGGATTGTCTTTGGATATCATTTTAGGGCTGTGGAACTGAGGATAAAATAGCTGTTGTCAGGGGAAGGAAACTCGTAGAAGCATTTGTCCCCAGATAATTGAATATGAGATCATGTATGAAGTTGGGCTCAAGAGATTAGTTGGGATTGTTCTGTTCTTTCCTATTTGAGGCTGTGCCTGGGCTGGTGATCAAACTTTGAGATGGTCAGTGACCCAACTCTCACTGGTAGTCACATAAAGGCCTTGGATTGCTCCTGAATGATCTCTTTCTGTCTGCTGATCCTGTGGTGCCCCTTGTTTACCACAGAACATCTGGAAAAGAAGTGGCAAAAGAGAGAGCTAAAATACCAGTGGAGAAAGACTGAGAGAAAATCTGACTGGATATGTGCACAAACCTAAATTGCTGTGGTGAAAACCGCAGCAAAATTTAATTATTTTTTTCCTCTTACAGTATGCACAGTGTACCATTCAGTTGTCCATTTTAGGCTATTCCTCATTCTTTTAGAAAGGGAGTGGAGCACTTCTATCTTAAGAAATCAATGTTGGATTCAATGGACAGTTTTCATCCAGTTTTCAACCTCTCCATTTTGGGAAGGTGGTACAGGATCCTCTAACTCCAGAGGACCCTGGGAGAAATTAACTACCTGTATTTTTTATAGTCCAATTTCAGAATGGAATATAGTGCTGAGATGATAATAAGGTTTATGGATTACCTCTGGCAAGATCAAGACAGAGGTGATACAATTCTTCTGATCCTCTTTGACTCATCAACAGTTTTTGATATCATCACTCATGGTATACCCTGGACCAACTTTAAGGATGGAAAGTTGGGCACTCTTTTACCATGGTTTTCTTTCATTTCTCTGAATACTGCATGCTACAGTAAGCTTGCAGTTTATTGGGTTCCTTAGAGCTTTATGCTCTTTCCCCCTCTTCTACTCAACATCTACATAAAATTGCTAGGAGAGGATATCCAATGGCATGTGGTCAAGTATAATCAATGTATTTGTTTTACTATATATCTTGACTTGCTGACCAAGTGATGCTCTAGTGAGCTGTCCTGATGCTTGATGGCTATTAGGATCTGGTGTGAATAAACAGGTTTGGCTCCCAAACTAGTGTGTCCAATACATGGAATGGAATTATAGAGGTTTTTGTGAATTTAGATATTTAATTTTTCATGGAAACTCTGTTACTGGTGAATAAATTCTGTCTTGACTTCAAATGAATCATTAAAACATGCCTTTCTAATCTGTCTAAAGTTAATCACTTTAGCCATTAGAGCTTTTGAAGAATGGTGTACAACTATCTTTAAAGCAAAGAAATTTATTCAGTATTACGTAACACTCTTTTTATTAAGCACAGCAGGTTCTCCCAAACTTTCCAAAAATGAACTTGATGAATCTAATTGGAATTGTTTGTGACACAGAATTCCTTTAAAATCTAACATCAAGAATTGATCAGGAAGATAATCTATAGGTGGCACCCCAATCCATTACATTTTAATTTTTTTAGGCTGCATTGGCAGAATTGGAAGAGACTAGCGGGCTGAAGCTGCTGCTGGATACCATTGGTCTGCATGCACTTGCTGCCTCTTGTGTGCATACCCCAGCCAGGTTGATCATCCCGAAATCTTGTTCTTCCGAAAATAAGCCCTAGTGCTTAATTTGGAGCCCCCCCCAAAATATAAGACCGCATCTTATTTTGGGGGAAACATGGTATTACCATCTTTGGAGCAATGCCTAATTAGTCATTACTTATCAAAAGTGCAAAATAATCCAGTAATCGTTGAAAATGAAATTTGTTGTTTTATTGTCCATATATCCTAAGGCATATAAATTGATGGAACATATTAAATTGATTCAGTTCCTATTGTTAAGCTGCCAGATTTTTATATTGGAAAACAAGAATGTACCTTCCATTGAATCAGGTATTTAGAAGTAGGGAACTTGCTTTGGCTGAAAAAATAATATGGCAGTGCTTATTTTACTTCCAATATTTTATGATTCATTCCTTGTTCCAATCAATCAATCAATCAATCAATCAATCAAATCAATCACAGTATTAGCTAACTAGTTAGTACATAACACCTAATGTCATTATCAGAACATGTGGTACAGTTTTTCCTGGGCTACTTGTTTAAATTGCAGAGAAAAATGTTCTTTTTATGATTACCCATTCAGAAATATTGATGTATATTTAAAAAGAAGGTAGCATAGCACTCATCGTAGTTTTATGAGTTTACATATGTAGAATTAAAACAAAGGTAATGGGAAAGCATTCAGACAAGAACTATCTCCCCATCTTTAGTAGTTCAGCTTATCTGAACCATATCCCACCACTTAGTTGTTGCTTTGCTCACTTTCTTTTGAATTATTAGGCCAAGTCCAATGGCCACGTTTCCCAAGAATTTTCCATGGTCCTTGAACTGCAACATTGCTCTACCTCAGTGATTAGAAATAGTTCTAAAAACAGCTGGCAGAAGAAGGGGATGACAATGGTGAAATCAAGCAGGAAGATTCATGGGCAAGGGAGAGGACTGATCAGTGAAGTAGGAAATAAGTTGCAGTGTTTGATCCTGAGGTAGATTGAATCTCCTACATTACCAGGTATCTCTTGCTTTCTTTATGGATCAGGAACAACTAGCCTAGAGGATGGTACTTTATTGTGATTGTGAGAAGAAAATGCAAACATCAATGGGGATAAATGGACTAATTACCTGATCAAATATGGAGCTGAGTTTAAAGCAAAATCGGCATTCAGATGACTTGAATTAGCTCACATTGAGCTCTGTTTTAAAAACATGCATTTTTTTCAAATGGTGTAACTTTCTTGCCCCTTCCTCTTCCATAATGACTGTGCACCAGTGCACAAAGCAAGGTCCATAAATACATGGATGACAGAGTCTGGTGTGGATGAACTTGACTGGCCTGCACAGAGTCCTGACCTCAACTCGATAGACCACCTTTGGGCTGAATTAGAGCGGAGACTGAGAGCCAGGCCTTCTTGTCCCACAACAGTGTGTGATCTCACAAATGCGCTTCTGGAAGAATGGTCAAAAATTCCCATAAACACACACCTAAACCTTGTGGACAGCCTTCCCAAAAAAGTTGAAACAAGCTGTTATAGCTGCAAAGGTTGGGCCAACGTCATATTGAACCCTTTGGATTAGGAATGGGATGTCACACTAAGTTCATACAGTATATGGATAAGGAAGTGCTAGAGCACCAGCCCAGCCATGGGTGATCCCAAAAGCTCAGTCTAATTAATACTTGGCTAAGAAATCAGGAGTCTGGTAGTACCTTATCTGACTCACACAAGCATACGCCTTTTAGTTGGAAAAAATGCTAGTAGAGTCTTGATTTTTTTTGGTCATGCCAGACTAACAAAGCGCTCCCTCCTACAATATCTTCTTGTATAAAAATAAAAATCACCAGGAAATACCAGATCTGTGGGATATCACAACATGCTGACTGTGGAATTCTGGGAATTGAAGCCCACACATGTTAAAGTTGCCATGGTTTAAAAATACAGGGATAGACTAAAAAATAAGCACACACATAAACAAGCCAATCTTGAAAGGAGTTGCAAACCATTACCACTTTCCAGCAGAACTACATGGCTTTGTCCATGGAGTAACTAGGAGTCAGATTTTCTAAAGAGACTTTATCTAGTATTGCAGTTCAGCATTATCAGATAGCTATAATTGGCTGCATTCGTGAATTGGTAGACCTGCCCCACTGATAGCTAGTGGTATCTTTGTTCCCTATGCATTCAAAGGGATGGCTTAGGTTTGCATATACAAGGAGATTACTCCCAAGCCCTTCTGTTTCTGCTAAGTAGAAAATTGTTGATCCTTTTAGAACAAAGGTAGCAGTTGAGAATCAGAGCTGGTCAAAGAAAAGAACATTTTACTCTGAGTAAAGGTTTAAATCCATTACAAACTTTATAAAGCCCAGGAAAATAAGTAGGAGAGTTCAGGAATCTGTTTATCTCTAAGGTAAACTAACTACACATAAAACTGTATGATTTTAATCTATATTTTATTGTATATTGCTAAAGCTTAATACTTTGACCTTGTATTTAAGCTCTGTAATTGCGTGTTTTATTTAACTTGGACCTTCTTTTTTAACATTTTAACATGAAATGTAAATACATAGTAAAATGAATTAAATTTGTTATTATACAGTAGAATTTCCAAATATTTTAAATATACTAATAAACAATAGGACCAAATAATACTTTCTTGTTACAGCAAAATTGCTTCTAAATTAGAAACACAGCAGCATCTCTTTGTGATCTGCCCATAAGATTTTTCTGTGGAAAGATTCTTTTAAATTGCGAGCTGTGATGTGAACAGCTTTGTATATTTTATTTCTTTTGCTGTTGGATGTTTTGCATGTGGCTAAGTTAAAAGGGATTTTTGCATTCCTACTTTTCTGTTTTTTAAACAAAAGTTGATTTTATTTATCTTTTTGTAAGATTGGTCTGCCTCTCAAAGGGAAGGGGAGAAGAAAGCGATGATTCCATTTATCCATGCTTCAACAGCAGGGGGATAGGCAGAAACACCACAGAGTTTATTTCTTTGTTTTTTATGTTTATTTTGCCATATTGATGATAAAAACCTTCTCTCCCTCATACCCTGTTTTCCTGAAAATAAGACCTCCCCAGATAATAAGCCCAATTGGGCTTCAGAGCTCATGTGCTAAAATAAGCCATCCAGGGAAAATATTGGAACACAGCACCAGCCATGAGGTGACCATGCTTGCCACCTCCTGCACCTCAAAAATAATAAGAGCTCCCCAAAAATAATGCCAAGCACTTATTTTGGGGGTCAAAATAAAATAAGACCCTATCTTATTTCATGGAAACAAAGTAAGCAGGAATAAGGAGTAGAAAGCCAGGTTACATGCTCCCCAGAAGGTAGGGGATAACAAAGCTAAGGTGTGTGGACCCAAAAGACGTTGAAGAGAGGTTTGATACCTTCAGTCTTTTGCTCATATACTAGCATAGTGATGGCAAACCTTTTGGGCTCAGTATATGAAAAATTCAGAAACCGTCTATCTTAACTGCTGGTGTCACCCACTTTTTTTTTCTTGTTTCCATCTGGGTTTATTTTCTGTGCCATTTCTATTACTTTCTTTTATTTTTATATTTTTTCTTGTTTTAAAATGTTTTTAGCAATTGGTAAACTGCCCTGAGTGGGGGCATCTAAAATTAATTGTTGTTGTTGTTGTTATTGTTATTATTATTCTTTATTCATTAAACATGAAACTCAGCCAACTGAACATTTGAAAATGTATTACAAATACCAGTGACTGGTGGTAATGGTTGATACGGTTTGCTGCCAGCATCCTAGGTATCAACCAAGTACCTTCTTAAAATATAAGATGTTCCAAGTAGCGCATTTTTTTGCAGTTCCACTGGTGTTATTGCAGGAAGTTGCAATTTGTTGATGTATCTTGTAAAATTCTTGGACATGGTGCCAAGTGCCCCGATGACAATGGGTATCACTGTTACATGCTTCGTCCATAGCCGTGCAGTTTCGATGGCCAGGTCGCGATATTTCATTATTTTTTCTAGTTCTTTTTCTTCGACTCTGGCATCTCCAGGAACAGCGATATCAATAAACTGTACACTTCAGCCCTCTACAACCGTAATATCTGGTGTGTTGTGCTCCAAATGATGATCTATTTGTATTCAAAAGTCCCAAAACATCTTCATCTTCTCATTTTCGATAACTTTTTCCACTTTATGTTCCCATGACTTTCTGGATACAGGTAAATCATATTTTTTACATAATGAACTGTGGATTAATTTAGCAACTCGGTCATGTCTAGCTTTGTTGTTGTTGTTGTTGTTATTAAAACAGACGGGTAGAAATAAATGCAGTTTTGTTTATTCCAGCAAACTGACATTGAGAGGTTTCTCAGTTCTGTAACTAGTTAATTTTATTACCGCTTGTAATCATTGATAGCCTTAATTGCTTTGTTACAATGTTAAATTGGGAGATTTACTAAAAATGGCATCATGCATTTTAATGAGTTTTGAGTTATACACATTTATATAATTTAGATCTGTCACTTTTTATATTGCTTTGTATAATACAATTGAAATATCCTTCTTATTTTTTTTAAAAAAACAACTCACTGCATTATAGATTTTTACAAGCGCAGTCTTGCAGATAGAATGTGGTGGTGGGGAGACTCACAACAATCAAACATTGAAGAGTAGAAAATAGTCTCTTTGTGCAGAAACTCTGCTCTAAATTGACAGCTAAGGTTTGAAAAGAGAGAGCTGGAAAATGTATACAATTTTGAAGTGTGGCAGTCTGAATAAAGAGCAATCTAACTGCTCATATTCAGTGGGTTGATTTCCCTTTATGGACAGCTTCTTGATTTAATATAATGTGAGAACATAATTTATAGTTGTATAATTTATAGTTGTATTAAAGAAATAATTCAAAAGGCTTAACTAACAATGAGGTCAGAGAGCCTCAATACATCTGCAAATGCCTCCTTAAGAGACCCTCTCAACTGACTATCACTTGTTAATAATTATTCTTCCTCTGAAATATTTATTTTGTCTGCTCCTGAAGGAAACTGTCAGTTTTAATAATATTTGAATGTTGTTTAGTTTGTTTTTATTAAAACAATTTAAAAAAGAAAGATGACGCAATAAAGCAGGTGGTACCAAAAAGGTAATAAAGATTCTGTGGGTGTGTGGTATCATTTTGCCTATCAGTTTTATTTGATTGTATTTGATGTAATTCATCCAGTAGATTTATTTATTAATTAAAAGTATTTCTGTTTTATTTTTAGATGCACATGCAAAATCCTTACGTAGTTTATTAAAAGTGCAAAATATTGTAGAATAAACCAAATTAAAAACAGGTCTTGAATAAAAACTGTGTAAAAATCATTTATTAAAAGACATACATTAGGAGTAGTTCATGATTGGGTCAAGCCAAATATTTTAAAAAAAAAACTGTTTAAAAGGTATCAAAAACACACCAGTGTTGTCTTTTGGTACATATTAGACACTTAATCACATTCTCGCTTTGCTGCAAATGACAATCTTTCATTGGTTACTAGCTGGAATTACAGTAAATGGTAGATTGGGTTGTTCCTGCCTTCTACTCACTCATCTGGCTGGTTACAATCTGACAGTAGGAGAAAAATAAAGAAGAAGAGTATCTCTGAACTATATAGCCACAGACAATAAAAAAATAAGTACTATTGAGCCCAGATTTTAATTTAAGTAGCAAAGCCATATAAAGTTTGAGGACTATTAATCTTAGCACTGTAGGTAGGTTTAATTTATTTAGCTAGTTATTTATAACTTGCCTTTATTATATTTTATATTTTATGAATAACAAGGCAGCAACCATACTTAATACTCTTTATTTTTCCCACAACAAAATGATGGTGGCCATCTTAGTCTTTTGTTCTACCTTAATGTCCAGATCCAAAATTGCAGTTAGTTATACAAATCTTATTTCAAGATTCTGGACCACCTTAAATTCAAACTGGAAGAGAAGCTGGGGCCATCTTACTCTTTTGCCGAGCGGAAAAAAAAGGAAGAAGAAGAAGGAAAAAAAAGCAACCCTTCGTATTTCCAGTTTGAATTCCGTTATTATTCTGTTGTTATTCTTTCCCTTACCGGGTCCGGTCTCTTGTAGCTGCTCACAATATATCACTTGAAACAGGCTTGCAATCCGCCAGATTTGGGTATTCTTCTTTGGCTCCTACTTTTCAAAGTTCTGATTTATGGCAATTGGTTAATTAAAACTTCCCACACAGTCAAAGTTAGGTTATCAGTTATCAGTAAGAAGAAGTACTTCTTTTTTTTCTGGAGTTAAGATTTATCAATTGGAAGAAGTTCAAACAGAATAAATCTTTCAAAGTGTTTGGTTTCTTTTCAAATCCAAAACCAAGTTTAAAATTTATATTTAAGTGGGTTTGTCATTTCTCTGCTTTCTTCTTTCTGTCCAAAATTGTTTCAAGTAAATAACTTTCTTTTGGGTGGGGGGGCTGGTGTTTTACCCCTCAATTTTCTCTTTCTTTCTTTCTTTCTTTCTTTCTTTCTTTCTTTCTTTCTTTCTTTCTTTCTTTCTTTCTTTCTTTCTTTCTTTCTTTCCTTCCTTCCTTCCTTCCTTCCTTCCTTCCTTCCTTCCTTCTTTCTTTCTTTCTTTCTTTCTTTCTTTCTTTCGTGTCCTGACCTGACCATCAATATTATTTATGTTCTTAAGATTTCTTTGCTTTTTCCAGGTTTGATTTATGGCTGTGGGATAGATAAAGTATCTTACTGTACTTTCATCTCTTCTGAATTCTCTTGTTCCTTTTGCTTTGACAAAAAGTTCAGCATCTTGTCAGCCATATTTATAGGCTGTCGCCCCGACTCCGATTCAAAAGACAAATCTCCGACCTTGCGAGGGATCTGTTGCCTCCCCCTGGGTCTGATGAGATGCTGTCCTCTTCGCCCTCCCCCTTCAGGGGGGGGGGGTTTCTGGTCCAAACAGACCTCAGAGTTGGTTTGTCAGATAGGGTTGATGTAAGGCTCTTGAGAGCCCACATCCCCCACATCTGTCCAGCTGAAAAACTTCCTGTTGACTCCCTCCACCATAACTTTTGAAGGAGCTTTACTTACCAAGAAGCTGGTTATCTGTAGTCCGAAAATTCTCCTGGACTCATAGCTCCTGCTGAAGACCAAGATAATGCTGTGGCCAGAAGAAACTTTTGCCTAGCTTTGGTTGGTGTACAAATTCCAGTTCCTAGAAGAGGAGGTATGATATGGTTGGTCATCCGTGCCCTTGTCATCCTCCTAAAGCAGGTTTTGCTATCACACCTCCCTTTAGTATAATCTTAATATACGCATCTCCTCTAAAAATCCAAACACCAAGTAAATATAAATGAACAATACAAACAATACAATTAGATTTTGTGGAAGGTGACTTCTTGTACGAATGTATAACTGAAAGGTTCTCCATAGCTGCCCAGGATTGTCTGTATTTCCTAAAAGGGAGGTGCACCTCACATATTGGGAAATGCTAAAGGAACTTGCCAAACATGAGGCTAATCCAGAGGATCACCTGTAGAATGCAGCTGCCTAACAGATATCCCAGTATTGTCATAGCATTAATTGTCTATTTGTTTAGAAGTGCTAGTAACAATTAGTTCTTTATGGCTGACTGTCTAGATTTGTGCACATCTGTTGCTCCATGTAGAGTCTGCCCACTCTAACATGATAGGCCAGTGGAGTTCCATCCCCTATAAGGTATGTTGAGAAGAACCTTGAAAGAGAGCATTCTTTGCCAGTGCTCCCCTCCTATGGTACTGGCTGCCTCCAGTATCCTTAAGATAAAATGTTGGTGGAAATTGGATGATTAGGCAGTCAGTTGAGAGAATTGAGATGCTGAGGTTGTAGATATTTGGTCTGTGAGTACAGAATGGTTCATGATGGCTGCTAAAGCTTCTGCTGATTTTCAATTTTTGATATTATGTATGTATGTTTTATATGGTTATGCACGTAGTCCTCAACCTATGACCACAATGGAACCCAACATTTCTGTTGCTAAGTAAGACATTTGTTAAGTGAATTTTACCCCATTTTACAACCTTTCTTGCCACAGTTGTTAAGTGAATCATTACAGGTGTTAAGTTGGTGACATGGTTGTTAAGTGAATCCAGCTTCCCTATTGACTTTGCTTGTCAGAAGTTGGCAAAAGGGGATCACATGACCCTAGAATTCTGCAATCATCATAAATATGAATCAGTTACTAAGCATCTGAATTTTGATCATGTGACTGGGAAGCTGCAATGGTTCTAAGTGGAAAAA
This sequence comes from Thamnophis elegans, assembly GCF_009769535.1. Lineage (NCBI taxonomy): Eukaryota > Metazoa > Chordata > Lepidosauria > Squamata > Natricidae > Thamnophis > Thamnophis elegans. The sequence goes on along the minus strand of NC_045541.1, from coordinate 152,368,327 downwards.
TGGTCATCAGTGCCGTTGTAACTTTGAATGGTTGAAGACTACCTGTATATGGTAAATTACTTTTCTAAGCTGCTTAGATTCTTTTTGTTTGAAGTGGTATAAAGTACTTGTAGACTGACAGACAAGTCTTATCCAATCTAATCTCTCAATTTAGCTGTTGAGCTTTTTTCAGCTAAAGATTAGATAAAATGCTTAATAATAATATTTTTTGAGTATATGAACTAAGTTTCACTTTGCCATGTCTAACTTAGTAAGTCAATTTAGACGTCATCTGAAATCATGCTAAGAAGTTTAACTATTACTTCTATAAAATATAAATTGAGAAATCAGAGTTTACAATTGGCAAGCCAGGATCTGAAATTACAGTGTAGATAACATTGGTACTTTGGGGTTCTCAATAAGGGTGGAGATAGCATCCATGTATGGGTTGACACTGTCTGTACCCTGATTGGACTGAGTCTGATTACTAATTAATTAGCGAGCCTTATAACCCCCTCCTGGCGCGGCTCCACCCAGTTTTTCCGACTCAGTCCACTCTGGGACGAGCGGGTTATCCAACCTTTCTTCTGATAATTGTGAGTTTGAAATTTCTACAAGTGGCCTGGCTACTGCGGCTGAAAGTTGGGCCCGTGAGTACTTCTGGCTGAACCATTCAAGGTCCATAGTTCATAGCCAAAGGGCTTTGGCCCGCAGGCTTGTGTGTATCCTGAATATCTCCTACCCCTGTGACTCTTGTCACATCGTGACTGTCTCCTGAAGGGGAAAAGGAGCGGGCATTTGATTCCTGGCCTGGATCGCAGCCTCCCTGCGGGGCTTCTCCTTCCAGCCGTGGCTCGCTAAGGGAGCCTGTCATCTCCCCACCACGCGCACCTTCTCCCATTGCCCGGACAGACACACGGGAGCACCCCGCTAATTCCCAAGGGCCGGAGACAGGTCGGATGTAAAATGGGAATCGCCCCTTTTTGTGCACCCCCGGGCAAGCCGCCAAGGACTGCGAGGCCTCCGCAAGCCTGCGGTCGGCCCAGCCAGGCCTGGATCATCACAAAAAGAGCACAAACGCCATTTTGGCTGTGGGCAGAGCCCAGATCAAGTCGCGGACACCATTTTAAGAGTTGTGATTGGGCCGATTACCTCAATGGCTGACAGCAGCAGACAGGTCCTCATGGCGGGCGCTGTCAGAAGCAATTCTGAGACTGATCCAGGCCTCCTCACACTGGGGCAAGCAGCGCCCTCCCCTCCCTCACGCTCGTCACCTCAGGCCCCCTCAGGAGGAAAGGCGTCCAGCCTCCTCCTCTTCATCTACTAAGGGGTCCAAGACCAAGAAGACATCCAAGTCAAGCTCCAAGACATCTCATAGGGAGGAGTCGGAGCCTACACAGCAACACCCAGATAATTTACCCCCTCCAGTGGGCCGTCCTAGTCCCTTGCCACTTTTGCAACTCAAGATCAGCCAGGGGCCTTTTAGCCCGATGCTTCCTATAGATACCTCTGGGCTTTGGGGCAGTGCAATATCCAGACCGCAGAGCAAGCCAGCAGAGGCCACCTTTACCCCGACTGTGGCCGGTCTTAGGCCTGAAGGGCAATGGACCACCACGCTGGCAATGGCTTCAGGAATCCAAGACTTCCTCGCCTAGGTCATCAGACAGGGCATTGTGGTGGGCCTCCAGAAGAGATCCCAGGGGGCACAGTTGGGGGGCGCCCGAGCTACGCCACGAGCAGGGGCACCTACAGAGCCACTTGCTCACCTGCCTCCGGCCGAACGTATCCGCAGCTCTTCTTCTGTGTCGGAAGAAAGGGAGATCAGAGATGCTGACCTCTCAGGTGAGGATGAACCAGATCCTGAGAAGCCCACGTGCGCAGGCCTCTCCCTCCCGCTCTGTTCAAGCCGTTGTTGACTAAGGCCAAGGCATCCTCATCAAAATTCCGGCAGTCACCACCCTTGTCCCGGTGCAACCTCCCATCGGCCAAGGTATTGTTTACAGAGCATAAGATGGAAGCTGATACCATACCAGTGTCTCAGTTATTCATTGACACGGTGCAGAGGCAGTGGGCAACATCAGCATCATGTCCAGCTCTTTCTGCTAACAATAGAAGGTTCTACAATGTTGCTGAGGCCCTCGACAAATCCCTCTTGTGGCCCAACGTCGATACCCCATTGCAGTGCTACATTCCAATACCACACTGCCCGGGGCACAGGAAGACATCCTTAAGCCGGAGGACAGATGGGCTGACCAAGTCCTCCAGCGGGGTCATCAAGCAGCAGCCTAGGCAGTGCAGGCCTCCATGGCTGCGTCCTTCTCTTCCTGCTCCAGTCTCTCTTGGCTCCAACAGCTGCAGGAGCGGACCCCAGTGGGCAATTCACGAGCCCATCAGGACTTAAACAAAATAGTTGCAGCTGTACAATTCACCGTGGATGCCACACTGAGTGCCATGGCCTCTTCGATGGCCTCACAAGGGCTTCTGTGGCTCTGCAATCTGATGTCAAGCACAAGTGGCGCCTGGCATCGGAACCATATAAAGGGGAGCCCTCTTCGGGGACTCACAATCCGTTATTAGTCAAGGGAAAGGATAAGCATAAGATCCTACTCTCTAAACCTAAGAAGGGCTTTGCCCGATCCACACCCTACCCTAGATGCCAACAGTTCAGGGCCCATGATTATGGGGGATCTTTCAGACAATCAGTTTATTCCCCATCAGGGTTTTGCCAGCAAGGCGGATTCAGCTACCACTCCTGAAACCAACAGCAGTATCGGCAGCCAAGAAGGGGCCAAACTAAAAGACCCTTTCCGGGGGGGGGGGATAACTGATACTACCGCAAACCTTAGACTGTCCCAGGCCGAGAATCCCATTGGGGGATGACTGCAACTTTTCCCAAACCAATGGGAGTTCACAACTTCTGGCGCCTGGGTCAGAGCCACAGTCAGGTTTGGTCTGGCCTTGGAGTTCGTCTCCCACCCCCCTAGTTCATTCCTTCAATGCCCAGTTTCTAGTAACCCCCAGAGGAGTCTGTTAATGTGTTCAGCGATTCAACACCTCCTGGACATAGAGGCCATACAAGAGGTCCCTGCTGACCAGGTCCACCAGGGTTTTTATTCCTTGTTATTTGTCATCCCAAAGGCCTCTGGGGGGTGGAGGGCCATCCTTGATTTAAAAAGGTTAAGCAAGTTCATCAGGTGTAGACATTTTAAGATGCATTCTTTACATTCAATTTTGGAGGGGATTTGCGAGGGTGATTTTCTTATATCGGTCAATCTTACAGAAGCATACTTGCACATACCCATTCTGGAGGAACACGGACAGTATTTACATTTTTGTTACAACTCTTACCATTACCAATACACGGCGTTGCCATTTGGCCTTTCTTCTGCTCCCCAGAGTTTTTACTAAGGTTATGGCTGCTTTGGCAGCCTACTTACGCACCGTGCCGGTCAGAGTCCAACTTTACCTTGACGATATCTTGGTCCAGTCGGCCTCAGAGACCAGGGTCAGGGCCGACCTCCACACCACACTACAAACACTGCATACCCATGGGTTCTCCATCAATGAGACCAAGAGTCATTTCTCCTCTACCACCAGAATTCTACACCTGGGAGCCTGGATCGATTCGGTGGAGGGTCAGGTCTTTCTGTCTAAAGAACAAGTTAGTAGACTGAAACAGATGGTGATAGACATAGAGAAGGAACGTAGGCCTACATTGGCCAGTCTCTCTAAGCTATTAGGAAAGATGGTGCCAGCCATTGCCATAGTCCCCTGGGCTAGACTTCACACTAGAGATCTCCAGTGGTTTTTACTTCCCTTCCAGAAGAGGAGAATCAGTAACTCCCTAGTGAGGGTGGCTGTGCCTGGGGAGGTCCGACAGGCGCTTAGGTGGTAGAGGTCTTCCGCCATTTTGAAGGGGTGTCACTTTAGGGTGGGTGACAGGGTCACCATCACCACGGACGCCAGCCTATATGGCTGGGGGCCCCACATGAGTTTGCACATCATCCAGGGTCAGTGGTCTTGGGAGGAGGCCACCATGCGTATTAACTGGTTAGAGCTTAGGTCTATACAATTGGCTCTGTTAGAATTTCGGCCCCTCATCTCCGAACAACTCGTGCTGATCCTAACGGATAATATCATGGCAAAGCCCACATGAATAGGCAGGGTGGGGACCAGGTCTAAGGATCTCATGCTAGAAACTAGTTCTCTGGGAGCCTGGGCTGAAAAGAACTTCTTGTCCATCACAGCTGAACATATTTTGGGGGTGGCTAATGTTAGAGCTGACTGGCTTAGCAGAACCAAGGTAGACCAAGCAGAATGGTGGTTACACCCTTCTCTTTTTCAGGAGATTACGAGACTCTTTGGAACGCCGATCATGGACCTGTTTGCCACCCCTTCCAACACACAGTCCCCAGGTTCCACATGAAATTCCACACACCGGAAGCGGAAGGGATGGACGCCCTTTGCAGTCCCTGGCCAAGGGGTCTGCTTTATGCTTTTCTACCTACACCCCTCCTCCCCAGGGTGATCTGTAGAGTCATCAGTCTCCGGGCGGAGATCATCCTGATAGCCCCCCTACTGGCCACGGTGACAATGGTTCACTGACCTTCAGACATTGTCATCAGAGCGACCCTGGAGGATCCCATCGGACCGGATAGCCCTCACCCAGGGGTCGCTGCAGCACCTGGAGGCCTGATGGCTTCAGTTGACCGCCTGGCGGTTGAGCAGCTCACTCTGAGAGGGGACGAGTACTCGGACAGTCATTAACACGATTCAGGCCTCCAGGAGGCCGTCCATGACACGCATCTACAATGCCACGTGGAAAATATTCTGTACTTGGAGTTCCAGTAATCATATCATTCCAGAGAGTTCCTCTGTTCCCCAGGTGCTGGAGTTCTTGCAGGACAGGCTGGACAGGGGACTCTCACCTAACACCATTAGGCAACAGGTGGCTTCAAATTTATATAGATCATACATCTCCAGTATGTAGGACGGAGATGCTTTTTGTCTCTTTTCATACTGCATCCCTGGGTCAGAAGGTATCTGTGGCTTGCATTGGCAGGTGGGTCAGGCGTTGCATTGGGATGGCATATGAATCACAAGGGGTTAGGTTAGGTTAGGTTAGGTTTATTGGTTTTGTATGCTGCCCACTCCCGAAGGACTCCGGGATGCTCACAATAAATAGGGGAGGGAATAAATAAGGCAATACAAACAATTTTAAAATCCACAACAGTCACAGTTAAAATGGGGCTGGGTGCTTTAACAGCCCCCAGCCTGCCGGAGCAGCCAGGACTTAGTAGCTTTACGGAAGGCCGGGAGGGTAGTAAGGGTCCGGATCTCCACGGGGAGCTCATTCCAGAGGGCCGAGCAGCAACAGAGAAGGCTCTCCCCCGGGGAGTCGCCAGCTGGCATTGGCTGGCAGATGGAACCCGGAGAAGGCCAAGCCTGTGCGATCGAATTGGTCTTTGGGAGGTAATTGGCAGGAGGCGGTCTCTCAGGTACCCAGGTCCAATGCCATGTAGGGCTTTATAAGTAATAACTAGCATCTTGAAGCGAGTCCGGAGACCAAAGGGGAGGCGGCACTGAGCAGCATCACTGCTCATTCCACGAGGAACGCTGCTTCCACCACGGCGTGGGCTACTCAAGCCTCCTTGGATGAGATCTGCAGGGCCGCGGCGTGGGCATCCCCCTCGCCTTTTATCAGGCACTACAGATTAGATAAGTTCATTTCTCCGGATGCAGCCTTTGTTCGTAGAGTCTTGCAAGCAGTCAGGTCTGAGAGTCATCAGCTAGAACGGTCTACTACCCTCCCTTGAGAACGGTTGGACTTGGGTATGTCCCATACATGGATGCTATCTCCACCCTTATTGAGAAAGGGCGTTGGTACTTACCTGATACGCCTCTTCAAATAAGGGGGAGACAGCATCCAGCCCCTCCCATCTGCTGCATCAGATTTAGTTGTGTCTCCATGTTGTGTATACCTTTGACTTCCTTAAGGGTTCAGTGCTATTTGTACTGTTCATGAGTTTTTTTACTAAAGCTATTGTTGGATAACACCTTTGAGTCTGTATTTATTTTCTTCGTCGAAAAACTGAGTGGAGCCGCACCAGAAGGGGGTTATAAGGCTCGCTAATTAATTAGTAATCAGACTCAGTACAATCAGGATATGGACAGTGTCAACCCATACATGGATGCTATCTCCCCCTTATTAGAAGAGGTGTATCAGGTAAGTACCAACACCCTTTTTCATTAAGAGTGACTGCAGTTATGGCCACTGCCTTGCATCTGAAAAAGCTGCTCTGTAGAAAAGGGAGTGTTGAGGATGATTATATGTGCAACTCTAAATCTTTGCCCCTTTAGATTAAAAATCCTAACCCATGCTTTAAGTTTTAAATTATGGAGTTCTAATTCTATTGTAAACTCTGGTTTGGAATTGTGGATATATTCACACATAATTTTGATGGTGGATTTGTGATTTTGATTTGTTGAACAATATAAGAGTTGATACATACACTCCAAACAACTGACTGTGTTAGAATTTATATTTATATTTGAATCCAGCCAATTTCTCCTTTGAATTTTTGAGATACTGGAATAATATGGTATGTCTTAAGAACATAGATGGTTTTAAAATATCTGGGGAGATGCGATATGGCATCTAAATTGAAATAGTATTTTACGATATTGGGTCCTAATAATTGGTAATCATTCCACCTGTATTTCCCTTTATTTTCTTCACCTCTCTCTTTGCAATTAATTTGAAATTGGCCATGACAGACCTCTGCTTTCATTCTGCTGGCTTAACAACACTGAAGTAACCTAGAGGACTGCTGTTATTTTAACTTGCCACAAAGAAGGCTAAGTAGAGAGTAGAGAATGGTAGCTCAAAGTGTTTGTTATTTGATTTTTACTTTATAAGTAACCAAGGTGCTGAACATGCCTAATACTCCTTCCTCCTTTTCTTTCCCCCCACAATAACAACCTTGTTAGGTAGGTTGTGTTGACAGAGAGAAAGAGGTTGGTCAAAGTCTAGAATTCATAGTTTCCTGGTTTTTAGATCAACATTGTAATCACTGCACCAAACTGATCCATTAATTAATATATTAATTACCTCTTTCTTTAAATGGAAAGGTATGAACATAAATGTAATGAGAGAATAAGAGAGTATTACAGCTTTTGGCTCAGATAACCGTTTGACTTCTCAAACAAAACATGGATTGTTGATCAGTTTTTTATAGCTACTCAGTGAAAAAGCATGAAATTACAACTTGGCAAAAGTGTTAAAGCTGTAGGGTTTTTGATTTAAAAAATCTGCAGTAAAATTTATCTTCAGTAAATTTACAAAATTTTATGCATTGCATAGTTCTGGATACAGTAAAGAACAAATGATTAACAAGCATGGAGAATGTAAGTTACCAAGAATTCTTGAATGAGATGATTCATAGCCTGCTGTCCACAGATGTATTAAGAAAGTCTACTTTGAAATTCTGAACGTGTTGAACAGTATTGAGGATGTTGTTAGCAGCGTCATCCAGTTTTTCTGGATGACACTGTGTACTGACCTTTTCTCTACACTTTATGCTACTTGATCATTATTTTTTCATTGTCCCAATAACTGAAAATAAAATTGAGAATCACTTGTATTGGTAGATTAGGAGCTTTGGGTACTCTAAGGGAAATACTAGTTGACTATTTCACACCTCCTCCTTTTGCCCTGGGAAGACGTTTATCTACTTTGCACTTCTCTTTGACACCTCTGAAGATAAAGTGCAAGGCTATTTGCTTCCTTGTTTTTATTTTTACCTTCGTTGCACGTGGGGTGGTAAACAGATTTTTGAAACTGCAGAAACTACAGACGCTTATGGCAGGATAGTTCTGTTTAGGTTATAATTCACAGGGAATTTCACCTGATCTCAGAAGATTACCTTTCATATATTGGGATAATGCAGTGCTATGTTAGTTTGTATATTTGTCTGCAAGATTGATGTAGCTTCTTTCTCCCATATATTTCAAAGAGACAACCTGGAACTCGGACCACTGAAGTAGAAGAATCAAGACACACTTTTCATATCTTACTTATTAGCAATCTTGCAATTGGGAGCCATGCTTCTTCTATTCCAGTAATATTAAACCAATATAGATTAAACTTTCAGTTATTTAGGGATTGGTTGATTATATCAGTAAATCATAACTGTTATAATTGAGCTGGTACCCAATCAGTTACATAACTGATTAAAATATGTATGTAAACCTGAATAAAAATGCTTAGGAAAAATAAAGGGCATTAAAAGAACATAGAAGTTCATATATGAGAAGAATCTTGGAAAATGACAAAGTATCTGTTTTTGTAGACTACAAAACTCTTTTTGTAGTTTTGCATTAGTACTGTAGAGGCTTTAAACTACTCCCATAGAATTTTCATTATTTCTCTTTACTGCAGAATTCTGTGCTGTATTCCGTTTTATTCTGGATGGTCATCTAAGATTTAGAAGCAGCTTTTCAAAGGAAGGGGCTGCTGGCCAATGAAAATTTCAGTGAAAATTGGTTACCCTATCTTATATAAACATAACCTGTTTTTCCCTCTGGTAGCACAAAGTCAAAATTACGTGCAATCTATTAGGCTTTTTCCCCCCTGCTAAATAATTCGGTTAAGTAATTGGCTGTGTCAGAGAAATTTGAGATTTATTTGAAAACATTTTGATGCTTATTTAAACATTAGATGATTATTTTCAGGCTGTTAATTCTAAAGACAGATATATTCTTCTGCTTCATAATTCAAAGAATCATTTTTTTCCCTTTATACAGGTGAACGTCTATGTGCTGGGAAAAACATTTCTTCTGTTGGCCCGAGAGCTCTGCATAAATGCTCCAGCTATAGGTATTTTTAAATAAGTTGGCTTTTGATATGTAGTTACAATGTATCATCATCTCATGGCAGCTTTTCAAAAATACTTACATGGGTTGTTTAACTGGTATTTAAAGATACTTCAGAATTAAGACTGGAGGAATCTAGAAATGAAAGCTGTCTACGTAAGCTCAGGATTTACCTTAAAACTGAAACTGAAGTAAAGCTGATTACTTCTAATTATCAGTGTGACTTCTTCCAGTTATATCCATCTTTTGAAGTAACTGTAACAAAACATATATTTGAACTAACATTCAACAGAAATAAAATAAGGATGGTAATAAGTGCTTTGGACTTAATGGCAAATGTACTTTAGAGCATGCAGAGACATGAACATGGAACAAAGCCCAAATATAGAATATTGCATTTGCCAACAGCTACTTAAACAAAGTTTATTCTTTCCCAGGATTATATGTGATGAGGATTTACAATGTTAAAAGTAGAAAAGGAAAGTGAATGAATAATAAAGAGCTTGATTATTTTAGAGGGATTTGAGGCCTGTCTCCTTGAAGTTTGAGATTTGAGGTCTGTCTCCTTAAAAAAGGGTAATGTTGCTTTTGCAATTTTGCAAAATCCAAAACATGATCCTTTCTACATCAAGAGTTGTGGACAGTAATTATAATAGTGATGTTATATATACCACTGACTCTGTGACCTGGTTCATGCTTAGACATACTATACTGTTAGTTTTTCTAAGCTATTCATTATAACTTAGACTTGTAAGCAAACCAGGTCATTATTTGTTTTGAAAAAGATGATTTAAAGAAAATCCAAATTTTTGTAAGAGCTCTATAGACAGAGTTTAAATGTACAAAGAACATTTCTATGACAAAAGAAATGTGCTTGTGCTGCTTTTGCAGAAAACAGAGAAATGCCCAACCATTGTCTTAGTATCATATTGTCTCTAGTGTGCGGTACTAATCCCTATAAAAATATTCTTAACAGCTTTGATGTATCAACAGTGGTAACGGCATTATACCATGATGTCAGAAATGAACTGAACATTTTCATTAAGTCATTTCTGAAGATACTGGGAAAGTGGCGTGATATGTTAGAAAATGTCAAAATTTACTGCTAACAAAAAGTAGAATAATTCATTTCTGACATTCTGAATAATTTATATACCATTTTAGAGTGTCTAAAGCACTTTGTATATTATCTGAGTAATCTTAAAACAGACCATTATTCTTGAGAAAGTGGCTTGCCTATGACCATATGGAGTGGTAATGGGAGAGAAGTCATTTGAACCAGGGATGTTTTGACTAATGCTCCTAGCAACAGTGCTGGCAAGCTATGCGAGATGTTTCCCTAAATTAGCTTGTTGTGCATGCTGGTTAGATGATTATGCTGTTGGTTTCACATAGTAGGATATGTATTTAGGATATAATTCAGAGATGCTTTTTCAGTCTAATTACTTAAGACTATAGCTGTGTAAGGGGACCTTATAACTGTTATCAGGAATTTTAAATTTTCAGAGATGGATCACAGACAATTATCATATTAATATCATACATTTTAATATATAAATTTAGCACAATATTGAGATTGAAAAGGAATTTGCTTTTATCTCGTAATTTTAGAATGATGCTTATTAAAAAGGTTACATGAGGAACTATATCGGACATTATATATACACCCATACTTCTGTTAAATATTGTGAAGTTTCCTCCTATAGTAGAAATGTGTCATGGAAAACAAATCCGGAATCCCCTTGGTTACATAGCTCATAAGCTCCTTTAGATCTTGGCAGATACTACTGCCCAGTTAAGTGCCTGTGGTTTGATGAGCATACGTCTCCATTGCTGGATGAACAGGAGTGGAAAGGACACTAAGTAAACCTCATTTTGTAGAGCGCAGTAGCTGCAAGATAACAATTTGTGATAGTTTTGTTGCATGCCTCTTGGGCTGTCTCTATAGTTACATATACAGATGGCTGACAATCTCCTCCTGGGGATTATTAAATTATAAAGACTAAATTAAACAGCTTGATCCTCAGTTTACTTTCTCAGAAGTAAATGCCATGGTATTCAAAGTAGATTCCTGTAGTATTCTGATGTTGAAAATCAAGTGAATGTGTTTATTACATTTCCTTACATGATCTGTGACAAATCAATTTGGACACATGGAACCAAGTAATGAAAAATGTTTTGTGAGAGGAAATAGCTGCCTGCCCATAGTTATTAGCTTACCATTCTGTAAACAAACATAGGACTAAAATTTTGAAAACACTTTCAAGCCTGTTTCCACACAATATGGTTAAATAAGTCAAACAAGGGTCTGGTAGCTATATTGATACAAAGTTTGATTGGTGTGTGCTGGGTAGATTAATCATGATCTATGAATACAGCCACAGTGAAGTGGCTTTTGTTGATCAAGAGGAAAGCACTGTATAACAATTTTATTATACTATAGATTCTGTTGCTGTGTTACAGAATTATGAAATTTTAGATGTTCCTTTTCTTTGTACATATGTTTATAACAAGAGAAATTCATCTCCTGGGAAATTATATTTATTTTACTCATTATGTTTTAGGGACATACATTTCCACTAATGCTATATAAAAATAAATGTTTGTTCTGTAGTGCAATCTTAGTTTCAGATGTGTCTTCAGTCTTAGTAAGAGGTTTTGTTTACATAGATGTGGAATTATAACACCTTATGTTTCATCTTTAAAAAAAGTGTTACTATTTCTGCATATATTGATGTGGTTCAAGTACCAGAGGATTAATAATGAGCAAAGCACATAAGGATTTAGGACAAGTAAAAATGTTTTATATTCAACAGGTTCTCAAACTGCTCTACTTTATAACATTCTAGTTGAGTCAGTCTCAGCCGTTAGTTGTCTATATACAAAATAAATGCACATCATGTGCAATTTTTTAAAACATTTCTTGCTCTGCATACTGCAGTTTAATAATTAAGTCAAATAGCTTATGAATAAATAAAATAAGATTAAATTCAAGAGCATTCCTTCACTTAATTTCATAGCCTGATGGTAAATAGATAAGTAAGTACTATAATACTCTGGCCTGCTCTGCAGTCTTTTAGTCAGATCAGAGTATCTATTAATATGTAGAACAGCCCTGGAATACAATCTAAGTGAAATGCATCATGCGTAGAAAATGAGTTCAGGTATTTGTCCTCCTTGCACTCCTGTGCCATTGGTGCTGTCTGAGGAACACTGGAATTGGAATGTCACTTTTCCACACTGTACTTCAGTCATTCCCTCTTGTCCAAAATAGCTGAGTTCATTGCCATCTAGAATGGCACTTACATTGTAAAAGGTATCTTGCTCAACCTGCACAGGATGCTCAAACCATACTGAGAAAGTGTTACTAGATCCATCTGATGTAAACTTTGTCAGATTCTGGGCAAGTACAATGCCTAACCTCTTCAGTTCAATTTTGACGCTGTATTCAGCTTTTCCACAACTTGATCCGTAGAGTCCCAGTCCTGCTATAAATATCCTTTTATCTACTGCAAACTGGATACTGTCACATCGTCCCCGGTACCTCCATTGATTGCTGCGATATGCAGACGATTGAAATCGATGGCACCTTTGAGGTACAAGTCCTTTCCGCTTTGTTAGTGGAAATTCTAATTTCGGTTTATTTGCAGCAGTATACCACAAGAAAATGTTATGTCTTTCCTCAAGGGTCAGGATGTCAGACTGAGCAGCCCCATTGGCAAACTCTTCCAAAGTCATGGTTGGAATCCGAACCAAGTATAAAGCTTTCCCTAATACATTCCTCTTGTTCCTTGGCGTAATTGGCAGCCCTTGTCGCTTGCATTCAGCCTCAGCCCAGTTCAGAACTGCCTCGAACACCACAACCTCCTTGGTGTTTAGTGCTTCCCGCATCACAATGATCTCTAGCGTCTGTTGATCTATTTCACAGAAGCCCTCTGATTTCAGTGCCATTTCAGCTTGAGCATCAATGACTTCCCAGCAGCGTTGTGTCAGCTCTGGTTCTTCAAAGAGCCTGCTCTGAGACAGCAGAACGCAAGCATTCTTGGCCTCTAAGCTAGTCTCCAGAAAATTGACGCAAGCTTTTGCTAAGGCTGGGACAATGTATTTCTTGGCTGCGTATAGAGTAGCAAGCACAGTGTCTGCTTCCAGCTCGATTTCATCACTATACATGTACCTATGGATATAAAAAGATTCCCTTTTTAAAAAAGAAAAACACACAACTCTTAGTTATAGCTTTCAACATTTTTTTTGATGATTTTAAACTTTTACATTCATTGTCCTTCAATTTTTGGTTTAAAAAGCCATGCAATTGGTAACTTGTCTGAATTACTACTTACTTTAATAAGATTAGAAAAGCAGCAGGTTCTACATCTGGTATATGGATTTCAGACTTGACCTCTGCAAGATCTCCATAAAACATTGCGTAGAAGACCGAACTACCCACTGCCAGTACATACTGCATTAAAAATTATAAATTCAAAATCAGGGATTGGTAGACAGAGAATCAAATACTTTAATTTTCCTATCTCCCACTTAGCTATAATGGTTTAGATCTGAATATATCAGCATACTTTTTTTCAAAAAACCGCTGTTAGTTTGGATCCCTCCCCTCCCCCTACTGTGACTCAACCGCAGATTAACTGCAAGGAAATATATAGCAATAGCACTTAGACTTATATACCACTTCACAGTGCTTTATAGCCCTCTCTAAGCGGTTAGCAGAGTCAACATATTGCCCCCAACAACTTGGGTCCTCATTTTACCAACCTTGGAAAGATGGAAGGCTGAGTCAACCTTGAAACCCAAACTGCTGACATGCTGATATTTCTAGGCAATTGTTTTGTTGCATTTGTGCAACAATGTCCTCACTTGAGTTAAAAGGACAAGGGAACAAGCATCTTTTAATACACAATTCATCTACATGGCAAAAATAGAAAAGATCCCACCAACCTTGTGAGCAGGAACTTTCTTTGCTGCCCCCACTGGGCCCACAATGAAATGCACGTCAGCCATAAGTTCACTGTTGAACATCAATGCGTTTCTGTATAGATTTACAAAACGGAACCATAATTAACCCTATACCTCTATCCTCGCCATCCCCTACTCTTTTTAATTCTCCCTCCCAAACAATTCAGGCTACCCCTTCCCCCTCTTTTTGGAACTGTTTCAATCATGACTGCAACAGCTCTTTTCTGTGTTGGCTTACGACCAGAACAGGACAAGTAGCATCAAGTAGCAACGTTAAGAAAATTGCTCCATTGACTAGGGCAATTTGGTAGGCACCTGTGCAGTTTTCTTGGTAGTGCCACAGAAATAGTTTGTTAACTGAGAGGTCTTCCAAGATGTTTTGGGCTTCCTAGATAGTCTACTGCCCTGGTGTTCTCTGAAGGATAGTCCGAATAGTAATGAGGTTATCCCCGCTTAGCTTCTGAGCCTAGGAATGATCAGCTCCCCACTTACTGAGCAAGACAGGACCAACCTCTCCAATTTCTGGAAACCCTTCAACTCCCCAGGAGCACAAGAGGTACCCCTTGGTTTTCCCAGACAGGTGTATTCCATTGCCTGTTATTGCAACGGAAAGCATTGGTGCGGGAGGGCCCTTTCAGAAAGCCAGCACAAAGTTCACGCCCAGGTTCTTGCAGCAAGTGCCGAAGCTTTTTTCGCTCCGAGTCTCTTTCGCTCCCAATTCTCTGCCTTTAAAAGTTGCCCTCCCTTCCTCTTGCTCCTGCCGCCGCCGCCTCACAACGCGTTTCCTTCTCTGGGCTGCTTGCCCAAGCGGGGCTTACCTCTCTCGCAGGGTGGGGTGGAAGGACTGCCAGTTAGCGCTCTCCACGTTGTTGTTGTTGAGGTTTTGCAGCGGCGGCGGCGGCGGGGGCTGCGCGCTCTGCTGGAACTGTAGGGCGTTTTTCTTGGTGTTGGCGGCGGCGGCGTTATTGCTGTTTGCGAGATTGGTATTGGCGCTGGCAGGGTAAAGTTCCGCAGCCATCTTCTTTTTGAGGCCCAGGGGCAATATCTCATAGCATGCTGCCCCTTTGCTGTTGGCCCGGACGCTCTTTTTGGACTTCTTTAAGGTCTCTGGAAGCAGAAGAAAGAAAGTCAAACACTTCATGATCCGTCCATGGAAGCAACCATGGTCCAGGGGCATCAGTGGGAGGGACCCCCCTCCGCGGCCATCAGTCGGGCGCACTCTCGCTTCCAAAGAATTTAAAAAAAACCACAACCACCCTTTGAAGGACAGCAAAAAACAAAACTACAGCGCCTTGTTTGAAGGATCGGTGCCTAAAGCATCTTTTGTGTTCCGGCTGGTGGCGCAGCGATGATGCTTTAATGACTCATCGCTCACCTGGCGGTGGGGAGGGAAGGACGCTGGGGATGGTGCAAGGGCTCTCCGAAGCTGAAGCCGCGGGGCAGGACTTGGCCGGATCCCGCTCCGGAAAGTCCGAGGAGCTGTCACGATGCCGATTTTTCTTTAAGAGGCGAGAGCAGCCCTCGACCCCGGGGCGATGTAAACTTCTGCCAAGGTTCTTGGTGAGGCTGGAGGACACGCGGAAGCGGGAAGCCCGGCTTTCGCCCCTTTTCCAGGCGAAGGGCGAACATCCGCGAAACAACTGTAGATCTCCACTTAGGGTTATTTATTATTATTATTCCACAATTCAGGTTGCAAGTCCTCCGTCTCCCGAGCGATAAAATCCCAGAGGCCGAGGGACACGAAGGAGAGAGGCATACGATCCGGCCGTTTTTTTTTACGAGCGGAAGTTTTTCCTGTCACTTTTTTCGCTTTTAAAAGCGAGGCTGGCCAGGCCAAGCTGCAGGAGAGGGAAGCATCCTCTGACGCTGGAGTCCGGGTCCTGGTTGTTCCCAGCGACGGACTGGGGAGAGGCTTCTTTTTTCCTCGCCTCCTGGCGAGGCTGCGTCGTCTCCTGTCTTACCCTACTTCAAAAGTCGGGCAGGAGCCGCGGCTTTGCAGGACCGGGCGCCCGTGGCCGTCCGCGTGTGCGCTCCTCGCGCGTACGTGCTTCCTCCCCGTTTCCCTGCTGTTGTTAGCACCGCCGCCACCTCTTCCCAATGTTGCTGCTTGCTGCCGCCTCAAATAGTCAGCAGCAGCGCCGCGCGTCATCGGCGGCTGCTCCAATGGCGAAAGGGCACCAGAGGGGAGGGCCGGTCTCTCTCGCTAGACAATATGTCATTCTTCGCTCGCGCTCTCTCGAACCGCCCACACGCCCCCCATCCCTCCCCCCTCGCGCTTTCCTTTCTCCCATCAATCCAGTCCCCTCCTCCATTTGGGAAATTTACAGGAAACCCAAATTCACTCTCGCTGTTGGATGGAGGGGGGAGATAAATGCACGCGCGAGCACCGCGCACGCAAAAAAAAGAGGGGAAAATGTTGCGGCGGAGCAGCAGTTGGGAGTGACGGCCCAACGTAAAAAAAAAAAAAACCCTTCCTTCCCGCCCTAACCTTCCACAACCGCCCTTTCCTAAAAGGAGTCGCAGAAACTCTTCCAGAAGTAAATCCCGTTTAGAAAGGGTCGCTATTCCTTCGAGGGGAAGGAGTTTTATTACTATTTATTGTTTCAAATTGCTATGCCGGCTCATTCCCTCCTCCCCCTTCCACCTCTTTCGGTTGCTTGGGAAATTCCTCACACCCCCCCCCCCGCCACCCCGGGGGAGATCTCGTCTCAGCTTGCCTCTTGCGGTTGCTCACTCCCAAGGCGATGTGGGGGGGGGGAGGGGGAGACGTCAATAAAAGCGGCCGGTGTGAATTCTGCCCTAGCGTCTTCGATGTCAATTGAGCCAAGGGCGCTTTTAATTTTGGGACCGTTTGCAAAATAGGGATTGGGGTAGGAGGAGAAGAGGGCTTTAGGAAATCGCTGGAGGCAGCCCGCGTTGAGCGCCAGTCATCCTGCAGTTCAAAAAACTCCGCTGCGGCGCCGATCCTAGCATCTCCCCCAGTCTCCCCACCCAGTCGCGCACCCGCTCCTGGCAATTTCCCCAGTAGGAAGCAGGTTACCCGGCCGCTCTCTCTCACCAGGCGTCCCTTTGCCCGAACCGAGTCGGGAAAGTTTGCACTGCAGGCTCATCCGTGGAGTCAGAAGCCATGATTATGAAAACGGAAGGCACGGGCAGCATCAGTTAGGCGGGAGGCAGCGCCTCGCCGATCCCAGCTTAGCGCAGCAGTAAAAGGAGCCTTTTCCGTGCGGCCTAGCGAGGGCGCCCATGCTCCTTCTGGCCGTCCCCTCACACAATGCTCCTTTTCAGGCATCTTTTCTGGCTCCGTTTGAACTCCCTCCCCTTTCGGCGAAAACGTGTATGTGTGTGTGGGGGGAAATCTACCCAAACCAGTGCTTTTTCAAACTTTATCAGCCTGAAAGCAAGGCGGAGTTATCAAAGGTGCCGGCAAAAAATGGAGAGTTTTCCCCCAAATTCTTCGAATGCTGAGAGTTGTGTCTCATTTGGTCCTTAACATCTTGAAACCTGATGTTAAGATCTTAAAATCTTATTCAGAAGAAATAAAAACAGAACTGGCCAGGAAGTTGCAGCCAAAATAAATGTTATTGTTTTAAGGAAGGCTGCAACATTATTATTTTTTTGTACTGGTTGTAGCTTTGGTGCAAGAAACTTCACAAACCTGGCTCCCCACAAGCATTTTTTTTTAAAAAAATACTCAACTCTATTCCTAATAATTTGTTCCAGAATGCACTCTTACTGACATGGAGCTGACTGGGTTTCACTTATGAATGTTCAAGATTTTCCCTTCTCCAATACTTCAGCATTTCATCTGTCCTCCATGAATTTGCAAAGATCACATAAAGTAGTGTTTCCCAACTTTGGCAATATTAAGATGTGTGGACATCAACTCCCAGAATTCCCCAGGCAGCCATGTTGAAGTCCACACATCTTAACGTTGCTACGTTGACAGACACACACAGCCTTCCTTCTAAGAAGAGAAGTTAACAAGGGGAGCGGACTAGATTTTCTGATAGTCACTACTGCATTGATTAAATTCACACACACACACACCATGGCATGATCCTAACATTTCTACTCTTTCAGAAGGTTGTGCCCACTTTCATTCCTGGCAAGAATGGTACATGACACTACTCCAAGTATCTTAATTTGAGAAATTCCCAATTCCCTTGCATTCTTTTTTCCTTCAGGATTTCTTCCCAAAGAATCTTGATTAGTACTTCTCCAAGACTTGATATGACTCTCTTGAAATCTAATGTGTTTATTTTTTTTGAACTCTTTGAACTCCAGTAAGACATAATCACCTCTTAAAGCTGTAATTGCTTTCATCTCATCAACCCATGCTTTCTTATTGGTTAGAACTAGCTCTGACGGACTCAATATTTTTATTCTTCTGAAAGATGAAACCATCAACAAAATGACTGAGAAACCATGTAGTTCTGGCCCAGTTAGTTTTTATATAGATGCCTGGATACTTAAAATTTCTTATTATTTCTTCCATAAAGTTGGATAGCTTGTCCAGGATGATATTTTCTAAGATAATGTTTGTAAAATTTATGGGTACATACTCTGAAAATGAAAAATGCTACTGAATTATTGTTTTCAATTTATATACAGAATTGTGCAAATGTTATGGATAGATTAATAAATTAACATTTATTAGATTCAGTCATGAGTGTAATTTTCCTATTGTAGATTTTATTCTTAAAAAGTCCCTGTAATTGACATTGATTCCTGATAATTGCACAAAATTATGCGTGATGTTCTCCCAGCAAAAATACAATCTAGAATCTTTTTTACTTGAGGCACTGGGATAATTCACGTGAATAAGTGATTTGCTGCTGTCCTTGTGGTCTCCCATCCAAGAACTAAATCATCCAACCTGTTCAATTCTGTCAAGGTCAGCTAGCTATATGTTTCTGCATTAGGGCGAACAACAAAACTTGCACTGCTTGTTTTGTTACATTATAGACCCCCAATTTGTCCCTGACCTTCTTGCAGAAAGCAAAATTATAAAAATGAGTGAGTCGTGGAAGAGGAAAAATTACCTCCGCATAGTTCTGTCCCCAAACTAGTATTTTCCACAAAGGAAGGAAGCATTTATTTTTGCTTTGCTCTGCAAGGAGGAAGAAGTGTTATTCTGTGCAGGAGAATGTATTTTGCGTTCTCATCTGCATGAGGAAAGGCCCTTTACACATTAAGAATGAAAACAAGTTTGAAGGCACAGTCCAACTTATGCTTTTAAAGATCTGGGGATCAGCCCTCCTAAGGGTTTGCTGTACCAGATTTATGCAGTTGGAAACTGTCTATTTCTTGTTGTATCTGAACAGCCTTGGTGTTACATAACAGTCCTTTGTACATCTCTGTCTCCGACTCTCTGTCTTTGTAAGAATGTTTACCTTCCTCTTCACCCAGATTCCCATTGCAGCTAAGAAATATAAATGGAGCAACAGGATTTTCTCTCAGAGACAAGCTTCTGGCATTACCATTTGGCTTGCTAATTAACACACATGCAAAAAATGTACAGGATTTGTTTTTAATCTGAATGCTAACTTTTTCCTAAACAGGTTTATAGCATTGATTTAGTAGTATCTATAATATATAGCTAACCATCATGTTAACTGAATGTTTCAATTTCCCCTAAAAATATTAATGTATGCAACTTTCCTAGTTAATAATTATTTAGGTTTTTTTAAAAAATGTACTGCTTCTGGTTGTCTGAAAATTTGTATGCCATGCATATGCATAGTCTTTCTGAACACATGAAAATAAAAAAATAGTACATAACAATGTTGATGCTTAGCAGTGATTATTTAAGTTTAATTAATTATAAATCCATTTAAGACAAAGCCCTTTCTTTATTTGTGGAATTGCTCAACAGGGCATCAGCTAAGGATGTGGGCTTGAATTTAATAGTTAACAATTGACATCAGAGGAAATGAGAAACTGGTATCTCTAGTAAAAAACTGGAGAACATAGAACAAAGTTTGATCATTTGATTTGAGTTAGTTTCCCAAAAGACCTACCTTTCTTAAAGTGGCACTGAGAAGAGCCAATGGGATTTTTTTTAATTGGACAATTGCTCAACATCATACTGCACTGCTCAATACAAGAAATTGTTTACCTACATGAAACCTGAAAGCTCAAAATCTGACCAAAATTTTATTTTTATTCTAATTTTATTGTGCGCCTCTAATAGTAACTAACAGAAGACAACTAAGTAATTAGTTAGTTACTAGGAAGTAATTAACTTCCTAGTAAGTACAAAAGACAACGAAGTCTATTAAATATATCCTTGATTTATAACCACAATTGAATCCAACATTTCCATTGGTAAGCAAGACAGTTGTTAAGTGACTTCTGCCCCATTTTACAATATTTTTGTCATTGTTGATAAGTGAATCACATGGTCATTAAGCAAATCTGGTTTCCTTCTTGGTTTGCTGGGAAGATTACAAATGGTAAGCACATGACCCTGTAACAGTTGTCAGTTGTCAAGTGCCCAAATTTTGATCACATGACCCTGGGGATGCTACAACAGTTGTAAGTATGAAAACTGGTCATAAATCAGTTTTCTCAGTGCTGTTGTAATTTGAAATGGTCATTAAATGAATGGTTGTGATTGGAGGACTATCTGTAGTCTATCTAGAGCTTTTGGGCTGTAGAACATGAAATTATTATATATCCAACAGCAGCTATTATGGTGTTGGCCTTCATTCACATCAAATTCTTGGCAAAAACCTAGGATGTTTATGTATCGGAGTAGTATTTGTGCAGATTCAGATAGTGTGGCATTTTGTAATGGACAGATGGAAATTTTTGTAGTCCAAGGCTTTTCAGTATGGTACCCAGAGTACCAATAAACACTGGGGCCACCACTCCAGTTTATGCCATAATCTTTTAACTTTGATTTTCAGAACTTGATATTTTGTGATTTTCTCCATTTTTTTTTCTTTTGTTTTATTCTCCTTGTATTGCCACATTAATTATCCAAACTTCCTTCTTTCCAACCACACTTAAGTCAGGTGTATTCATGCCGAGACTTTTATGAGTTTTTATTGAGAAACCCCATAATAGTTTAACCTGTTCCTTTTCAACTACTTCTTACCTAGTTTTCATTATTGGCACATGATAATTTTTACATATTTTTAAAGATAATTTTTACTATTTTATCAGATGTCTTGCAGTGTTTGTCAATGACTGAATTTTGATTTCTGATTTCCTATAAAGCTTCAGATAGCCCATAGAAAGCAAACATGTATTTTATTAGCATTTAGTAGCCAAAATTTGTTTTCTTCAAAATTACTGAAAGTGGGATCATAGCAATGACAAAATGATAAGGGAGATAATGAGTTTCCTTGGAAGATAACTCTCCTAACATTGACAAGCCCATAGTTTTCATTTCCAGCCACATGCCTTTGTTATTTCATTATTTTTTTCCTGTAGATATTCGGATGTTTTTACTGACACCAGTTGTTTCCAAACATTTGATGATACAGCTATGCAGTTATGAAACAAACTCCTTTTATAATCAATTTAAACCATATGTAAATTTCTTTTTCAGTTTTCATAATTCTCCAAAACCATTTTCTTAATTGGCACTTGATCTTTTGTCCCGCTGCTTCTCCTTTAATTGCCTTTGTGTTTAACTGGAAGGGTATTTTTCTTCCAAATAATCTTGGGAGCTATATGCTGTATGTATTCCTGTAAGTAATTGAAATATTGTAGGCAAGCATGTTATTGATTTATAGTTTCCTGATGTTTTTTCTTTCACCTTTTTTTTACTCTTACAAGTTTTGCCAGGTAGTAATCAGTTGCTGATATCTTCTTTATGCAATAGTTCATTATGTTATTTAGTTATAATTAGATGCAAGATAGTCAGATATTTGAGCCAAAAGCCATTGTTCAGTTCCAGGCGATTATCCAGTTTCAAACCTTTTCACTTGACTTTTCTGTTGTTATTATTAGGTCTTCTGTTTGATTTTTACTAAATTCATCTTCAACTTTTTTATTCAGCCAGGATTGGAAGGCTATGGTGGTAGAATAGGAGGGTCCTCCTAAAATCCACTGTAATCTCTACAGTTTTAAGTGTGTTCCACTCCAGATTGTTCTGGCTGCACCACAGGGCCAGTTGTTCAACCTCACCATCTCAAATGAGACTACTGAAAAGGATTTTGCTATATCTCTTTTTTCCACTATTACCTCATACTGATTTATTTGCAACTATTATAGCCCTATCCATACCCTATGCCATGTTACTACATGATTGTTTTGCAGTGAGAAATTAATGTCTGAAATGCTGATAACTTATTTTCTCTTCTGCTTCATACTTTGACTCTTAGGTGGAAGTTCTTAGTTTAGTCATTGTGTGCTAGCCTGCATTATTTTGGCAGATGGGCAGTATAAATTATTTTTAGATGGCATTTTAACATTATGATTCAAATACATTATTTTAGGATTGTAAAATGGCTTAATTCCAAAGTGAAATTATAATAGCTATTTATGATGTGAAACTTAAACTCAAGCACCCTTCCCCCAATAATATATGACATCTACATGAGAGGACCCTTTGATATTGAAAACTGGCAGTGTTCCTCAGTGAAAAATGATGGAAACCATGATGGTTTCCTGTCATTTCATAATGATAGCCAAAGCTGTGTTCTGGTAACCTTGATAGCTTCTATCTTTTAGAATATATTTTAATGTCTTGCTTATTGAATACAATTGTTATGATGGGGAATAATCATTATTTGTTATGCAAGTAATGAATTTAAAATCTTGTTTTGTTTTTCTGTAATATTGAGAAACAATTATAGATTGGAACCTTGCTGTTAAGTGCATAGCAATGCAGCATAAAAGCCTTTAAATTACAGGTAGCAGCTATATAGTTTAGGTAGACATTGATTGCACTGTACCTGCAAATCATTCAGGAGACATTAAGCCATATAATCAAAATGGAGCAGTACCCCACATAAAGTTGTATCTTTGAAATAAATAATCCATTGCATTTAAAATTGTCTTCAAATATTTCTGGTTTCAGGGACTAGAAATCAGTTAACATTAATGGTGCTAATTTCATGGCATAATAGATATACTTGTTAGTATAGAAGAACTCTCAACCAATTTGACTTTTTTATGAAAGCTTAAGTTGATTTTTGGAAGTTATTCTTTTGGCTTGGTTCTGTTGATTACTTTAACTTAATCTTCAGTAAAGAGGGAGATATGAAAGCAGAATTAGTCCGTGTGTTAATAATTGGAGCCGGCTGAAACTTTCATCTATATACAATGGCTTTAGAGATGAGAAATTTAATACTGTACTTCTGTAGAAGCAAAATAATTTCATCTGTTAATGTGGAATTTTTAACTAATGTGATATCTTCAAAGAAGTCTCAAGTAATATAAAATTGCATATGGGATATTTTCCTCTTGCTTGTCATCCTTCTGGATGAGGATATTAATCATCATTATTAGTCTCCTCATCCAGGTGCTTCCCAGGCATGTTTGGGATTACATTTCCCAATTTTTAATGCTACCATAATTTTACAGTATAGTTCTGCAGGTATAGCGAGCTTTGGTCTCAACACATTTGGACCAGGGATGGTGTTGATAAGTCTGTGTGATTGTACATATTATTCATTGCTACAGTTGCTGCATTGATCTATGACAGATCTTCGATTTGGAAATATGGAGTCAAATAATAATTTTAGAAATTACCCTTAAGGGCTATCAACATTGATTGATTGATTGGACCTACACTATTTATTCTATACTTCATAGTTTATGTGGCAATATATATTTGAATATCTCAAGTTTGATAGGTCTTTTTTAAATCATGTGTCACAATGTATTCTTGGTTTACAAATTTAAAATATGCAGCCTTTTTTCTAGCTAGTACTAATTACTCCACTGCTGTTCTGTGTTGCAAGAATATCCAGCATTGACTTGACTAACAGCAATACAGCATTTGTATCTATTTCTACTGAAGCTTCAAAAAAGGTGGTCAGTTTTAAACAGACAAGGAACATGCGAAACATCTCTCCTTAATTTTTCTTGATCCAAAGCAGTCACCTTCTACAGTTCATTTTTAAAAGAGAGGTTGCTTTGTGTGTGTCTGTCTCATGTGACATTTGGTATCTTTCAGTTTACTGAAAGCTGTTTGTTGTCTGATACGTCCTAATGAAAGGGGTGGTGAATTTTGAATAATGCCCATTCTCCCAGTAGTCCTTGTATATCTGATTGGAGAAATGGGAAAAATGGTGCTGAGAGTTCCAGAGGGAAGAGACAATCAGCAAAACATCACCTTCCATTAGTAGAGGTTTCTGCCAGAACAAAGACCTTCCACAAGCACAATTCTTTTTGTTCCTGATAGTAAATACAATCTCATGTCTACAGCTGGAGAAACAATAGGACAGTGAAGTGTTTTTTGTAAGTCGAGTAAATCTGAGAAGTCTCTGGATAAAAGAGGAAAAGTTATGGTTGGTAATAACAAACTTTTTTCCTCTTGCTTTGGGCAGATCCGTGTTTATATATTCCTCGTTTTGCACACATGCTCGAGTTTGGTGATAAGAACCATGAAGTCTCCATGACAGCTTTAAGGCTCCTGCAGCAGATGAAGAGAGACTGGATGCACACAGGTCGACGGCCATCAGGGCTTTGTGGTGCAGGTATTACAGAACTCGTGAATTGGAGTGTGTGGAGTGGCAACAGCTAGTGGCAAAGAAATGTGTTATGTATATTTCATTTTGCAAGAAGTAGTTGCATATGTTCACCCTTAGAATGTCGTGCTTTTAGGCGAATCTGTACATAGAAGTTTAATGTCAAGATGAATCAGGTTAGATATGAACTTTAGGAACTAATCTAACCCTTGGCCATAAACCAGAGT